>NC_142053.1:59796742-60104138 GCF_982192425.1 Myodes glareolus
AGCTGCTAAGTGATAACAACCATCATCTAATTATACATTTTATGTAACATAGGGCATTAGGTACAAGATTTGCTAGGATCAAACAACATATCATTCATAGCCTATATGGAATTTTCTTATCAAGATGAACCCCTTTCCATCCATTGTTGGCTAAATTATTTGTTTTAACTTTCTGCATGTTGTTAAGGGATTTATCCATAATCATGTGCCAGATGATATTCTGACCATTTATAAAAATTCTATGTGTCAAGCACTATTATCTTTCTCATTTTATTGATGCCTTTAGTATAGATGAAATACTCTGGGTTTAAACATCAAACAGACTTGGGTTGAATCTGGACTCCATCCTTACTAACCAGGTGACCATGGACACTTGCTGTATATTTACTTTTCTACATGCCAATTTCCATTAGGGAAAAATTCTCTTCCCATTTTCTTCAGTCTCTGTTAGGATTCTTATTTATATGTGCGAGAAATCCCCATCAAAGAGATCTTAATACAAATATGTTTAACGTTTCAGTAGTAGATTCAAGGACTTTCATCAATGCTAGTAGGCTTACTTAAGTTTCCCTGCTTGGCTCATTCCCAGGCAGACTAGCATGGCAATCCTTGTAAAACCTTAATTGACTTCATGGGCTGGTAATCCACGACACATATCTCTTTGATACCCAGTCCTTGAATCTGTGTTTAAAGGTTTTATCTTTAAGCCCTGGACCCAAAGGGTTGGGACATTGACCTGTAACTTACTCCAATCGTATCTGTCTTTCTTTTTGTTGGGACAGAACAAGTAATAGTAAGTTATAGAGGTGACATGATTACTCTGTTCCATGGTCAATGTAGATTCCCAAGTGATCTGCTTGTGCCATTTCCCACATAGTTCTTTTAGGATTTACAGTGGGGGAAAAGCACCAGTATTGTCTCTGCCACATGTTTTATTTTCTAAAATTTGCTCACACTTAAGTTCACATTGAAGTGCAGAATACAGCGCTTCTAACCTGGGAAGAGTCATGATTATCAGTCATTTTCTATTGTTGTCCATTAATGGAAAGTATCTCTAATTTCTTTCCTTGCTGCTTTCAGACATTCCATTTAGTTAGGGTTATTTATTTAATGTCAAAAGCAATACTCAAATTCAAGGTAAAAAAACATCCGATACCTTCAAGTATTTACTTTATTCCCCTAAACTTTGGTGGACTCAAGGTTAAGTCTTAAGAGGTAAGAGACAATTTAATGCTCTACTGAACAGTACAGCTTGACAATCACTCAGCTGAAGCCAAGATAATCTTTAGAATCTTTATAACCCCACATTCCAATCCTAATCAACCAGTTCTTCTTCTGAACAATGTTAATTCCCAATAATACTTTTCTGGATGTCATGATTAATTTTACGGGCACACTTTACATGACAGGGAACAGAAAACCAATTCAAAGTTTACATTGATTACATCTACTGATGCACTGAAATGGTTGAATCAAAGTTTTCAAATCTTCTCATAAGAGTACTGCCCTTTGTGAGACAAAGACAATTAAAATATGAAATTTTGAGGCCAGATAGGTGTTACTATACTAGAGCAGATATGATAAGAACAGACAGGAAATCAAACATTTCCTTCCTGTAATAGAGAGATCAATTTAAACAGCATGTAAAGCCTAAAGGAAGAGGAGACTGAGAGTGCTTTTTTGGGAAAGAAAATAAACGGGGAAGGAAATGGATCTTTCTTGGAAAAACAGCAGTTTAGAAAAACAAGGTAGAATGATATACGCCCCATGTATAACTCAGTTATATGGACATGCCATCAATATATAGTGGTTTTCAGAGATACATGTTTATACTTGTTTGGGGCATAGTATGTAGTAAATTCTTTTTGTATGCATGTGTGTGTTTATATGGTTGATGCATGTGTTCATGTGTGTGTGCACAATTGAGTGCAAGAGTACATGACCCTGTGTTTGCTTGTCAAGATTATGTGATTTCTGAAAAGACTGCATCATATTTTTTGATTTCTCACTGAGCCTGGAGCTCACCAATTCAGCAAGATTCCCTAGGCAGCAATCCCTAGTGAGCCTCCTCTTCCCACCTTCCCAACTCAGGTCTTGCAGGCATTCTCTGCCACGCCTGGCATTTTACAAGTTTGTTCCCCCAAGTCTTCAAGATAACATTATCATCGGAGGTTGATTGTTAGGTTTTATACTAGACAGGACTATGAAATCCACACTTTAATCTACCTTTAATATGAGATGTCGCCTAAGCTGAAATGCTAAATTTTATTTTGATGATATTTTGACTGCAACCTCCCTAACATTCCTTTATACATAATTCCTTTAATCATAAAGTTGTCAACTTTCATTTGGAAGTGTTCTTTGAATTCTCACTAGCAACATGAGAAGGTTGTTTTTCATAGAATGTACATAGGGTAAAATGAGCATTTCCTTATGTCATCTTGAAAGAGGAGATGCAGCCTGATTTCCAACTGGGTGAGGCAGGCTGTGGAGTTCTACCCCTCTTTCTTTCCTCTCTCCTAAAAGGCCAGCTTTGCTTCTCCTCAGTTCACTTTGCTCTACCAAAGGGGAAGAGTGATTTATTCCATGGTCAAGAAGCAAACAGCCAGGCCCTGACCTCAACATGGGCGCAGGGGACTTGCTGTGTAATGTTGAGCTGTTACTTAGAGCCTTTTTTTTTACTTGCATTGCTTTGTAGCAGACAAATAAATGATACAATCTTGAGAAAGCTTTCAAAATGTCCCCGAGGGCTGCCTTAGAAAAAGCCAAATCTCTATTGAATTCAAGAAAGAAAGCAATTTCCGTGCACGGAAGAGATGAGGAGGGAAGAACTGTGTGCTGACCACTGTGGGGATGTTAAAGGGAATCTGTGGACAATCAGTTTCCCTGAGGTACAATCTAGGTGGTATTTGATGGATGATATCTATTGACGTAGCCGTCTTTTGTAAGGAAGCAAGCCAACGTACTATTGACTTATGAATCTTAAGAAAAGAGGCAAGGAAAATATAAAGCAACAATAAGCTTCCTACCTGTCAAGTCTACATGAATTTGGTGTCAAAATGGACATAACATTTGTCCTGGGAATCACTTTGAATAATTTAGAAATAATATTCAGTGATTAATGCCTCATAAGTTCTGTCGTTCTTACTCCTTCCTGTTCTTACATGATATAATGGTCTAGGCATTATACTTCATCCCAAAGGATCCCAAAGTGGTTTACAATCACAGCATCATTCCAGGTCTCCTGGTTGAACAATGCGTTCAGAATGACAGAATTACAATGTCCTTGGCAGACCTATGCATAATTTTCTAAAAGTGTCTCCACTACAAAAAAAAAAAAAGCTTACATATAATTCTTAGTAATGGAAAAATCACTCCCTTAAGTTGAATGTCCATCAAATTGATGGAGTGGGTGAAACAGCAATGCTGATTAAGAGAACTGATCTTGAGTAAAATGGGAAGATAGGTCACCATTCAGCTCCCAGGGGTATGCATTTGTAAAGGTTCGTGTAGAGGCACAAAAGTACACAGCATTGTTTTGGGACAGTCAGTGACTTAAAATGCTCTACCCTGTGTTCCAGTTATAGTGGAAGAGCTGGAAGGACATATACATTCATTCCCTGTTCTGTATTTAGTTCTGCGAATTACTCCAGGCCCACCAAGCCTGTACAGCATTCTCTGTCTCCTTACATACTGCCACTTGTATCCAAGCTGACTGTATGAAATTTTGTGCTATTGCTCATCTTTCTCACTTTTTAAGCTTTATGTTTTTATTATTTTAATTATGTGTAGCTGTGTGGGTCTGCATGTGGGTATGTGTACGTGAGTGCAGGTGCCCACAGAGGACAGATGTGTCCATTCCTCTGGAGTTACAGCTATATGTAGCTGTGAACCGCCTGATGTGGGTAATAGGAATAATCCTCCAGAAGAACAGCAAGGGCTCTTAACCATTGGGTCATCTCTGCATTCTACTCTCTGCTTTTATTCTTCATTTTTATGTTATTAGGAAGAATAAAAATAGTCTGTTTAGTGTTTGGAACATGTATGTTAATGTAGTGTCAGTTGCAACTCAGAACTAGCGATAATTTGTGAATCCAACACTTATTTTTAAAAGATAGTGCTTTTAAGATATGACATGGTGCCACAGGCCTTTAAACCCCAGTACACAGGAGGTGGTAGCAGGAGTAACTCTATGAGTTCAAGGTCATCCAGGGCTGTATAGTAAGATCTTGTCTAAAACGAAAAGCCTTTTTAATTGAATATCTTTTTAGGGAACAGTATAGGTTTTGATTTTGCATACATTGCAGAACAATTAAATTAAGCTAAATCACACCTCTGCCTCCACAAAATACTTAATTTTGTGGTAACAACATGTAATTCATCATATTAACTATATTCATCCTATCTAGTTGAATCTTTTGTTTCTTTCTTTTGACCGTTCTCAGTCTCTCACAACAACTTATTGCCAGGACTCAAGCCCTAGTAATCTGTGTTCTACTCTCTATTCCCATAATTTAACTACTTGAAGTTAAAATTTCTGTGCTTAGCTTATTTCACTTCACATAATGTCCTCCAAATTTATCCTTCAGCAAAAAAGAGTTTCCTTCCTTTTTAAGCCTGAATAATATTCCTTAATAAATATATACCACATATAGTCCTTGTCTATTCATAATTCTTACCAAGGAAAGAGTCAAAATTTTTTTCCATTTACAACTTTAAGGTTTAACAATAAATAAAGAGGAATTAAGATTCAGATATTTAATCAACCATGGTATCAAAACTTAAGACACATGGAAGAAATCATCATATTTCTTTTCAAAATATGAATGCCAACATTAAAAAAATTTGTTTTATAATTATGAACAAAATTTATTAATACTATATGTAACTTTATGGTATTGCTTTTGCCTTAATTTCTTAATGAAGTGCCTGATACTTGAAAAAGTAAATTTTGAAAATTACTTTAAAATCTTTTTTTTTCAACATGCATGGTTGACTTTTCTCCTTGATTGTTACAGAGTGGTGAAAGTTTCCCATCTCTTGTACATACCGGTTCTTTTATAGAAGAGTGGGATAAAGAAAGAGGCTGTTTAAAGTGCCAAACTCAAAGGACACTACGTGACCTCATGTAAATGGTTTTATATAGCATGAGGTGCTTAAGATGGGTTATGCCTAAAACGTGGGAGATGTGAAGTCTATTACTGAGTAAGGATAGTGCTGGATATTTCAATCTTCAGACAACTAGCAAATGCAAGCTCATGATTAACTGCTAATTACCCTCAAAATGAGAAGGGAGGAATTAGGAACTGAGCCAAACTCCTCTCTCCTTTTCTATTTCTGAGGAATTGCAGCTGTTCAGAAAGCAGTAATGCATCCCTTCCTCTCCCCCTCCTCCCCTTTTCCTCTTTCTCTTTCTCTCTCTTTTACCTCCTGTCCCCCTTCTCTCCCTCTCTCTTTCTTGTCCCTCCTCTTCCATTTCCTTTCTTCCTTTGCACTGGCTCATCTTAAAGACCAATGGATTTAAGAATTTGTTCTGCACATAACCAAGCAGTACTATTGTTTTCATGCTATGTCAGTTATCCACTGTTGCTTAACAAATTACCTAAATCTTGTAAGTTTGTAACAGCCCAATTTATTCCTACAGTGTTGCTGGCCTAGATTTTCCCACAAATCCAGAGTCAAAGAGTCTTTGGAGCAGCCATCGTTTCAAGGCTCAGCTAGGAGCAGCTCACAATCTGGAAGTTTGAAAGGCCCAAAAGGCTGCTGCAGGTGGAAGTCGTGTTGATTTGTAACCTGATCACAGAAGTGACACTCCATCACTTCCTGCTTAGTTTACTTGTTAGAAGCAGACAGTAAGTCCAGCCCACCGTCAAGGGAAGGGATTGACATTCGGACTTATACACTAAGAGGTAGAAAATATGTGGGTCACTCGTGATTTGGCTTACCCATTATACTTTGTATTTCTTTTGAGACAAGGTCACACTATGTAGCCAAAGCAGGCCCCAATCTTATTATAATTCTGTTGCTTCAACTTTCCAAGTGCCCTGATCACAGGTGTGTGGTTTTAACGACTCTCAAGCAAAGTTCAAAAGTGCCTCTCTCAGAATGTTTCAGAGGCCTATTGTTTTATAGTTGAATTTCCATATGAACATATGCATTGTGCTCCAAGTACAGGTGCATTTGCATAAAACTCATATTTTCCCCCAAATCTTCAAGTATAATTGATAGCCCAAGAAGATAGGCCTGGCAACTGTCGGCTCAGCGCTAGGGCTACAAATGTGAGAGGGGCCAGGTTGCTGAGAAGCCCCAGCCACACCAGGCACCCTTCAACCCCGCCTGAATTTCCATCTTCTCTAAGTCATTTGTCCTGATTGAAATTCCACCATTAACTGTGCACTTTTGTTTAATCTGGACAGTCTGTATTTTATAAAAGTGAATCTTTTCTTTTTGACGAATGGGAGTATTTTGAACTGCAGTCTGCCATTGAATTCTTAGACCTTGCTCATCTTTCAAACACAGTTGATTTTACTTATCAAGGCAAAGATTTATCAGCTGTTCATTTATCAGCAACTGACTTTGCGACGGATTACATACTGACCTCTCTATTGTGTTGGAAAGGTGAAATTTCAAAGAAGGGTAAATTTAGGATTGGTGAGTGGTTCAGCATTTAAGAGTACTTGTGTTAGCAGTGGACCAGCACCCACAGATCCACTCCCAATCATTTGTAACTGCAGGAGATACCACCCGTTCTCTAACCTCTGCAGGCTGTATGCGTACATACATGCACTTCTACAAATATGTACATGCAGGCAAAGCACTCATGCCCAAAAAATAAGAATAAACAAATGCTTTTTTAAAAGAAGGGTAAAGTTTAACTTACCGTCAACAAATGAGAAGGCTATGCTAAGGCAGATGTCTATCAAGGGATGTATAAACTATCAGTAACAGTGTGCTCTTAATTTCTCTACGTCAGTTTTTAATTGTTTTCTTTTTGCTAATTTAATTAAAACCCTATTACGTTTATTTATTTATTTATTTATGTGCTCTGTGTGTGCGCGTGTGCACTTGCATGCAAACACACGTGTGTATGGATCAGAAGACAATTTGAGGGAGTAATTTGACCTTTTTACTATATGGGTTCTGGGAATCAAGTTTAGGCCGTGAGGCTTGGAAGCAAGTCCTTTTACTCCCCCAACCATCTTGCTGACCCTTATTTTATCTTTTAATTAGCATACAAAGCAGCAGGTTTCCTTGTCGTGTTTTCATACATACTCAACTGTGTTTGATTCTCCCTCTATGCATTCTTTTCTTCTTCTAATGGGCCCTGAGGTTTCTCTGATAAATATACACAGTTAAACTGTATTTTAGGGAGTGGGTAGGGGAAAATCCTAGGCATGCTAGTTTTCTTTCTTTTCATTTTGTCTATTAACACTACAGTGTTATTGTGCTGCAAATGAAATTTAGCTATTATTGAAAACTGTGCTAGGATTAAAAGAATCTCACCTGGTTCATATATGTTTGCCAAAAAGAAAGGCAAAGCCAGGTGGCTGTCTTTCCTTTGGCCTGCTGATGATTTTTGTTTAATGAAGAGAATTTTTCTCTATCCTAAAGAAGAGCAACATGCCAAACATATTGGCAGGGGTGCCAAGTGTTTTTGCAGTTACAGATAAGCAGTGAATGGAAAACAATATACGACATTCTAATCTGATATATCATATGACCAGATTATTCAGTACTACAGAAAGCTGGACAAAGCCCAATTTATATTTCTGCTCACATACAGGCTCATATAGATGTGACAAAAGGATTTAACCTTTCCCTCTCCTTCTCCCTCATTCACTTTCTTCTCTTTTCTCTTCTCCTCCCCTCCCTTCCTCTCCTCTCTTCTCCTTTCCTCTCCTCACACATCCCCTCCCTTCCCTTCTCTCTTCTCCTCACCTATCTTTCCTTCTCCCTCCCCTCCCCTCTCTTCTAGCCTCCTCTACTCTTTTCTCTTATCCTCCCTCCTTTCTTTTCCTCCTCTTTGTTTTTATTTTTTTTGTTATTCTAAGTAACAGGAATTTCCACACCTTTATCATAATTCGAAGCTGAAAAATATAGAGAGAAACAAATATTTTCCCACCTTCACACATTTTTACTAACTAATTTATTGTAAGGTAAAACAAATTTGTGAGTCATGTATTTAAAGTAAACAACTTTACTGGCTTATAGCATATTTATATAGTATATTTATAGAGTTCTACCACCACTGCCACAATCTATGCTAAAATATTTTCATAACCTCAGATAGAAATCCAGCCCATTCTCTTTATTCCCATCTAGGTCCACATAACCATCAATATATTTTCTGTTGCATATTCTGGACATTTCATATAAAGTGTGGCACTTATATCTAGCTTCTCTTAGTGTTTATATTTTCAAGGTTCATCCTACGTGGAGCTTCCTCAGTTGGTGGCTAGCCCCTTGCTATCTCTTCTTTTACTTTGGTTCATTGTTACTAAACTCATTTCAAACCAAAAATATGACTTCTGTAGGTCATTCTCCTATATAGATAGAACAACAGGACAAGATTCTATCTGAATTTTAAAAATGACATAATAAAATAAGCACAAGTAATAAAATCACTCCAGGGAACTCAGGAACTTAGCTCAGGGGGCTTCTCTGCAGCTGCCATATACCTGAGGTATTATCTCTTAAGCCCATGGTGTCAGAGATGCGGCTCAGTTGGTAGAGTGCTGGCCTAGTATGCTCGATGCCCTGGGAATGATCCCTACCTAGCAATGCCTGGTGGAGTGTGTCTGTAATCCCAGAATGTGGGAGTTGGAAGTAAGAAGATCAGAAGCCTGAGGTTGTCCATCCTCAGCTACAACAGTGTGCTTGTGCCAGTCAGAATACATAAGACTCTGTCTTTAAAAGCAAGCAAGGAAACCTATGTTAGCCAGGGAGGCCTGCCTTACCCACTCATTAGGCATCATGGTACACCAGTCTGCATGTAACCCAGCTAAACTAGGTACCTAGTAAACTGGATACAGTTGTGGCTTTTGTGCTTGAAGCTGCATCCTGACAAATAGGATAATGACCCAGAATGTGAATATCAGAAGGTAGTGATTATAATTCTAGATGGACACAATAGCCACAGCAAGCATATGCAAACTTGCAAACCAGGCATGATAGTGCACGTGCATGGCAGCACTCAGAAGGCAAAAGGAAGGCAAGTTCAAGGATAGCTTAGGCCACATAGTTAGATCCTTATAGCTCATGTCAACAAGGATCACTCACTTAGGACTTCACTCACGCTGGCTTCCTCCACTTCCGATGCTGCTTTATCCTTCATCATCATTCACTGCAACCTTCTGGCCCAAGGGTCCACAGTGATGTCAACTGTTCTGATTTCTAGCCCATTGGCCCAGTCAGCAGACAATGGACTGGGTGCCCTACCTTGTGTATGTTCTAATTCATTAAAATTCATTTTATTCTTTATATCCTAACCTCCTATTCTGTTCTGACTAATATTTCAATGAATAGTATTCCCACTTATTGATACTGTTTCTCAATAATTTATAGGACATTAAGTCTCTGGCAGTTATTTTTAAAAAGATACCTTTACCAATTATTACTGTCTTCTGACTTCATTTCCTTTTACTCTTTCAAAACTACCAACTAGTTGAATGAAAACTATAACAAATATTTGCTTACTATTTACACAACCAGGACAAATGACAGCAGGTTACCATATTGTTTCAGAGGCCTTGCATCCAAAGGGACCATGAAAGGCCGACTGGTAATGTGGGAGTAGAAAAGGGAAGGAAACTCTATTAGTTTGCTTTTCTTCATTGTATGAAATGACAAGTTTTGTTGTGACATTGTCAAACAAGGCCATAAACTCATCAAATCGGTTTGTAAATATAAATAAATATTATTATTATTGTATGTGTGCATGTGCACGAAGTGTGTGTGGAGGGGAGGAGCTCCATATGTGCCTCCATGTGTATATGGAGATCAAAGAGTCAGTTCTCTCCTTCCACCTGCACGTGTGTTCAGTGGACAGAGCTCAGGTCACTAGCTGAGCCATTTCACCTGTGTCAACAGAATTCCTGGAAAGAAACTGTGTCTACAGAGACTGATTAGAACTGCAGAGATGTGGAGAGATTGAAATGTTGCAAGTCCAGAGCCTTAATACCTTATCTTGAGCTAGCTTTAGCCTGCTACCTTGCCTACCTGTGTGTGGGAACGAATGGCCTTTAACTAACAGATAAGAAGCTTTGAAATATATTAAATTAGCAGATCCCCTAACATCCACCAACAAAAAGCTAAGAATGTTACAGATAGTATCTGAGGCCAAAGCTCCCCTGTCTCGCCATACCTGCCTCTCTGATGTGCCCTCCAAATGTATTTTCAACTTGCCTTACGACTGTCTTTTTTCCATAAAATTATACAAGTTCATGAAACTGTTTCCAGGTTGGAATGGAAAATTTGGGGTAATCTAATTCTGTGTTTCTGGGCCAGGGTCATTCAAAATGGCCCAATAATAAACTATCTCTTATTCCCTTTAAGATGAAAAATAGAGTTTTGTTTGTTTGTATGTTGTGAACATTAGCACATAATTTTTTAATTTTTTTATTTAAAAGTATTTTTTTCATTTTACATACCAACCTCAGTTCCCCCTCCCTCCCATCTTCCTACCTCCCCACCTTTTCCCCAACCCCCATCCACTTCTCAGAGAGCGTGAGGACATTGGGAGTTAAAAAATTCTGGCATATCAATTTGAGGCAGGACCTAGTCCCTCCTTGCTGTGTCAAGGCTGAGCAAGGTACCCCTCCATAGGGAATGGGCTCCAAAAAGCCAATTCATGCACTAGGGATAAATCCTGGTCCCACTGCTAGCGGCCCCACAGACTGCCCAAGCCAAAGAATTGTCACCCACATTCAGAGCACCTAGTTCGGTCCTATGCAGGTTCCCCAGCTGTCAGTCCAGAGGCAGTGAGCTCCCACTAGCCCCATCTTGGTCTTGACCCCTTTGCTTATATATCACTCCCTCTCTCTGATTGGACTCTGGGAGCTTAGCCCAGTGCTTAGCTGTGGATCTCTGCATTTGCTTTCATTCATTGATGACAATTAGGAAAGAACAGATAATTTCAACAATAAAAAAATACTAATAGACTTTAATGTCCCATATTCATTAAGCTCATCATAACTTTTCCTAAAGCTATCCTTGCTGATTTTTATGTTTAGAGCTACTATGATCATTTTTATACTGCTTCTATGAGGAATTCTGGTTGGCTAAATGATACTATGTATACACTTTTCTGTCTTCTTAGCAAATATGTCATTTGGGATATTAAATCTAGAGTTTTATATGTATCCATTGGCTCACACAACTTACCATTCAAGTCATATATTCCCTTATTAATTCTCTATTTAGTCAAAGCATCAGTCACCAGGAAACTTGTTAAAAAACTTTCCATTGTGAAGAGGTTCTATCTCTCTTTAAAACCCTGTCACCTTCTATTTATATAGTTTGAAACTTGACTAACAAGTTCATGCAAGTGTAGAGTGGTTAATTAGAAGTTTTCTCATGCAGTGATTCCATACGCCTGTTAGAGTGTCTTAGGTGTGCTCCTCTGGGCAAGTCTGACCTTTTGTTTGTTTTTTTGTTAGCAGTCTCCCAAATGAGAGCATTTTTTTGGGTCCTTTTACTTTCAACCTACTTCCTAGATTTAATGTCACTCAGAAACAACATTTTGCTGAATTTATTCCTGTTCCTCACATACATCTGAGCACTTCTATTTTATATTTGGCAGTTCTGGTTCAATGAAAATTCTGTGGTTTCATGTGAATCAGTATTTATTGTTAATGCTTTGGTTTGCATTTTATGCTTACTAGGGATTTATTTTCCCTGTAGACTTTTTTTCCTTTCCTGAATTGTGTTCTCTCTTCTGGCTTGGAGAGAGATTTTGCTACATGTCATTGTCATGGTTCCAAGAGTAAACATTAAACTCTATATTCTGTAATTATTTTGATCTTATGAATAAAATATGATATGCTCAATGTTTTATGACTTCACTATGGACTTTTCAGATGGCAAGGAATTAGACCTATGTGTATGCTGAATCGTCATATATCCATGACCTAGCTTCAACTACTATTATCTTTCTACCATGCTTGGTCCATCAATTTGTCTCCATCATTTCATTCTGTTTCAACATTTTGAAACAAATCCCAATAATAGTATCACTCCAAAAGTATGTGTTATTAGCTAATCCTATCCTTAAAAACACTTTAAAGTTACCACAATATTATGAACCTGACAAAAGTAACAATTAATTAATGTCCTCACATATGTTCCTGTTTGATTTTCCCCAACTCTCTAAAGTACGCTTTAATTTTTATTGATGTGTACTGAGGTTTTGCCTGCATGTATGTCTGCTTACCATATGTGTGCCTGATGTCCAAGAACACCATTCTGGAACTAGAGTTACAGATGGTTGTGAGCTGCATGTGGGTGCTGGAACTCAAACCCTAATCTTGAAGAGTAGCAAGGACTCTTAACCACTGAACCATCTTTCCAGACCCTAAAGTTAAACTTTTTAATGTTGGTTTGTAATCAGAATGCAATTGAGTTCATATACTAAAACTGTCATGTTTGGAGCTTGCCATAATAATAATTCCCTTTACTCTTTTTTGACTTTTGTGCCATTTATTTGTTGAATAATCTGGATCAGTTGTAGGCCATAGTCATTTTATTTGTAAAATTTAAAAATAATTATATGTTTTTTTAAGAGGCTTAATACCACTCACAGTATGTTGATACATTGTGAAAGACATTGTCAAAAGCATGCTAAAAGATATTTTACAGAATTATTTATTTACTATTTAGGTAGACTATTACATACTAGTTATCTTTCACTATGTACATGATTATTCCAAAACCATACCCACTAAATGGAAGTGTCTATCTTCAATATAGAAAATAATTAACTTTTAGTCTTTCACCTCTAGAAGTCCATTCTTGCATGTGGAGGTCCCAGGCATGATAATCTCAGACAGAGAAGTCACATCACTAAGGTCCCATGACATTTTGCAGATGAGCTTAGTAACAAAAGTGAATGATCTCCTCAGAAAACATAATCATGAATTATTTCCAATGGATTTTTAGGCGATTAAGCTTCTCATTAGCCCAACATAGTTAACATTCTAGGCATGTATTATTAATATTATTTTGTCATTATGGAAACAGAAAAAAGTAATACTTGTAGTAATACCATGGATTTCAAAAATGTTATCAGAACAAGAATTATGCATGCATGAATGAAGTGTTCATTACTATGTTGCTTCTTATTTTAACTCTATTAACATGCACTCTTAGTCACAGAACTTTAAGGCATGGCTGAAAGTGAAATATTGTAGATAAGATAAAGGAATCATAAACACATTTCATCTGTAAGCAATAATGAGCTATTTTTAAATAATTCAAACAATAAGTTATTATAAATAGATAAACCTTGAAGATGTATATAATTTTATTCATTCATTTTAAGGCTAAATCAAAAGGCAAGTAGTTGAATTCCTCTAACTATAAATGGAGTCAAACTCTTAACTGTTATTCTATACTCTTATCACTATACTTCACCACCCTCAAACAATTACAATAGGACAATTTCCGTATCATAAAGAAACTTATTATTATTATTAAATGTGGGGACATTTATGAAGCTAAACACTATAGGAGAAGCATAAACCTGTTTTAATGTATTAATTCTTGAATTTGCAAGAATACATTTATAGTAGAAAGAAAATCCCCTTTTTCTCATTAGCTATGTACATATAGATATGAGGAAATTAAACATACAAACCTTTGGATCACAAGGAGATTCTGAGAAACTCCTATCTACCCTCTTCACTTGGAAGCAAAGGACACAAATCTTCTTTATAAAATTTTTAATTTTGGACATAATATACCAACAAACCTGAAGTTGAGTGATTGACCTATGAGGTGACAATCAGAAATTCAGTTTCCATCTTGAATTCTCTCTCTCCAAAATAAGAACTCCACCTGAAATGGATTAATAAATAATTACTCAGTTTAAAAGAGGGTATGCATCATTTACTTTAAGATCAAATGACAAGGCAAAGACATAAAAACCCCAAGGAAGCATCCAGTTTCCATGCAAAGGAATATGTAGCCCAGCCTAAATTCAGGACCTACGCTTTATGCTATTGTCATCATATCTTTCTTTTCAGCATTGTTAGAAGACAAAATTTACTTACTAGATGGAGCAGGGTGGGGGGAAGAATAGTTAAGAACTTTTCAAAAATATTTTAAAATAACAAAATCAAACTTCATCCTGGCTTTTGTCTGCGAAATCCCTGGCCAGCAAGGAGCCCTGATCCTGTACCAGAAGATCCATCGGAGGGGTGGGTGTGTTCCTGACTGGTGGCTGAAGCCCTAGAAATGGAGCACAGACATTCCTCAACCCCTTAATCTTTCTGGTCATTCTTCAGGGGCTCCTCTCCCCGGCTACTGCCTCTCTCTTTCTATACCATCCCAGTTTGCACCCAGGCACCCCTTCCCTTCTTCGGGGCCATAAGACCCCCCCTTCCCAACTCAGCCTGTTTTGGGGCTGGGACAGGGTGGTGAGTGCAACTGGGCAGGAGTTCCTTTGTTTCACTAAGCCTGCAGGCAGGAAGCTAGGCCTTTTACTGCTAGGTCCCTGGCCAACAAGGGGCCCTGATCCTGTACCAGAAGATTCATCAGAGAGCATTTGAAGGAAGAGATGGGCAGGTGCCAATGCAAGAATTCCTCCAACAATCTGAAAAACAACATGATAACACCAGAACCCAGCGAACATACAACAGGAAAACTTGAACACCCTAATCCAGAAGAAGTAGAAAAAAATTGACATTATGAAAGCAATAGAGTCCCTTAAACAGGATGTGTAAAACTCCCTTAAAGAAATGGATGAGAATAATAACAAAAAGTTTGAAGAAATGAGTAAGTCCATAAAAGATACCCAAGGAAACCAAGAAAAAATAATCAAACAGATAATGGAAACAGTTCAAGACTTGAAAACTGAAATGGAGGCAACGAAGAAAACACAAACCAAGGGCAGGCTGGATATGAAAAATCTAGGTAAATGAACAGAGATGACAGAGACAAGCATAACCAACAGAATACAAGAGATGGAAGAAAGAATCTCAGATGCTGAAGACACCATAGAGAAAATAAATGCACTGATCAAAGAAAACAACAAATCCAACAAATTCTCATCACAAAACATCCAGGAAATCTGGGACACAATAAAAAGACCAAACCTAAGAATAATAGGGGTAAAAGAAGGAGAAGAATTACAGCTCAAAGGCTCAGAAAATATATTCAACAAAATTCTAGAAGAAAACTTTCCCAACCTAAAGAAAGATATTCTTATGAAGGTTCAAGAAACATAAAGAACACCGAATAGACTGAATCAAAAAAAAAACACATCCCCTCACCATATAATAATCAAAACACAAAACAGACCCAAAAAGATGAAAATGGTATGAACTCACTCATAAGTGGATTCTAGCCATAATTAAAGGACATTGAGCCTATAATTCGTGATCTTAGAGAAGTTAAATAAGGTGAACCCAAAGAGAAGCATATAGTTATCCTCCTGGATATTGGAAGTAGACAAGATTGCCAGGCAAAAATTGGGAGACTGGGGGTGGGGTGGGGTGGGGGTAAGGGGAGAGTGGGAAAGAGAAGTGAGAAGGGGAGGATGGGAAGAGCTTGGGGGAATGAGATGGTTGAGATGGAGGAATGGTGGATATCAGAGCAGGGAAATATATATCTTAATTAAGGGAGCTATTTTAGGGTTGGCAAGAGACTTGACTCTAGAGGGGTTCCCACGTGTCCAAGGAGATGTGCCCAGCTTGTTCCTTGGGCAACAGAGGAGAGGGTGCCTGAACTGGCCTTATCCCATAGCCACACTGATGAATATCTTGCATATCACCATGGAACCTTCGTCTGGCAATGGATGGAGATAGAGACAGAGAGCCACATTGGAGCACTGGACTGAGCTCCCAAGGTCCAAATGAGGAGCAGAAAGAGGGAGAACATGAGCAAGGAAGTCAGGATGTGAGGGGTGCACCCACCCACTGAGACAGCAGGGCTGATCTAATGGGAGCTCACCAAGGCCAGATGTACTGGGACTGATGGAGCATGTGATCAAACCAGACTCTCTGAATGTGGCTGACAATGAGGGCTGACTGAGAAGCCAAGGACAATGGCACTGGGTTTTGATTCTACTGCATGCACTGGCTTTGTGGGAGTCTAGTCTGTTTGGATGCTCAAATTCCTAGACCTGGATGAAGGCGGGAGGACCTTGGACTTCCCACAAGGCAGGGAAGCCTGACTGCTTTTTGGACTGAAGAGAGAGGGGAAGGGGGAGGGAAATGGGAGCAGGTGGAAATTTTTAATTAAAAAATAAAGAAAATAGTAGCTGGTGGGATTATGCTGTAATTTGAGATTTGTGTCCCTGAAGAATGCCACAAATCACTACTGCAAAGTGCAAGAGTCCATTCTTTGATGGATCAGGGACTATTCTGTCTAGGATAAACTCCACTGAATATGGAAAACCAAGTATCGAGTATGGATATACTCCCCTGGATAAATCCTGGAGGGGGACATAGGAAGTCTGGGTATGGTGTGAAGAGGTATGGACAACTCTAAGAGCCCTATTGGTTTATGAAGATAGGGTTATATCTGGCGGTAGCCCAGATGTTCTCTCTAGTATAGGAAAAGTGTTCCAAATAGGCTGCAGCATGTTGAAGCCTAAAACACACTACTGTTAGGCAAGGAATTCAGACTAAGATTGAACATTTCTTATGGTTTCGAGGTTATATCTACCTATATGTTGAAAAACAAGTGTCTGATAGTGTGTGATATTCTCAGTAGGCTAGACACCGGAAGATATGAGAACAATGGTTATGGACTGGGCTTATGTCAGTGATAGAAAGGGTCCTTAGGTGAATGAGGGTATTAAAGGAGGCTGTATGTTCACCATAGTAAAAGCAGTATTGAGGCTAGGCTGGGTCACCTGACTTGGGATACTGTGAAAGCCTAGAGGCCATGATTTTATTGCTACACAGGAAGACAAGGCCAGGACACTGGTTTTGGTATACTCATTAGATCCAGAGGAATGTGGAGAAGCAAATATTCAAGTGTGTGTGTGTGTGTGTGTGTGTGTGTGTGTGTGTATGTACAGTCAATAGGCTAAGCCATGGAGGAGGATCTGTGAACTATATGTGTGAAGTGTGGTGGTGCAGATATCCCAAAGAGTCCTATGAGTGGATGAGGATAGGGCCAGTCCTGAAGTGAGCCTAGATATTGGCTAAAGAACTTTGTGCTAGGACTAAGTAGGATGTCAGATTTGGACTCTAAGGAAGCCTAGAGGTGGCTACTGCAAGATACAGACTGAAAGACTAAGCTGTGAGAAGCAGGCTAGATACTGTGAAATGTAGAAAAATGAGTGTAGGGTGGTGGTATACAATCACCAGGCTTTAACCTGGAGGAGGACATGGGATGTCTGTGTATGAAGCAAGAAGGGGTAGACAGATCCAAGTGTTCTGTGGGTTGAAGCTGGGTCCTGGTGGGAGCCTAGATGTTTTCTATAGCACACAATGGAAGGATGATTGATAGGTATACTGATATTAAAATACAGGAATGTTACTTGGGAATGATTTTAGGAAGACATTCAAGATACTAGCCAAAGATTGAGGCAGACATGGAGGAATAAACCATTGACAGGGAAAGTATTGGGGAAGAAGTTGGAGAAGCAAATGATCTGTCATTTGTTCTGCCACAACTAAAATGGATATGTGAAGAAGGATGGAATGGAAAATTTGCCTTAGAGTTATTAAAGAGAAGTCTCCATCTAAAACCAAACTCTCTTTGCCTTCTCAGTATTATCCCCCTATCATCAAAGTGTCAGAAGTGGTACACTCTGCTGTTTGTTGCTTCACCAGACATTTTTGTGGGTCAGAAATGTGCTTTGTGATGTCAGAGCACAAGCTCACCTACTATTGGTTGATGATGAATCAATTCTGAGGGTGTGGCCTTCCCTGTTCTGTCAGTAGTTCACAGCCCCTCGAGGGAGAAACAACGCACTCCTTGGTGATGGAGAAATATTTGATGAAACCCAAGGAATCACTGTCCGACAAGGACCTCCCATCCTCCACTAGTGATGCTCCTATGGCAGCGAACAGGTCAATCCTTATGATAAGGACAAAGGCAGCTTACAAGCAGTATCCACCAAGTATTCTGTGGAAAGGGATTGAAGACGAACAAACGCAGGAAACGCGCCTCGAAAAAGAGCCTCACAAAGATGGATGGCTCCACCCGAGCCAAAGCAAGTCAAAGAAACACCAGTGACTGGAGAACCTCAACCTCTAGTGGAGCAACCTGAAAAGCAAGCTGAGGAGCAGGCAACTGGAGAAGCAAGTGCAGCTGCAGCTGCTGTTGATGGGGAAAACCAATGAGATGGCTATCTCGCAGATGGGGAATTCCCAAACCTATGACAATTAAAATTGAAAGTGCATTGATAATAAAAATAAATTCAATCTAAAAAAAAAACACAACTTCATCCTGTACTGTACACAGCCCTTTCTTTGAACCCCTGTCTTTGTTTGGAGGAAGACAAGTGGTGTCTATGTTGGAACCGCCTCCTCTGCAGTAGCCCTCTGCAGACTATGGTGTCAGTTCCCAATAACCAAATGAAACTCAGTAAGGAACTCTGTGGGAATGATGGCTCAGTGATTAAAAGCACTTAGTACTATTCTAGTGAACTTGGGTTCAATTCCTAGTATTCACAGAGCAGCTCACAATCACCCCTAACTGCAGTTCCAGGGAATCGGACACCCTCTTTTAGATTCCGTGGGCACTTCGTGAAAATGATGCATGCATTGCCTGAATATGCCTGAGTATACACATAAGATGAAATAAGGATTTAAATAAATTTAATATAAAGTTCTCTAAGTTTCTTTTAGGCTCCAGAAGAAATTCCACAGGTAGGAATTCTTATATAGAGTGCACAGTCACTTCTATTTACAGCATGATCTGTAGAAAAGTATCTTTGTTTCTTGTGCTATAATTTGCAAATTATCTTGTTTAAATTAAATCATATTTAAATGGATGAAGACCATTTCTGGAGTTCCAAAGTAGCTATGAAGATAAAACTTGCAATGTGAAGAAAAGTTATAGACTCGAATGCCATATGAATAATTTACTAATATCATCATAAAGTATGGTTCTGAGTGTTTTGATCAGAAAAAACATAAAATTAACTAATGGATAATCATTATTAATTTGTTTCTAAAATATATAAGAGCAATTCCAAAATAATTACTAATGGGTTAATTATATAATGAAAAGATTTAGAAATCTTTAATCTTGTTATTTCAGCCTAACATGATATTTGATAGAGATATATATTAATTCTTTGTGTATATGTAGAGATCCAATTTATTTGTAGTCAGCAGGACATGATGTGTATGCGTAGGCATGTAGATGAAGGTCAGAAAACAACTCGAGTCAGTTCTCTCCTTCTAACTTTAAGTAGGTACCAGAGATCAAACTTAGGATGCCACGTTGTGTGACAAGCACCTTTACCTGTTGAGCTACCTTGGTGTGTCAAAGATCAAAATTCTAAATGCAAATGCTAGTAAAATAAATTCAGTGTTTTAGAGCCAGCTTTTGATTGTTACTTTGCAAATCTCTTCCTATCTCTTCAAGTTACCATTAATAAGACTTTTCACTATCTGCATCAACAATGGGTACACACTACGAATTAGAGCTCTTTTGAGAAACTAGAATATCACACATTAAAACTATCATATGCAAGGTTCATATCAGTATAGTGCAATGAGAAAGATAGTGAAACCAAGAAAAACTAGAGTATTGGGAAAGTAAATTTCAAAGGCAGTGATATAGTAAGCTTTGGAATATTTAAGTACACCAAATGGCATGCCAAAGTTAAGGCCAAATATATTACTCATTATTATAAATGTGAATGGATTAAATTCTCAAGACACAAGACTAATATTCTAAGACTAGGTTAAAGAAAGGTTAAAACTAAAGTAAAGAACACAGCTATCCCAGGCAAATGCAAATGGGAAGAAAGAAAAGGTCACCATTTCAACACCAGGAAAAGTAGAATTAAATTTAGAAAGCATACAAGTACATTGAGAAATCTGTCTTTTATTGATAAAGCCACGTCTAGGAGTTAGACAACACAAAAGTTGTTGGAACATAAGGGAAAGTTGGAAAATCATCACAATTTGGGAAGATATTTATACAGCTCTCCTAATTGTAGGTAAATTAAATAAGGGAGGAGAACAAGGAAAGAGACTAATCTATTATTAGTGTTATCAGTTTGACACATTCATTAATACCACAGCAAAAAAGTTTTGTCTTTTCAAATATTTGTAGATAATTAACAAAACTTAACAAAATATTTTAATTTGCAAAAGGGTCTTACTGCATTTATCAAATCACATCAACCTTGTTTTTTAGCAAGAATATATAACATCATCCATTATCAAAAGGTTGTAACTCGGAAAGCAAACAATTAAGTATATAAGACACTCCTGAAATAACTGTGGGATCTAAGAGAAAATAAAGCATAGCTTAAATCAGTATTTATTAAAAATGGAAGCAAAGAGGTATTATTAAAAGTATGGGGCCCACCAGATATGGTGGTGTACACCTGTAATCCGAGCCCCACTGAGGGAGGAGCAGGTGATCTTCATGTATTCGAGGCCAGCCTGGTTCTATATAACATGTTTCAGGTTAGCCAGGGCTACAGAGTGAGAGCCTTTCGCAAAACAGCTTTTTTAAATTACGGAACCTGAACTGCACCCAAAGAAAACATATTAGTTTAAAGAGGATTTATTGTGGAATATTTATCTAATACTAATTGTAAAAGTTTATGTTGAATTCTTTTAACTCTTAAAACACAAAATTGAATTCAGTAACATTTTAAAATTTTTATGCTGTAAATTCATAAAAAACTTAGCATAGAAATTCTTAGTAACAGGTCAAGGAAAAGATATGCTTCCCTAGACGTTTTAGTATTTTCTTTGAACGGGTCCTGCTTCAAGTTTATTTGTAGAAACAGCACAAGACACCAACCATCTGCATACAGTTTTAGGGGTGGAGGGAGGTCACACCAGTCCATCTGTCTTCATATTAGTTGAGGTCTTTACTATTTGGCCTTCACAAAGGTCTTGGGACCTTTGGGTGCCAAGCGGCAGTTGGAGCTGGAACAAGAGCTGAAGCCCGAGGCTGAGCTGTCACCATCAGTCTCAGTTTGAGCTTTGCCCTTTGATTGACAGAATGAGTGACCTCCTGGATGGCCTCTGCACGTAAATTTATTGCTTTTACATTGTTTTCCCACATCTTCTTTAGGCCCTTCTTGATGTTGTTTTTGGCAAAACTCATGCTCCTCAAGAACCTGGAGTTGACCACTTAAGAGATTTGTAACTTTGTGACCTGAGGTTTCTTAATGGCATGTCCATGCTATTTTTGTGCCTATGTGTAGTATCTTTCTTGGCCTTGTCTGCATGGTAATGACAGTTTACTTCTGTACATTTTTTTGAGGGGGGGACATTCAACAGATGCCACTATAAGGAACCTTTAAAGCAGAATAATAAAGATAATTTCTAACTACACCTAATCTGACCCTATATTTTTATTAAAAATATGTTTAAGAAAACATTAGCATCATATTTTATGAGGAAAAACTAGAATATTCTCATTTAAATTTAGAAAAAGAGTTGTATACTTGCATTTTGGTTGTGAACCTAGCTTTTAATGGCTAAGCCATCTCTCCAGCCTTTGTCTACTTATTTCTATTACATTAAGTAATATTATTAATAAAAATAATGGTATATCATTATTATTTGTCAAAGCATTCAGAAGGTATAAATATATAATTCAATCAGAAAGTAGGATGTGGTCACAATCTGTAATGCCAGCCTGATCTGCATAGCAAGTTCCAGGTCAGTCAGAGTTATGTAGAGAGCCCTGTCTTTACAAAAATTACAGTGTGTGTGTGAGGGGGGGAGTGTGTGTGTGTGAGTGTGTAAGTGTGTGTGTGTGTGTGTATGTATATGTGGAGAGAGAGAGATTGAGAGAGAGAGAGAGAAAGAGAGAGAGAGAGAGAGAGAGAGAGAGAGAGAGAGAGAGGTGGAGGAAAAGAGCACTTGCTAATCTTCCAGAATACTGGAGCTCAGTTCCCAGCTCCTGCATGGTGTCTCCCAATTAAGTCTGTAACTCCAATTGCAAAGATCTGGCCTCCTCAAGCACCTGGCATACATGAGGTGCACACACACACACATTCAGGCAAAATACCCACCGACATTAAAAAAAAAAAAAACTCAAGAAAAAAAATACAAAAAGCACCATATTAATATGTTAAAATCAGTTTCTTTGATTTTATCCATCAACTATTTGATAATAAAATAAAAAAATAAAATCAGCATCTTTTAATGCTAGTTATACCTTACAGAAACAACTTAATGGGGAAAAGTTTCAGACATCATGGTTTCAGAGGGGTCCCTGATTTGTTGAGAAGGCAGGGGAGATTCTCAGTTCAGGCACTGGGCAATCGATATTTATGTCCTGGAAGGCCAAGCAGTAGAGAACGACTAGAACTTGGGTGTGTGCAGTAACCTTCAACAGTTTGCCACTAGGAATCCACTGTAGCCATCTAGGCCCCACATTGTAATGGTTCCATGGCCTCTCAGAATGGTGCAGCGGTGGGGAACAAACCCTCAAAATCCCAGCCTGTTGGAGACTGTTCAGATTCAAACCGTAACGTTCATAATGATCACATAGGAAAACCAAGTACTAAAATGAACAAAATTATGGGCATTAAAAATGTAAAAAATGTACAACTTTTTCTTTATCTGTTCCTCGGTTAAGGGGCATCTGGGTTGTTTCCAGTTTCTGGCTATTACAAATAATGCTGCTATGAACATAGTTGAACAAATGTCCTTGTAGTATGATTGAGTATCCTTTGGGTACATGCCCCAAAGTGGTATTGCTGGTTCTTGAGGTACATTGATTCCCAATTTTCTGAGAAACCACCATACTGATTGTACAAGTTTGCATTCCCACTAGCAATGAAAGAGTGTTCCCCTTACTCTGCATCCTCTCCAGCATAAACTGTCATTGGTATTTTTGATCTTAGCCATTCTGACTGGTGTAAGATGGTATCTCAGAGTCATTTTGATTTGCTTTTCCCTAATGGCTAAGGATGTTGAACATTTCCTTAAGTGTTATTCGGCCATTTGGGATTCTTCTGTTAAGAATTCTCTGTTTAGGTCTGTACCCCATTTTTAATTGGTTTATTTGGTATTTTGATGTCTAATTTCTTGAGTTCTCTCTATATTTTGGAGATCAATCCTCTGTCTGATGTGGGGCTGGTGAAGATATTTTCCCATTCAGTAGGCTGCCATTTTGACTTATTGACTGTGACCTTTGCTTTGCAGAAGTTTCTCAGTTTCAGGAGGTCCCATTTATTTATTGTTGTTCTCAGTGTCTATGCTACTGCTGTTATATTTAGGAAGTAGTGTCTTCTGTGCCCATGCATTGAAGGCTACTTCTCAATTTCTCTTCTATCAGGTTCAGTGTAGTTGGATTTATGTTGAGTTCTTTAATCAATTTGGACTTAAGTTTCTTAATAGGTATGGATTTATTTACATTCTTCTACATGTTGACATCCAGTTATGCCAACACCATTTGTCGAAGATGTTTTCTTTTTTCCACAATGGAGTACTACTCAAAGGTAAAAAACAATGACATCTTGAAATTTGCATTCAAATGAATGGAACTCGGAAAAAAAAAATCTAAGTGAGGTAACACAGACCCATAAAGATTAGCATGGTATGTGCTCATTCATAAGTGAATACTAACTTTAAAGTAAACGATAAAAATTCTATAGTCCACAACCCCAGAGAAACTAAGTAACAAGAAGAACCCTAAGAGAAATATATATATAGATTCCCTTGGGAAAAGGAAAAAGACAAGATATCCTGAGAAAACTGGGAGCATGGCAGTCTGGGGAGAAGAGAGGGCAGAAGTGGAGGAGGAGGGGAGATGGGGATAGGGAGGAGAACTTTTGGGAACAGGATGCTTGAGACAGGAAAAAGACAGAGACAGAGAGCAAGGAAAGAGATATCTTGATTGAGGGAACCATTATGGGGCTAGCAAGCAACCTAGCACCAAAGAAACTCCCAGAAATCCACAAGGACTACCCCAGCTAAGAAAAGACCCTAAGCTATAGTGTAGAGACTGCCAGAACTGACCCTCCCCTGTAGTCAGATTGATGACTGTCTTAAATGTCACCATAGAACCTTCATCCAGCAACTGATGGAAGGCAGAGGCAGAGACCCACAGTGGAGCACTGGGCTGATCTCCCACAGTCCAGTTGAAGAGTGGGAAGAGTGACAATATGAACACAGAGGTCAAGACCATGATGAGGATACCCATTGAAATAGCTTGCCTGAGCTAATGGGTGGGAGCTCACCAACTGCAAGCGAACAGTGAGGAAACCAGCATAGGACCAAACTAGGCCCTCTGAAAGTGGGTGAAAGTTGTATGGCTGGGACAGACTGTGGGATCACTGGCAGTGAGACCAAGATTTGTCCCTACTGCTTTTACTGGCTTTTTGGAGCCCATTCTCTTTGGGGGATACCTTGCTCAGCCTAAATATATTTGAGGGGGCTTTGGTTCTGCCTCAAAGTAGTGTGCTAGACTTTGTTGACTCCCTATAGGAAACCTTACCCTCTCTGAGAAGTGGAGTGGCTTGAGGGTAGAATGGGAGGAAAGATGGAGGGGAGGGGAGGAGCGGGGGGAGTGGGAACTAGGATCAGTATGTAAAATGAGAAAAGATAGAGTTTTTAAAAAATAAATGAATTAATAAATGAAAAAAATGTCAAAAACGTATAAATGACAGAAGGTGCTACAGGAACTGTATCTATACATACAATGCACTCTCAAAAGCATGTCATACCACCATGTGTATATCTCTTTATACATACTTAATATCTGTATGTATTGAGGGAGATATGATGCAGTCAGGATACTTTACAGTTCATCTGAGAGAATAAATATGAGAATATCCAATTACTTTTGAATAAAGACAAGTAAAAAAATAGAGGGATATTACTTGTCTACCAGACATAGCAACATATTTTAGAACTACAGATAAGGAAAGGGGAAGATGCTGGGGCCCAAATTGAAAGATGAATGAAATAGATACGTAGGGCATTTTAAACCAGTGGAGAAAGCACCAATATTCAATAAACAACACTGAACAACTAGAGAACCACTTGCACAATAATAAATTGTAAATAAATCGAAGGCTAAAATGTATCAAATGAAATAAACTCAACAATATGATATGCTAATATATATTAAAATGGTATTTCAAATTCAGTGACAAAGAATGGAATATTTATTATGTGATTTTGGGACAACTGGCTATCCATATGGAAGAAAATAAAATTAGGATCCCACCTCATGTTATAAAAGCAAAAAAAAAAAATAAGAAAAGAAAAAAATCCAGATGGATTACATACTAAGTGTAAACAAATAAAAATTAAAATCTTGAAGGCAAAACAAAGGATAACAAAAAGAGATTGGCAAGGCAAGAGGAACAGAAGTTATTTTTTAAAAATCAAACATATTTATCTATATAAAACGAAAATATTTGCTATGACAAGAGATACAATAAATCAATGATAACTTACAAACTTGGATACATTCTAGTGCTTAAGATGCTAAAGACTTGATTTTTATTGTGTGTATATGAGCTATAACAAAATGACGAGAAAGAGAAAGTCACAATAGAAAACTCACTGGAAGCACATTCTTAAAAAAATACATGAAGATTTAAACTAACTTACACGATTTCTTTTTAAGTCCAAGGAAGGAATTTCTGAGTTCTGTTAATTCCTGAACATACATTTTACGTCACATTTGTTTTGTTTCCTTCCTATTATTGTGATGTGATTTGGAATCAATGGAGTTTTACAATCACCATGAGCCCATCAGCATCCGTGACATCAATTTACCCATTCCACATGTGAGAACATGGCTGCTGCTTCTGGAATCGTATCTGAGAAACTTCATTCTATCTCTCATTCAGTTAATTCTCAGGAATAAAGAGGATGAGTATTAATTATTTTCTGAATTTTTACATTGACACTATCACATATGATCAAGAGGTCCCCACAAAACACAATACAGTCCTATTCCATAGCTGTTCTGTGTGTACATAAACAGCAGTTGTTTCAGCAAATATGAGATTTCACTGTGTAGTTTAGGATCGCCAAAACTAACAGTTTGGATGAGCTCATGACATTCTGTGGTGTGTGCCATGATGCCAGGGTTTATCCATTCCGTTAAGAAAACTCTGGAAGAACCAATTTCAGGAAACTTCTGTTGATTTTTTTGTCTGCATACTTGTGAATAATGCTGCAGTAAACGTGAGGGGTGGAAATACTCATTTGACACTTGTTTAATTTTCTTTGGGAAAAAGGATGACTTCATGTCATTTTATGCAATGCAGATGAAACTGGAAAACATTTTTTTAAAAAACGGGAATAAGCCAGGCAGAGGAAGATAAACAGCACACAATCTCCCACATGCACAGAACCTAAATATACCAATTTCATAGAGAGTAGAATAGAGATTATGAGAGTCTAGAGAAGGTAGAGTAGAGGCATAGATGAGAAGGGATAGACCAAAGGAAGAATAAGTTCTGTGGTGTCATTAAGCAGCCTGTTGGATGACTATAGCTACCCATAATGTACATTCCAAGAAGACATTGAATTTTATCATTGCAAAAAATGTATACATGTTTGAGGTGCTGTGTGTACTAATTAATATGATTAGATCACTATATAATGTGCATATGTATCAAAAGATAGCACGGTGCTCCTCAAGTATAAAAAATTATGTGACATGTAAGAATAAATATAAATATCAAAAGATTCTAGTTTCAAAAATCGCAGAGTTGTACACTTACCTGGCAGGGTTGTTATGACCGCAGAGGTGGATTTCCCAGGGTGAGGCTTATCCATTGTATTCTGGATGTGCTTATCCCTATGATTTCCCAAAATGTTGTAAACTTGACTGCATGATTTGTGGCACTGGGGGCCCATATTCATGCCCTCCCATGAGAAAAGTAAAATTAAAAATTTTAAAAATTGCATTGCTGTTTTACATAAAACCTTGGTGTCAATAAAAAAGAAAGGCAAGCCAGTGAGATGGCACAGTAACTAAAGTACTTGCTGTATAAACCTGATGACCCAAGTTTGATGCCTACAGTCCACAAAGTTGGGGCATTGTCTTCTCTATTACATGGTAACTCCATGTAAATTCCTTTTATATTTGTATATATTTCAGGAAGCCTCTATAGTAGCACATTTTTGATATTGCTTTTCAAAAGTCCTTCAGTGTTACCCATCCCTCTCCATATTCCCTGCCCTCCCATCCCCCTCTTCATTTAATCCTCCGATTCTAGTTTTCCCTTTATCCCTTTATAACAGAATATTCTATTTTCATTTTCTTGGAATATCTGCTTTTTGCCCCCAACCCTTATTAGCTACCTAACCCCTCTGTATATCATGTGTCTTAATGAGATCCCTCCAAGAAGGGAAGTTTTCAATTTTGAAGGAAAGTGCTACACAATAATAAATGATTTGGTTATGGCGTTAATGCAATGACTCTCCTCTCTCTATTCTTTTCTCTTCTCCTTCCTTTCTGCCTTCTTTCTTTCTTTTTTCTTCTCTTTTGCATGTGTTCTTTTCTAATAGAGTCAACTCTCCCTCCCTCCCTCCCTCCCTCTCTCCCTCCCTCCCTCTCTCCCTCCCTTTCTCTCTCCTAAATTGCTTTTAAAAGGTCTTTATATTTCCCAGGCTCAGCGTATGATTCTTTATAAAAGGTCCAGGATGGATGTACCTTATTTAGGCAACAGAAATGGAATCTATGGCCAAGACAAGGATGCATAGCAGAACAAGGAGCCATCAGAATCTGTGTGCAGCTGAAGTGAGTGTGGGTAGGCAAAGAAGGGCACTTTGACAATGATCAAATCTCAGTTCTATATGAGAGTTTTCTGATGGTTCCTTGTTCTGCTATGTTTTCTTCCCTTGGCCATAGATTTCATTCTTGTGTTGCCTGGTCATTACTCTAAAATTTTGGTGTTACTTGGGAGACTGGCCAGAGTACTACATCTAAGGGATGTTAAATTCTAGTCTGTTTGAGGTCAAAGACAGAAGATGGATGTGTCCTGAAAGACAGGAAAAGCCAGTGTTAATGTAATGCTAATCTCATCCAGTAACACCTTAAGGTTTTATCAAATTTATGAGCTTCCTGTAGTTTAGTCAAATTAACCAGTACAGTCGCCTTTGTTGAATAGACTGTCACAGCTCAAGGTAGAGTGTTTACCTCCCTCTCACCAATCAAATGCAAGTCTTAAGAGGGGAAAAATCATATGCCATTTCATTATATCAACACAGTCTCTGAAAGTATTTCAACTTAAAGCATGTTGGTCAACCTGAAGATTCGGTTGGACATAAATATCCTAAGCATATAAGTCTATTTGGCTGGCATAATAAAACAGAAATGAATTTTCCAAGATTAAGACATCAGGTCAGTAGGTTCAGTTATTTTTTAGGCCTATTTTCTTTTTTATGTGGCTGGGTTTCTCTGGGTAGCCTTGCTGTCTTGACTCTTTGCAAACCACACTGGTCTTGGAACTCACAGAGATTCGCCTATCTCTGCTTCCTGAATGTTTGGATTAAAGACATGTGCCACCACTGACTGTCTTCTTAGGCCTTTCTCCTGCTTGCATGTGGTCATATTCATGTGACATTTCCTATCTGAAAAATCCATTATCTCTTTCTTTTCTTATAGGGAACAGTCCTGTCACCTTAGAGCTCTCTCTTTATGATCTCATTTCACATTAATTATCTTCATAAAAGCACTATCTCCAAATACAATTTCATTAAGGATTACAATTTTAATTTATGATATTTTGGAACAGGTGGCAGTGTGTTCTGTATATGACATACAACATCATTACATATTTCAAAAATTAGTAAGTTAGATACAATTTTCAAATGATTTTTTAACCCTTCATGTATTCGTAAGCTTTATACTCCAGTAAATTTGCATAATAACTTTATATGGACGATTTTCAAAAAATATTTTATTTTTATTTATGTATATGCATGTGTATCTGCTCTCTCTATTCCCCCACCCCGTGTGTGTGTGTGTGTGTGTGTGTGTGTGTGTGTGCCCTAAGAGGCCAGAAGTGGGTATCAGATCCCTATGTGGGTACAGGGAAATAAATTCCTATTCTCTGTAAGAGCAGCAAGTGCTCTTAACTGCTGAAGCAATCTCTCCATCTCCTATCTATCTAAGTTTGTTAGTGCTCATTCAGTTGTGTTTTTAGTGACTCAAAAAAATTAAGACTGGCTAAACAAAAAAAATAATTTCGCCATGTATTTTACATTCTTATTTCAAAACCAATATATATTCATCAGTCACATGCATTTACATGAATACACAAAATATGTTGTCAGAGAGTGCTCATAATCCACCGTAACCAGAAACATTGAGAGCTGTTAATACTCGGGTATTCGGGTATGTATCTTTCCCCCTGCCTAGTGTGTTTTGTTTTTTGTTTTTTCTGTTAACTATCATTTTCTATATAAGTAGATGTCACCATGTTTGTTGCTCCTTTCTTCGTTGTAATGCATGTGATGAATCACCCATTTGACTACCGGTTCTAATGTTTTTCTCTTTTCCAGGTTTGCTCAGATCTACATTTCTAGGATTTTCTCTGACTCCTCCCACCCCAGGGTTCTAGCAGCTTCACCATAAACTTTAAAGCATTGAGAATATGTTGCAAAGAAATTCCTAATGCTGTTCCTCCTAAGTATCTAGCAAGTGTTCTTTTCTACCTTGTCTAAGACAGGATACTTTGCCTCTTTTTTATACAATAACATTTTCTTTAAAAAAATTACTATAGAAAGTAGAATATTTCCTTGGAATTTTCATACATTCTTAGTTTGACTCGACTCCCTCCACACTTCCATACTCATTTAAGTCATTTTTTTTCTCTTCCCATTGATGTCTTCTAGTTTTCTAAGCTCTATATACACTTGTTCTGACATAAATACAAACATATGAAAATTAGAAGGTAGGTCAAATGTGTGAGAAAGAGCATATAGGATTTGTCTTTCTGATGCTGGGTTACATCTATGTAAGTGGTCCCATGAGTCCCCTGTTTTTTTTTTTTGTAGTAATTACCACAATTCCTTATTGATGTTTGTTTAATAGTTTCTCTTGCCAGACAGTATACTTCCTAAATACCTAGTTTGATGACTGTATCTTGAACTGTCCGTGTTCTAACTGGTATAGAGCTGGCATATAAGTCTTGTTAGCATATTCAGATAAGGCATTTCATATGAAAGAGGCAAATGTGTATAAAATATATTCACGAATACAAGGCTCTAAGTAGTTTATATATAACCTTGTCCAAGGTTAATAAATCTTAATAATTCAGAAAATTGTAATCTGATTTTAATGGGCAAATGTTAATGTGCATTCGCCACCAATAGTTAGTAATTATATAAAAGTAGAAGACATATTATAGCAGCCAAGATCTTTATAGTGTATTTGAATACATGATAAATTCATGAACAGTTCTTATCTCCTCGAACAGTTGTATATCTTAAGAACTCATCATCATAAGCATTCTCTGGATTTTCACAGAATTAATCCTGAATAATTAATGAATCTAAAGGAGTTAGACAAGTACTGCAGCATGCTAATCATTTCTTTCAATGTCAATTAGGAAAAATAGTCTCTTTGGCCTGCTATCTTGGAATACATATTATACAGTTAACTTTGAATTTACAAATATGAAATGCCCCTAATTATTGAATGCATATATTGAAATACATATCAATGTCACTGGTGAAAGTTAAAGCTTGTAGAAAAAAATGAAGGCACTTTCACAGAATTATTAACTATATTGGGACTCTTATTACAAATAAATATGCTTGGCTTGTAGATCTATATTTATACAATATTTACATATTTCCACAAATGGTATCATATAACCACTAGTGATTTGGGAACTATGTCAAACGTAAACCTTAGATAATTTTAGGTTGAATGGATATTTGCTTAGTAAAAATGGAATTGAAAAGCCAGGTAGCTTTTATGCAATCTGTTCAGTTCTCTCAAATGCATACTATTCTTCATTATTCTATTTATATCAATCCTGCTCAGTTATTTTTTTTAAGTTTTGAATTGTGTGTAGGTGTATGTGCAGCTTGAAGATTGATATACTGTGTCATATATTGAGGTGAGAGGACAACTTGTAAATTAATTCTTTTCTTTATCCATATGGAAAAGTCAATTCTTTCCTTCTACCACGTGGGCTTTGATGACCAAACTAAGGTCACCAGACTTGCAGACAAGCACCTTTACCTACAGAGCTGTATTTCTACCCCTCTTCAGTTTCATTTTAGCTATGATTCATCAGTACTTCCTCTAAGTTTCAGACATAATATAATGGTAGAAAGTTTTCAGATGTGATGTTCAAGGGGGATACCAAGTAGGACTAGCCTATTTGGCAAGAGATTTGTTAAGAGTTATTAGGATCATAGACAGAGATAGATGTCTTAGTCAGTATTCTATTGCTGTGAAGTGATTCCATGACCACAGAAACTCATAAAAGAAAGCATTTGGTTAGGGCTTGCTTACAATTTCAGAGATTTAATCCATTTTCATGGCATGGAACCTTGATGGCGCACAGGCAGACAAGACATGTTGCTGGAGAAGTAGCTTGAAATTCTACACTGGGATCTGTAGGCAGTAGGAACAGAGAGCCACAAGGCCTGGCTTGGGCTTTCAAAAGCCTCAAAGCTCACCCCCAGTGACACACTTCCTCCAACAAGGCCATACCTCCTAAGCCTTTCATAACAGAGACACTCTCTGGTGGCTAAGCATTCAAATCTATTAGGCTGTTGGGGACATTCTCATTTAAACCACTGTGATAGACAATAGTATAATGGGGGTTCTGAGAAGAATTTAGAACATTGACAGAGTGGGAATTCCTTCTTACAGTTTTCAAAGGAAAAGATAGGAAAGATACTGCAAAGTTTCATTTTTTGTTGTTCACTTAAGCTGTTGCTCAGAGTAACCAGTGAATGCTCAGTTAACATTAAGTGACCTAACGATTCTCTGGATTTCCTTAGTGTCTGCTGTTATGCTCCCTTTTTCATTTCTAATTCTGGTAATTTGGATATTCTCTCTCCCTTTGGTTAGTTTGGATAATGGTTTGTCTATCTTGCTGATTATCTAGAAGAACCAGCTCTTTGTTTCATTGATTATTTGTATTGTTTACTTTTTTTTTATTTTACTAATTTTAGTCCTCAATTAGATTATTTCCTGGCATCTACTCCTCCAGGGTCAGTCTGCTTCTTTTTGTTCTAGAGCTTTCAGGCATGCTGTTTAGTCACCAGTGTGAGATTTCTCCATGTTCTTTATTTTTTTTTGTATTAATTACATCACTGCTTCACCCATTAGCTCTAACATCTTATTGGCTAACTCTTACATCTTAATTTAACCCATTTCTAGTAATCTGTGTATCACCACAAGGTGGTGGCCTACCAGCAAAGTTCCAACATGTCTATCTCTGAGAGCAGATCCATGGCTTCTCTGACTCCGCCCTTCATTTACTTAGTGCTATGAACTTTCCTCTTAACACTGCTTTCATAGTGTCCCATAAGTTTGGGTATGTTGTGCTTTCATTTTTGTTGAATTCTAGAAAGTCTTTAATTTCTTTCTTTATTGTTTTCTTGACCCAGGTGTGATTCAATTGAGTACTCTTTAATTACCATGAGTTTGTAGGCTTTTTTATAATTATAATGTTGATTTGAACTTTAAGCTGTAGTGATCCGATAAGATACAGGGGTTTATCCTAAATTTTTGTGTCTGTTGAGGTTTGCTTTGTTACTGAATATGGGGTCAGTTATAGATAAGGTTCCATGAGGTGCTGAGAAGAAGGTATATTCTTTTATGTTTGATATCTCAGAGTACGCAAGGAAGGCCCTACTCCCTCTGAGGAGTGGGAGGGGGCAGAGAAGGGGATGGAAGGGGAACTGTGATTGGTATGTAAAATGAAACGTAAATTTTTTAAAAATAAAAAATATGAAAAAAGAACATTATGTGATCAATAAACCTTTCCTAACTTGCTTTATTGGAAGATCAGTGTGGCAAAGAAGGCAAGAGTCTAGAGAAAGGCATTACTTCAATTCTAAAAACTAAATTGTCTCATGTCATCAAATATTACATGGAGTAGCTTACAAAATAACATGGCCATGGATAAGAATTGTTGATGTGATATTAAATAAAAATTTCTTAAACATGTTGAATGATTCTGCAAATTTTTATGAACGTTTATAGATTGAATAATGGGAATAAAACCACATTATTTACACAGGTTGGGATTTACTTGTTCCTTACCTAGATTGTAATCCAGGAGAAAATCTTGACATATGAAAGTTGTCAAATAAGCTATCTGTATTTATTGGATTATTTGTTCTTTTGATGACCAATTTTTTGAGTTCTTTATATATTTTGGAGATCAAACCTCTGTCCAATGTGGGGTTGGTAAAGACTTTTACCCATTCTGTAAGCTGCCGTTTTGCCTTATTGACTATGCCCTTTGCTTTACAGAAACTTCTGAGTATCAGGAGGTCCCATTTATTAATCATTTCTCTCAGTGTCTATGTTACTAGGGTTATATTTAAGAAGTGGTCTCCTGTGCCAATGTGTTCAAGTATGCGTCTCACTTTCTCTTCTATGAGATTCAGTGTGGTTGGTTTTATGTTGAGGTCTTTGATCCGGTTGAACTTAAGTTTTGTGCATGGTGATAGATATGGATCTATTTTCATTCTTCTACAGGTTGACATCCAGTTATGCCAGCACTATTCGTTGAATATGTTTTCATTTTTCTATTTGATATTTTTTGCTTCTTTGTCAAAAATCAGATGTTTGTAGGTGTGCGGATTGATATCCAGGTCTTCACTTGGGTTTCCTTGGTCCTCCTGTCTGTTTTTATGCCTATAGCAGGCTGTTTTCAGTACTATAGTTCTGTAGAAGAGTTTGAAGTCAGGGATTGTGATGTCTCCAGAAGTTCCATTATTGTACAGGATTGTTTTGGCTATTCTGTTTTTTTGGGTTTTTTTTTGTTTTTTTGGTTTTTTTTTTTTTTTGCTTTTCCATATGAAGTGGAGTATTGTTCTTTCTGTGTCTGTGAAGAATTGTGTTGGGATTTTGATGGGGATTGCGTTGAATCTGTAGATTGCTTTTGGTAAGATTGTCATTTTTACTATGTTTATTCTACCCTACCCAAGAGCATGGAAGATCTTTCTATTTTCTGGTGTCTTCTTCAATTTTTTTCAAAGATTTAAAGTTCTTGTCATACAGGTCTTCCACTTGTTTATTTAGAGTTACTCCAAGATATATTATGCTATTTGTGGCTATTGTGAAGTGTGATGTTTCTCTTATTTCTTTCTCAATCCATTTACCATTTGTGGTGTAAAGGAGGGCTACTGATTTTTTCAAGTTAATCTTGTGTCCTATTACATTACTGAAGGTGTTTATGGGTTGTAGAAGTTTCTTGGTAGAATTTTTGGGGACACTTATATAAACTATCATCTCAGATTGACATAATCTTTCACTGAATGATTCTTTTTGCCTACCTTATCTTTGATACCTAAAATTCTCACTTTCACTTAGTCCAGTCAGTTGGTAAAACTTCCTTCTGAGATTTTTTATTTGACTTCCTGCATTTTATATTTTTGAGTTCTATTTTAGATTTTTTAGATTCTAGCCCTTAATTAAATTCTATTTTCATATTCCAAATTGTTTTTATTATCTTATTCAACTGTCTTGTTGTGTTTTCATTTTCTTAATTCAGACATTTATTCATGTTCTTTTTGAGCTCCTTAAACATATTTATGATTGCTATTTTGAAGTACTGTCTTATCAGTCATTTATATTGCTTTTCTTGGGGAATATTATGATGGAGATGCTGGTTAATTGAGGAGACATGTAATCTTTGTTCTTCATGATGCTTGTGGTTTTGTGATGGGTTCTAGGTATCTGGAATTAGCTTGTTTTTGGTATTTCTGTGTATGACTATGTAGTCTTACTTTTGTTGGGTGAGTGTTTGTATCTTTGCTGTTACATCAACTTGTTAGGGTATGCACCAGATGAATGATGCTCAGTTTTCAATCTTGAGACTATTCTGGTTCAGTATTCAAGTGGTCTCAAGTGAGCATAGTATTTGGGATGACTGATACATGAAGAAGTGGAGTAGAGGATGCGCCCTAGATATATTAACTAGAGTTCTATTTCAAGCTCCATGTAGGCTTGGGGTGCAATTCTGGGTGGGGTGACTGACATTGCAGAGGCTAGACATCAGTGACTGACTGACATGAGCAGGAGGGTGAAGTGGCTCTCTGCAAGTTCTAGCTAAAGTTCCGCTTGGATTCTGGGTTCAGAATCCAAACTGTCCAAGATGGTGTGATGGATGGGGTAACTTACTTGTCTTTTCAGGAATCAAACTGATTATTTAGACTTATTAAGTCATGCATTAGTAGAGTTGTTGTTCTGGCTAGTTTTATATCAGCTTGACACAAGCTGGCATTATATAAGAGTCATAACTAAGAAAATACCTCCATAAGATTGGCCTATAGGTAAGCTTTGATTAATAATTGATGTGGGAGGGTCCATCCTATAGTGGGAGTTTCCACTCCTGGACAGGTAGTCCTGGGGTGCATACAAAAACAAAGTGAACAAGCTATGGGGAGAAAGTCAGTGAACAACACTCCTCTATGGCCTCTGTCTCAGTTCCTGATTCTCGTTCCTTGCCATGTTTAAGTTCCATAGTGGTGGACTGTGATTTTGGAAGTGAAACCTGAAAGAAACCCTTTCTTCCCCAAATTGATTTTGGTCATGGTATTTTATCACAGCAACAACAACCCTAACTAACTTTAAAAAAGTTAATCAGACATGGGTAATTTAAATTACATTAATTGAACACAAGGATAAAATCAGATGAATTCACTTATTCTTAATTCTTACATTTTTAATGATTTAAATATGATGGTTATGTTTTCAATGTAATATATGAAGCTGAAAATAAATATTTTTTATAGTAATGTAGTGCCTAAATAGTTGTACACTGTATATTTTTCAGTGGCATGTTGGAGAATTGTTACTGGCACTCTTATACTTAATTATATCAAACAATGATGTGGTTTAGTACAATTTCTAATGTTTCTAAAATGGACATTGAGTATTGATGTGTAAACATATATTTTCAGAAATAGTCAGACAAATCACTGTATGAATTGTCTTTGTGTTCCATGATATTTGGAGAATAGTAAAAGATAATCTATTTTTTCATCTTTTAAACTGAAATGGAACTAGACTAGAAAACAAAACCAAACAATTAAAATTACAATAATGAAGCCTTCACTCAAATCAAACTGGTTACTATAGTAACTTAAAATTATAGCATTGCAATAAAAGTAGAATGAAAAGACAACTTCAAATGCTATATCAGTCTTTTGAATATGGAAAGAGGAGTTGTTGTTTGATATCAAAAAGTGACTGGGTTGCTATTAAACCTTCTAAGATGACTGATTTTATGTTGTCTCTTCTCCTCATAATAAAAAATAAAAATGGAAGCATCTGACTGCAGGCATTAACCACACCAGAAGGGAACTGTTACTTTCACTACATTAATCTCCATAAGACTGATGACTATCACTTTATTCAAGCAATTCATAATTACCTGCAGGAACAGAGGGCAGACTGATGAAGCAGTGCATTTATAAATGACTTAAGAGGTCCTATTTAGATGTTTATTTTTCTACTTCCTTCATCACAAAAAATAAAGGTGAAGCATTCTCTACTTACAAGAGCTTTTAGTAAATATGAAAGGAGAGGATATCCAGGAGTTTGAAATGCATACAGTATTGCTTCTTTAGGAAGTTCTCTCCTAAAATCATACATGCTGTAATCTGTTGAGATCACTATCATTTTCATGCTAGAGGTCTAGCCTCAGAAAGCGGCTGAATTTAGCACATTTTCTTGGGCCTGGAAATCATACACACCTTTTTTTAGTCAGGAGGGGAGTGACAGAGAACTAGGAATACTGATAAAGAGAGAGAGACCTTCCAAGTGAACATTCCGCCAAATTCTTTTGGCTCCCATAAACTTCCTATACATATATAAACAATTTTCCTCCTTTCCTTTTTCTTTCCCTCAATTTCTCTCCCATCTTCCTACCTGCATGCCTGTCCCTCTTCCTCCCAGTCTCCCTCCCCTCTTCAACTTTCCCACCTTCCTCTCCTTTCTCCTTAAATATGTGGTGCTCAGCAACTTCAGTGTCTTAGGTACTGATCTTGCCAGGGGGAACATACTAGTGAAAAGTACTGATATAATTTCCCCTTCATGGAGTTCTACAGATAAAATTAAAATTGAAATGAAAGCTAAAATGGAAACATATAAGGTACACTGAGAATATTACAGGAAGAAAACTTAATCTAAGGGGCCAGGAACAGGTTTTTCTGATGAAGCATTATGCATAATTGGATGTAGTCAGCTCATGGATGCAAAGAAGAAGACAACAGAAATGAGAAACAACATTATCAAAGGCCATAAAATGAAAATTTAGGGCATGTGGGTAAAGAGAAGGCCAATGCTTGAAGAAGATGCATGCAAATCAATTGAACTGAATAGAAGTCCCAAACGTAGACTCACTTAATTACAGCTAAAGGATAATGCACAAGGATGCCTAATTAAGGTGCTGTGAAGGGAATAATGGGGAAAACATGGATGAGGACTTTTATCTGGAATGGGGAAAGAATTGATGGAAACTTTATCTGGAAGAGGGGAAGAAGGGTAATTCATAGAAGGAATATAGATTAATAATTCTAAGAATGTTTGGAAAATGCACAAGGAAACATTATTTTACAAGTACTTAAAAATACTATCATACCCTCACACACACACACACACACACACACACACACACACACACACTTAATGGAGCTATGCCAGCCACATAGGCTAATGATGCTTTCCCAAGAATGAAATCTCTAGGCCAGTAAAGGGAAAATCCATTTGGGTTGTTGGTCTGGGATGTCTACAGAACTCCTGAATCAATATACTCCATTTCTATGAGGTCCTTCGTTACCTCCTAGAACTTGGAGAAAATACCGTATTGCTGCAGATATCACATTCAGATTCAGGACTTGAAAGAATTGACCTTAAAGGCTTCTACTTGAGGACTCTGTATAGTAGTTTCAGAAGGTGATATGCCAGGATAAGAAAAGCAATCAATAATCTTACCTAGCTAAAATCCTGTAAACTACATAAATACCCTGCATGAAAAGGTATCCCTAATGGTGCATTTGCGGCACTTTTATTTTGGGAGTAACCAACAGCTATCTCTTTGCATGCTCATATGGGTGGAAATTCATGCCTGCTACTGTGAACTTAGCCAACTACTTGTGGCTGCAGAGGTCAAAGACCCTAGAAGAGAAACTACTATTTTTCTAAGTCAGTATAGTTTCTTCCTGTACACACATACATAAATATAGCTCTCACCCCTCACAAAAGAAGCTTCTTTTTGCGGCAGATGGAGGATACTACAGAGATCTACAACTGTCCATAAAGCAGAGAATAAATGACCGTAAACAATCCAGTACTAAATGATATATTTACGGTGCAGCCTCTACATCTAAGTCTCAGTGAAGAACATGGATAGAGGTAGATTGTAACAGTTAAAGAGTCACCAGCTAGGACATATTTCTTCTAGGCATGAGATCTCAGCAATATGGTTGCATAAACAGAACCTGTATAATGACCACACCAATTGATATCCCAACATACATGGAAAAAATTTCACAAGGCCCCATCTCTAGATTACTAGCTATAGGCTGATAGTGACTGTTAAAAGAAGGGAAGTCTGTTTATTTTCAGGAATAATCTTCCTGCTAGGTTATCCAATCACAAGTAGTTGGGCCACAAACATGCACATATGAGAATCACTAAATGTATTCAGTAGGATAGGTGTGTGTGTGTGTGTGTGTGTGTGTGTGTGTGTAAGAATAATAAAGTAGAACCAGGAAGTGGTGGTACATGCCTTTAATCCCAGCACTTGGGAGGCAGAGGCAGGCAGATCTCTGTGAGTTCGAGACCAGCCTGGTCTACAAGAGCTAGTTCCAGGACAGGCTCCAAAGCTACAGAAAAACCCTGTCTCAAAAAAAAAAGAATAATAAAGTGGAGGTCATGAATCAGAGGAGGAATAAACAGGAGAAGTTGGAAATATGAGAGGGCAAGGTGGAAATAATGGTACTCATATATGAAATTCTCAAAAAAATGTAAAAATTTAATTAATAAAAAGGAAAGCAAAAAGAGAAATGACACTGATCAATATGACTAGGAAAGTATGCAAGAGTCTTAAGCCAAGTAAGACACTTGGACATATTATGGTTTTAGTGCTGCCTTATTGTAATTATTCATGTACATGATCTCAGAAACCTTTCCCTCCTTTTGTTCTTATTTTATGAATATCTACTATAGTCTTTGACACATACTAACCAGTAAATGCTTGTTGAATTAAAGATGTAGAGAAAAAATGCTCCCTTAAAATTAGAAGGTCACAACAGTACAGAGAACAGGTCAGCTTCTATATGGCTATTACTTTTCTTATCATGTAACGGCATAAATAAACCACATTCATTTAAAATTACAAGTAGCTTTTTCTATAAGCAAAGACACTAGAATGGGGCTTGTTAGTGAAACTGAATTGCTGAACAGTACTAAGAGAGAACCAGTTTTTCAAGGCAAATACACTAGCTTGCACAGTTAAAATTTATATTATGGGGGGAAATAACTCTGAAAGTCAGGGGATCTCTGTGAACTTTTGAAACAGAAACAAGTAAAATTTAATTACTCCTGGTCCTAAGTAATTAAGGTCAACCATGATATTTAGATATTCTAATTTCTTTATACATTGTTCCAATTGTATTTTCATATGGCAATTAGAAATTCAGACCATATGGTAGTTAGGTGTTTTAATTTCTCTAAACTTGGCTCACATTGTATTTCTTAATATGGTCATATATAGTTATGAATTTTGATAATCAATGAAAACACTACAAAAAATTAATTAACTACACTCAGGATTTTGAAACAATAACTATAAGCTATTGTCTACATACATAGTACTGTGATTCTAATTGCAGCAAAATTGCACAGCTTGAAGAACAACTTTGGAGCATTTACTCTTGCAAAGCCTGTCTTAGTCAGTGTTCTTTTGCTGTGAAAAAACACCATGATCAAGCAATTCTTATAAAAGAAAGCATTTAATTGGGGACTTATTAGCAAATTCAGAGGTTTAGTCCATTATCATCATGGTGGAAAGCATGTTTGCATTCAGCAAGCACTGGAATAGTAGTTGAGAGGTACATTCTGACCCACAGGCAGCAGGAAGAGAAATAGCGAAGCCCACCCTATGTGATACACTTCCTCCAACAAGGGGATACCTCCCTATCCTTCTAATCATTTCAAATAGTGCCACTCCCTAGTTACTAAGTATTCTAATACATGATGCTATAGTGGCTATTATTATTCAAATCACCACATAGCCATAGGAAAGAAGAGGCATCTCAAACCCTTGTCTGAATTTCTGTAGCTATTATTATGTGTGTACTCCCGTGACATAGTAACCATTTCCTATCTTGATCATTTTGTTTGTGTCAGAACAGTGATCCTTTAATAAAAGGGTCTGAGACTTCCTATCTCTGGCAATTTCTCGTGATACTGCTAATTTGGACTTTCACTTGAGGTATAGTTTGCATATTGTATCTTAATGAATCACTTGTAAGGCCTGGCTATAGAAAGAGTGTCTGGGTGATATTACTTTAAGGACCCAAGTTTAAAATTAAAGAGACTGAAAATGAAACATTAGTGGTTATTCTCATTTGGCATAGACCTTTCATAGTGTTTAATTCTACTAATAAGATAGTTTTGATAATCTTACAAGGAAACTACACAGAATGCATATGCCTTCATATGTAAGAATTCTTGAAGTTTTTTTTTCCTGTTACCATAGTTTTTATTTATAATCTTTGAAGTTCTGCCACAGTCAAATTGAGTTGGAAGAGAAAAACCATGGAAATGATTCATTTTAATCTGTTTACTGAATTGTGGAGTTGCTGGTGCCACCTCCCCTCAGGATTTTTTAAGAAATCCCATTTGGTGGTGTATTTAGGGCTTGCTGTAGCTTATTTAACATACTAATCCAACCTGCATTTTCTACATAAGACAAATTTGACTTTGAAGAAATCCTGATGCGTTAATTCAACTGCTTATTTAAGACACTGTAAAAGAATCATGAAAAGTAATCAAAAAAACAGACAAGCAAAAAATAAATAAGCAATAACTTTACCATACAACTATAATATCCAGAGCATGGATTGTATGAGGACATTTAGATGGGAATTGTGTAATTCAGTAACAAACCTTGACACCTTGAACAGTCCTTTTTGTCTCTCTTCAGGTAAATGGAGTCTTATAAGTATAAAAGTGATCTAAAGCTCAAGGATTTGCCAAGCTCACTTTCTGCCTTCATTGTGTGTCCAATTACTAGATAATTGCATTAATGAAAGAAGTACCTTTAAGCTGCTGACCAATTTTCAGAAGCTCTTCAGACTTCAAAATCTTAAGAGGTTTTTAACTGTTCTAAATTTACATGACAAAGCAGATGTTATAAATAAGCAAGATGTTTACTGAGCCTCAGAGCTTCCTAATAGCTGCATAATTATCTTCTAAATGGGAGGAGCGAGTAGATGGCATCTTTGATTCCTCACAATTATAGTGTTTTAATTATTTCAACACTTCTGCGAACTAGTTGATCTACTCTTGGTGATGTGGTCACATAACAGGGTTCTCTCTAAGTATGTACATATGCAGCTATACAAAATGAAAACACCTGCTGCACACAAACTGGATCTCATTATAGCTTTGGGGAGCATCTGATATGCCCATCAGATATTTTCTCAGTATAGTAAATACCTTGCATTCCTTTAAGGCACAAGTGAAAGATAACTTCCACTTTAAGGTCATTAGAGAGACAGCAGAAGGTTTGTTTGTGTTTCCCATTTCCCCAGGCCTCACTATCCTATGGGTACCTTGTAAATACCAATACCACATATCAGTTGCTCTTCTTCCTAATTGTATGGCATATGACTGAAGGTTTCTGTAAGATTCTTCCCCAGGTACTTCTGGAAGGTATCAAGTATTTGCTCATGTGGACTGGATTCCTGAGCAAATACCAGCCCTCTCTAGCCTACTTGTTGCTTTTCCTTGTTTGTATGTCTCTAATATCATTCTGTGTTTTAGAATAGGAGGCCATATAATTATGGTTTAAGACTTGAACTTAAATATGAGTCAAATTGAGGACACAGTTCTGTATCTGATATCATTGTACCTCCGAAGTGACTCCTGGATTCTTCTCTCAGAAAGAGTGATTGCAATAGTTTTTTCAGCACTTATATGCACGAGCTCTAATTAGGCTTATTTACTTGTAGGCCCATATTTCTACATGGTGTGATAGCCAAGTTCTCTGCCATGGTTGGTATCCAGAGAAGTCATGTACCCTGCAAGACAGGTTTTTGCTACCCTAACAAAAGCTCAGGATATGTTGATCCTTTTCTTTTGTAATTGTGCAGATCTCCTGAGTAAAGGTGTGAATTCCAAGCTAGTGACCAAGCTGCGGATGTGACTGTAGTCCTGCTACCCCGAAACAGAATGTTAATGAACTTCCACCTTAGTTTTCCTTGGGGGAATAAAAGGTGTTTAAGTAATAAACACAGGTGATCTTCAAGATTTGAGTGAAGCCTGAGACTCCCTTCTGATATTGCTGTGTGAACTGTGTCTCAATTATTCCCGTGCCTCCATGCTGGTCCACAGAGTGAAAAATAGTTTATGTTGGGGCATCAGACCCAAACATTTGCTACAGTTAGAGATGCATCACTTCATGTCTGAATCATGCACAAACACATATTAACACTTTTATAACTTTAATTTCAAGCAATTGGAAGCAGCTTTAAGATGCTTTTGTGTGGTACAGAGCAGACCAAGAGACTGCAGCTGCACAGAGTGAACCGAGAGAGGAGCTCTGAGGCACAGACTGTAACTGCACAGAGAGGACCAAGAGGTGAGCGACCATCTCCCCAGCTGGACAGACTAGTCTCTAAGCACTTGGTACCAGGGCAAAACCCTGGGCCCCTCCCCCACTTGCCTCAGCTTCACTGGCTTTAGCAGGCAAGCCTCCTGAATGTAGAATGCTCAAACTCCCCCATCAACCAGACCCTGTTATCTACGAGGCCCACTTTGCCACCAATCTTACCCATCCCCTGTGACCTCAGAGGATCCCTGACGCACAGACTGTGATTGCACAGAGAGGACCAAGAAGTAAGTGACTAGCTCCCCAGCTGGACAGCCCAGTATTTAGGCCCTAGGCTCCAGGACAAAATTCTGGCTCCCTCTCCCATGCACCTCAGTTGCACTAGCTGGCCAACAGGCAAGCCTCCCGCAGATAAGTTGCTCCAACAACCCCCCATCAAGGAAACCCTGCAATCTACTAGTCCCACTCAACCATCAAACCCACTCATCCCCAGAGACCTTAACAGTTTTCTGAGACACAGTGACTGCACAAAGCAAACCAAGAGTAGTTTCCTAAGATAAAGGCAGCAACTGCAATGTTCAGTCAAAGAGAGGATCCCTGAGACACAGGCACTGACTGCAAGGATCGGACCAAGAGGCAAAAACACTGCCTGCCACCAATTGGAGGAAGAGATGGGTGGGCACCAATGCAAGAATATACTCAACAACCTAAAGAGAAACCTGGCAACATGAGAACCCAGTGGTCATACAACAGGAAGACCTGAACATCCTAATCCAGAAGAAGAAAACAATCTTAAATATAACTTGATGAATATAACATGAAGATGATAGAGACCCTTAAAGATGAAATGAAAGATTCTCATAAAGAAATGGAGGAAAATACAAACAAAAAATGGAGGAAATCAACAAATCTCTTAAAGAAAGCCAAGAAAACCAAGAAAAAAAAATCAAACAGGTGAGGCAAACATTTCAAACAGTTCAATACTTAACTGAAATAGAAAAAAATACAAACCAATAAGATTCTGAAAATAGAAAATCTGGATAAATGAACAGAAACTACAAATGTAAGCATAACCAAGAGAATACAAGGGATGAAAGAGAGAATCTCAGGTGTTGAAGATATGATAGAGAAAATATATCCATCGGTCAAAGAAAATGTTAAATCCAACAAATTCTTAACATAAAACATCCAGGAAATCTGGGCCACCATGGGAATACCAAACCTAAGAATAATATGGCTAGAAGAAGGATAAGTCCAGCTCAAAGGCACAGAAAATATATTCAACAAAATTATAGAAGAAAAATTTTCCCACTTAAAGAAGGATATGTCTATCAAGGTACAAGAAGCTTATAAAACACCAAATAGACTGGAACAAAAAATGTCTCCACACCATATAATAATCAAAACACTAAAGATACAAAATAAAAAGAACATTAAAAGTTGTAAATGAAAAAGGTCAAGTAATGTATAAAGGCAGACCTATCAGAATTACAACAGACTTCTCAATAAAAACACTGAAAACAAGAAGGTTCTGGACAGATGTGCTACAGACACTAAGAACCCAGACTACTATACCCAGCAAAGCTTTCAATCACCATAGACAGAGGAAACAAAATATTCCATGATAAAACCAGATTCATAGCAGTATTATTTGTATGTAATAGCCAGAACCTGAAAACAACCTAGATGTTCCTCTACTGAAGAATGGATAAAGAAAGTATGGCACATTTACATGTTAGAGTAGTACTCAGTGGTAAAATAACAATGACATCTTGAATTTTGCATGCAAATGGATGGAATTAGAAAACACTATCCTGAGTGAGCGAACCCAGACCCCCCAAAAATGAATATGGTATGTACTCACTCATAAGGGTATACTATCTATAAACAAAGGACATTGAGCGTATAGTTCATGATCCTAGAGAAGCTAAATAATGAGGTGAACCCAATGAAAAACATATATAGATCCTCCTGTGTTAGAGTCAGCACTTTTCGAATGGATACCCACGCTCGACCCAGGCTGCGAGCTTCCTGAACTCGGGCCCACGAGAAGGGACGATTGTCCTGAGGGTTGAAAAAGAGACACAGACAAAAGAGACCTGGCTCATCTACAAGAGTAAATGGCAACTTTATTAAACTCAAGACAGGTATTTATATCAGTGGGCTAGAAGAATCGAAAATGCAAGGCCTCCTCCCATCCAGGAGCAGTAGGGAAGATTAAAGCCTTCCTGGCCCCTCGGGCAGGGTCAGCTAGGGGAGGCAGGCTATTGGCCCACTGCTAAGAACTTGAATACAAGTGGAATCACCATAACAAAGAGAACCAGGTTCTAGCTAGGTTATCCCCTCAAGCCAGAGCTAGTGCAGAGTCTCCAGGAGCTGGAGGTCACACGGCCCTGCGAATTGCCAGGAGAGAAGGGAAGAAACTTTGGTAGCTACACTCCTGGAAGTTGGAAGCAAACTAGATCACCTGACAAAATTGGGAGCATGGGAACAGCAGGTAGAAGGAAGAGGAAAAGGAAAGAGGAGGAGAGAAGGAGAGGGTTGAGATGGAGGAAGGACAGATATGAGAGCAATTAAAGAGATATCTTGATTAAGGGAGCCATTATGGGGCTAGCAAGAATGCTGGCAGTAGAGAAATTTTCAGGAATCCACAAGGATAACCCCAAAAAATACCCTAAGCAATAGTGGAGAGGGTGCTCAAACTGGCCTTGTCTTGTAGTCAGATTGATGAATATCTTAAATGTCACCATAGAACCTTCATCCAGCAACTGATGTATGTAGGTGCAGAGATCCACAGTGAAGCTCTGGGCTGAGCTCGCAATGTCCATTCAAAGAGAGAGAGGCACAATAATATGAACAAAGGAGTCAAGACTGCGATGGGGATACACACTGAAACAGCTTACCTCTGCTAATGGGAGCTCACTGACTAGACTCACAGCAGGGGGATGAGCATAGTACCAAACAAGGCTCTCTGAATGTGGGTGACAGTTTTATGACTGTGGCAGACTCTGGGGTCACTAGTTGTGGGACAATGATTTATCCCTACTGCTTGAACTGACTTTTTGGAGCCCATTCTCTTTGGAGGGATTCCTTGCTCAGCCTAAATACAGTGGGAAGGGCCTTGGTCCTGCTTCAGAGTGATGTGTGAGAATGTTGACTCCCCATACCCTCTCTTAGGATTGGATGAAGGGTGGGCTGGGGAAAGGTGGGGGAGCAGGAAGAGAAGAGTGAGTGGGAACTGGGATTGGAATGTAAAATGAGAAAAGACTGCTTTTTAAAAAATAAATAAATTATTTTAAAAACTATTTTGCTGCAAGGCCTGTCAGGTTGAAGGGCTACTGAAAGAGAGGACAGCATTTTGTTCATTAGATTTTTTTTCTTTCCTGTTCTTGGCTCTCTTAGTCCATATGTTCCAATCTTCAACACCCCCTGCTTCTTAAACTAACTTGTTCTATGGCAGATAATATAAATTATTTCTTAAAAATCTGAATTTTTAACCTCTGACCTTGACTCATGGAAGAGATAGTGATTACAAATGCCCTTTTCTCAATCTGTTTCTATTTTAATGTGTACAACTAATTTTTGCTGCTGTGATAAAGCACAATAACCAAAATGACTTATGAAAGAATGAGTTTATTTTGAGTAATGATTGAATAGGGGAAGTTCAATGCAAAGAAGTCATGGCAGCAAGTAACCAGAGCAGAGAGTTCAGAGATCATATTTTCAGTAACAAATACAAAGCAGAGAGTGAACTGGAAGTGGGTCAAGGCTATAGACTCTCAAAACCCAGATCCAGCATCATACTTCCCCAGTAAGTCTCTGCCTCCTAAAGGTTCCATAAACTTTCCAAACAGTGTCATTAGCCAGAAACTAACTGCTCAAATGTCTGAGCATATGGGGGACATTTCTCATTCTAACCTTCACAATCAGTATGTAACTTATTCTATGCTATTATAATTATTCAATACTGTCAATCCTGTCTCAAGTTCAAATAATGTTGGTAATGATGACTGTCAGGTATTATTTTCATATCAATTTCCCCAGGCTTGTACTTAGCTTCTTTGTTGTCTGTGTTAAGATGATTGTCACAAGCAAACTGACAATTGTCATAGAAATTACCAATAAATACTGTGTTTTCCTTGGATGGGCAAGAAGACTCAGTGGATGAAAGTGCACTTTTATGATTTTTGTTTAATCCTCAGAATCCATGTGAAGGTAGAAGCTGATAATTCACTCCTGGACGCTATTCTTGAACTCTACATATGTTCCTTGCAATAGCTTAAAATGCCTCTCTATATGACCCCACACACACAAATAAGTAAAATAAAATATTAAAAAAATCTGGCTTTGAATGACATTAAGAATTAGAAATGATATATAAACTTTATTTTTGTTTTTCTAAGAAATAGGTTCTTTCTACTTTACTTTATTGAAGTATAGTTTACATGCCATATATTTGTTTCTCCATTTTAAAGTATATATGTTAGATTTTATTTCATCTCCATAATCAATTTTGGAAATTTTTATGATTCCCATAACTAAATAAGTAAAAACATCTACCCTGTACATTTTAGTTACTATTTCCATTTACCAGCCCTAAGCAACCACTAATTTGCTATCTATGTAATTTTAACTTCTTCTGTACATTTTATGTAAATAAAACTATATAATGTGTTTTCTTTGTCTCTGGCTTTTTTCACCTAGCATAAAGCTTCAAAGCTTCATCTATATGGCAACAAATATTATTCCATTGCTTTCTATGACTAGATGATATTTTATTCTATGTTATGACAGAATTTCTTTATCCATCCTTGTACTGCTGGGCATTTTTTCTGATAGGACATAATGACTATTGTGAATGATACTATGATAAGAACATAGACACATTTTTGTGCTACTGTTTCCACTGAATTTGAAACATCCTATCTTACAGGAAAGTTCTTTAAGCAGCAAGGTTAAGCAACTTTGGTTAACCTTGGCTACCAAAGTTAAGCAATGGGTTCAGGAAGTCCTTGAAACTGAACAGAATCACTGGACCCTTCCCTCCAAGAATAAGCAATAAAGGTTCTGAAAGTCACTCTTAAATAAGCTAAACTGCCTATGCAATGTGACAAGCTGGCTGCCCATTTCTATTGTGATGACTTTCCAAACATGGTGGAATATATCACATTGAACTGTTAGCCAGAAAAACCCTTTCTCTCTTATACTTTTTCTTGTCAATTATTTGATCAGAACAACTAAAAATTCAATAATAGAATAGATCGATTTTAATATTGAGTATTAACAATATTAAGTCATTGTATTATAAATAAGAAATATTTCTTAGCCTACCTAATTTTTTATTTCTTTCACAATATTTTGTAGATTTTTTTAGAGTGTAAGTTAAGCATTATTTTTTGTTAGATTTACTTCTGAGTATTTTATTCATTATAAATTTAAACTAATAAATAATTATTATATATATTTTATTCCTTACATGTTGTAAGAAGGCTGCTTGTTCATTTTCCGGCTGCCCAGACACCCGAAATAATCACACAGAAACCATATTATTTGAATCACTGTTTGACCTGTTAGCTCTAGTATCTTGTTTGCTAACTCTTGTATTTTAGTCTAACCAATCTCCATTAATCTGTGCATCACCACGGGGTTGTGGCCTACCAGCAAAGTTTTAGCACATCTGTCACCAGCAGTGCCTCCATGGCTTCTCTCTCTGACTTAGTCCCCTTTCTTCCAGCATTCAGTTTAGTTTTCCCCATATACCTCTGCTCTGTCCTGCTCTGCTATAGGTTCAAATCAGTTTCTTTATTCATCAATGGTATTCACAGCATACAGAGGGAAATCCCACATCACCTCCCCTTTTCTGTTTAAATAAAAAAGGTTTTAATTTAACATAGTAAAATTATGTATAACAAAATAAGTATCAAGCAAGAATTATAGTTACAATATTTATATCTACTTTATCTTTTATCATGACTTAGGAAATTATATTATTACTATCTATTCTTCAACTCTATCAAAGACTCCAGAAAGATATAACATTACCTAAGCAAACAGGAAGTGCATTGTAAGCAACTTCCAAACCTCTAGAAATTATAGAGACATCTTGCTGCCTGGGCAGTCACCCAAAGTTCTTCTGTACCATTGAAGCAACCATCTTCAGCCCACAGGTCCATAGTATGCAGCAGACTTTTCCACGAAGCAGGAAATTTCAAAGACAGTTCTGTGGTCACAGCCCACTTAAATGTTCCATTGCCTTACCTCATCAAAGTTCACACTGGCAGCATGGCCCAGGAAGCTACAGTTTCAAAATAGTATGGCTCTTTTTCTGCTACTGCTGAATCAGAAGAGCCTTTCTTCAAGAAATCACAGTGTTAAGCTATGCTTAACTTTGTTGTTGTTTTTTCCCTAGAATTCCTTCCCAAGCTCTCTCAGGTTTTAAGTGGATTTTAGTCAACCACGTTGACACGCCAGTTTGTTGTCAGGAGACCACTTGTTCATTTTCTGGCTGCCCAGGCGCCTGAAAAAAATCACACAGAAAACATATTCAAATTCCTGCTTGGCCCATTAGCTCTAGCTTCTTATTCGCTAACTCTTTTTATTTTTCTTCAACTGTCTGAAATTTATTAAATTATAAAAGTTTCGATTTCCACCCCTCCTCCCAACACCCTCCCACTCCGCCCACTCCCCCTCCTCCTCCCTCTCCATCCCTAAGAGCAGTCAGGGTTTCCTGCCCTGTGGGAAGTTCAAGTTCCTCCCCCCTCCCTCCAGGTCCAGGAAGGTGAGTATCTAAACAGACTCAAAAATCCAGTATATGCAGAGGAAACAAGTCCCAGTGTCATTGTCAAGGGCTTTTCAGAAAGACTCCGGGCCAGCCACATTCAGAGAATCCGGCCACATTCAGAGAATCTGGTTGGATCACGTGCTCATTCAGTCCCAGTCCAACTGGCCTTGGTGAACTCTCATTAGATCAGTCCCCTCGTATCAGTGGGTGATCAGACCCCTCGCGGTCCTGATTTCCTTTTTCATGTTCTTCCTCCTTCTGCTCCTCATTTGGACCTTGGGGGGCTCAGTCCAGTGCTCCAATGTGGGTCTCTGTCTGTATCGCCATCCATCGTCGGATGAAGGTTCCATGTAGTTATCCTCCTGGAGATTGGAAACAGACAAGAGTCCCAGGTAACCTCGCGTGCATGGGGGTGGGGTGGGAGGGTTGTTGGAAGGGGAGAGGGTTAGAGAGAAGGGAGTAGGGGAGGAATGGGGAAAGCTCGGGGGACTGGGATGGGGGGAGGGAGGAAGGATGGATATGGGATCAGGGAAGAATATATCTCAACTAAGAGAGTCATTTTAGGGTTTACAAGAGACTTGATTATAAATGGGATCCCAGGTCCAAGGAGAGATCCCCAGATTGTTATCTGGACGGAGGAGAGGGTGCCTGAACCTGCCTTGGCCTATAACCATACTGATGAATATTTTGCTTATCACCATAGAACCTTCATCTGGCGATGGATGGAGATAGAGACAGAGACCCACATTGGAACACTGGACTTAACTCCCTAGGTCCAAACGAGAAGCAGAAGGAAAGAGAATGTGAGCAAAGAAGGCAAGACCAGAGGGAACCTTTATTCGCTAACTCTGACATCTTAGTTTAATCCGTCCCCATTAATCTGTGCATCACCATGAGGTCATAACCTACTAGCAAAGTTTCAGCACATCTATCACCAGCAGTGGCTCCATGGCTTCTCCTTCTGACTCTGCCTCCTTTCTTCCAGCATTCCATTTAGTTTTCCTTGCCTATCTCTGTTCTGTCCTACTCTGCTATAGGTTCAAGGCAGTTTCTTCATTCACCAATGGTATTCACAGCATACAGAGGGAAATCCCACATCATTTATGGGAGAATGTGTGATGTACATATTATGAATTATGAAGTCAAAGTAATCAACATATATTTATGTAAAAATATTATTATTATTTGTAGGCAGGATATTCTGAAGCTTGTCTTTTATCTATTTTGAACCAATCAATGCATTATTATTAACTATAGTCACCTTCTCCTACCAGTAACTACTCCTTTTACCTAATTCTAACTTTGTAACTGGTGATTGAGGACTCTTCTTAGTCCAGCAACTTTTCTTTCCTGGTCTAAGGGATCCATTACCATAGTCTCTAAATTTGATACTTCTTTTTTTAATTCCAAAAATAAATGATATTATAAAAACTTGTGATTCTGTGACTGTCTTATTTTACTTAGCAGCACATCTTCTATATCCATCCATTTTTTTCACAATGATGGGATTTCCTGTATTATTTTAATTTTAATTTTTAAAGGAAGAAAGGTATTACGTTGTTTATATATACACTTTCTCTATCCCTTCATTCACTGATGGACAAGGTTGCTTCTACTGTGTTACTAGTATGAATAGTTCAGTAATGAATATAGGGTGCCATTTCAATGTATTTATTTCCATTCATTTGGATATATCTTCAATAGTGGGATTGCTGAATCCATTTATATTTTTTGAGAAACTTCCTCATTCTCTCACAAAATAGCTTTATTAATTTATAACAGCACCAACCATGAGCAAGTATTCCATTTCCCTATACCCCTTGCCAGCAATTGTTATCCTTTATCTTTTTAATAGTCAATGTAGCAGATATGAAGTAATATTTCCTTGTGGTTTTGATTTGCATTTCTCTGTGCATATTACAGGTATTGAATATTTTCATACGTTTATTGGTTGTCTGCATATCTTCTTTAGAAAAATGTCTATTCAGACCCTTTGTCTATTTTTTTTTCTGAAGCTGAGGACCGAACCCAGGGTCTTGCGCTTGCTAGACAAGTGCTCTACCACTGAGCTAAATCCCCAACCCCCCCTTTGTCTATTTTTAAACAGTGTTCTATGCTTGTTTTATTGAGTACTTTGTCCTGTTTGTTGATTTTACATGACAGTTCCTTATCTGATATATGATTTACAAATAGTTTCTTCCGTAGGTTATCTCCACTCTATGAACTGTTTCCCATGATAAGAAGATGGCATTTAGTTCAGTACAAATGTTTACTTTGACTTTTTCTTGCTAGTGTTTGGAGGATGATATTCAGGAAAGGCCTTCATTGGCCAAAATGAATCATAAGATTTTATATCAAATGTAAATATGTGTGTGGACCTTTATTGAAAATCAATAGTCTATAGATGTATGGGCTTAATCCTGAGCTCTGTGTCATGTTCTCTTGGTCTGTGGGCTTTATGTCTGTTTTTGTGCCAGCACCACAAGGTCTTTTGTTTTGTTTTCAGTACATGGAGGTACTGGGTAGCATAGGTTGGCCCAGAATTTGTAATTTTCTTGTTACTTGAGTGTTAAAATTATAGGTGTATATCACCATGCTCAGCTTTCTGTCATGTGGTTTTGATTACTATATCTTTGTAATATATTTTTGAATATAGCAATGTTTTGCTTCCAGCTTGTTTTGTCCTTTCTATATTGCTTTAGATATTCAGGATATTCATAAACCCATATGAACAAATCTTAGATATTTTTCTATTTCTATGAATAGCAATGACATTATGATAGGCATTGTTTTTATCTGTAGACCATATTGAATAGTATAGGCATTTGAACAAGAGTAATTATAATTGTTCTATATTTTTCATAATGCCTATCTTCCATTCCTTGCCTAAATTTTTTACTCAGTGTTTTGGATGCTATCAAAAATGGGATTGTTACTACAACTTCTTTTCTAGAAAACTTATAATTAATGTATAAAAATGCTGCTAGTTTTTCGAAGTTTACTTTGTAGCCTACAATGTTACTGCACTCATTTTCTAAGTCTAATATTTTTAGCAGGAGTGATGGAGTCTTTAGGATTTTCTTGTAATGACATCATGTCATTAGCAGATAAATATAATTTCAGATGATCCTTTTGTATTTATGCTCATTCTCCCTCTTTTTTCATTTCCAAAAAATTCATGAAATAATGTTAAATTTTGTCAAATATGTTTTCTCCATGCATTTGATAAGTTGCTTTTCTTTTGTTCTATTAATATAATTTATTATTTATTGGTTTATCAAATCAACCTCATACAATACATTTAAACCAATTGGATCATGAAGAATGATCATTTTATATATTTTTGATTATAGTTTACTTATATTTTCATCAATAACTGTTTTGTTTATGCTCATCAGGATAGTAGCATATACCTTTCCTTTCCTTTTTCTCCTCATGTCCTCTCCCTTTCTTTGTATTTTCTTCTCTCTCTTCTTCGTCCTCATTTTCTCTCTCTCTCTTATCATTTTCCTACCTCCCATCCTCTTTCGCCCCTCCTCTCTCTGTAGCTATATATTTAACCTTAGCCTGCAACTCATGATTATCTTTATATAGCCTCCCAAGTGTTGGGGTATGTGCGTAAAGCACCACAATCTGCTAATTTGCTCTTCTTTTGTCTTTCCCTCTACTCCTGTATCGTACTGAGGCTGTGCTTTCAGGATAATGTTGACTTTTTAAGATAAATTTGAAAGAGTCCCCTTCTTATTTTGTGGGAAGTGGTTCCGAATGGTTGTTTTTAGCCCTTCTTTAAGTATTTGGAATATTTCATATATGAAATCATATGACTCTAAGCTTTTCTTTAGTGGAAGATTATTTGATACAAAATTTCAAAGCTGGAGATAAACTCAAATTTCTCATGTTTCAGCCTTTCAAAGATAAGGATTGCTCAACTGATGGGATATTCTATATAGTGATTCAGTTTTCTAATTGGTCTGTTCTGATTTCTAGCATTATAATGACTCAATCTTAGTAGCTCATGTACTTCTAGGAACTTACACATTTCTTCAGGTCTGTTCTGCAAGAACAGCCAGTGTTCTTAACCACTGATCCACCTTTCCAACCACCCTCATCTTCTATTTTTGTCTCAGAGTATTTTTATGTATTTTATTTTCCTTGTCCCTTCTGCTTTTCTTCCTCTGTGTTGGGGATCAAATTCAGGTTCTGGAGTATATTATTGCATTTGGAAAACAAATTTATATAATTTTTAATCTAAAATTTGTTAAACCTTGCTTTCTGTCCTGAGCTGATTAAACTTACCTGTCAACTGGGCACAACCTAGAACTACCTGGAAAAAAGTTTTAATGTGAAATTATTTAGTTTTGGTGGATCTATGAGCCCATCATATGTTTTGGGAAAATCTTTTTGTTCACTGTGTAGATGTATCTTTGCTTGGTTTAATAAAGGGCTAACTGGTCAATAACTAGGCAGGAAGAGGTTATGTGGGAGAGCCAGACCTAGAGAATGGTGGGAAGAAGGGGGCGAAGTCACTAGACAGACACAGAGGAAACAGGAGAAGGACATGATGTGCTGAAAAAAGTTACTGCCACCTGGTAGAGTGTAGGTCAGGAATATGGGTTAATTTATGTTGTAAGGGTTAGTTAGTAATAAGTCTAAGCTATTGGTCAAGCATTCATAATTAATAAGTTTCTGTGTGATTATTTGGGAATGGACTGACAGGACAGAAAAACTTTGCCTACAATCATTTAGTAGAACACCATTCCCTAGACTGGGCCCTGAACTGTGTAAGAAAGAAGAAAGACTAGACCAAAGTAATAGTCAGTATGATTACATTTATTTCTCCCTGTTTTTAGATGGAAATCTGTTGGTGGAGGTTGCTGTTCCACCTGGTCCCACAATAAACATACAGAAACTATATATTATTTGTAATACTGTTTGGCCAATAGATTACACTTATTGTTAGCTAGCTCTTATATCTTAAATTAACCCATCTTCATTAATCTGTCCATCATATGAGGTCGTGGCCTACTGGCAAACTTTTGGGGGCTCCAGTGGAAGCATCTGTCCCTGGTGGCAACTACATGGTTTCTCCTCATCTCCACCTTCTTTCTCCCAGTTTGAGTTTAGTTTTCCCACCTTGTTCTATTCTGTTAAGCCAATTGGCCAAAACAGCTTTATTCATTAACATATAAAAGCAACACATATATAGAAGGACTTCCCACACCAGACATTGACTAGCTGCTTCCTGTTCCTGTCACCTTGACTTCCATTCTGTAATTGAATGTGACTTATAATTGTTCGTGAAATAAACCATCTCTTTTTCTATGTTGATTTTTGTCAGGGTATTTTATCACAGAAACAGAAATGAAAGTAGAACAGTTGGAATGTATGATTGTCTTAAAGACTGTTCTGTGTGCTCTTAAGAATTGTGTATATTTTGTATCTAGTAACTATAGTGTTTGATATATGTCAGTTAGGTTCACTTGGCCTACTTGAATGAAAGTTTCCTTGATTTTCTCTATAGATGATCTGGCTTGTTTTGAAATTGGGATATTGAAGTACCCTGTTACTATTGTACCTCAGTCTATGTTTGTATTTTCATATCTCTTAATGTTTGTTTTGTGTATTTAGGGTTTCTTATGTTGGATGACTATATATTTGCGATTTTTATATTCTTTTAATGAATTGGCCCCTTTATCACAACACAATCACCTTATTTGGCTTTTTAAATTTATTGACCTAATATGTAGCTTGTCTGAAATAAATATAGCTGTTCTTGGTCTTTCTTTGCTTTCTATTTGTATACATTTTTTTAAATCTCTTCTCTTTCAGTCTGTAAGTATAAGGTGAAGTGAAACTCTTTGAAACAGTGTGTATACAGGTCTTATTTTGTTTCATCCATTGTCACTTTCTGCCTTTTGATTGTAGAGTGTGATCTATACTTCAAGTATTGTTGATAGGTGGGTAGTCTCTAGTACCATTTTTGTAATTGCTTTCTGATTTTTAAAAACCATTTCTCCCTTCTCCCGTGCTTTCTTCCTGCATGCTTTCCTATAGTCAACTGCTTTGTGTTATTTTCTTTTCTTTTTCTTTTTTCTTTTTTTTTTGTATGCCTAGTATACGCTTTTGGTTTGTGGTTACACTGGGACCTATGTAGAACACTGTATATTTACTATAGTTTTAAGTTGACAGTAGTTTTGATTAAATATAAAAATTTTGTATTGTTGCTACTCCTTCTCTCAAATTTTATGTATTTACATATTTTTATAACATGTATCCCTTTACATATTATTGCAGTTTTAATTGATTTAAATAGTACTGCATTTTTCTGTTTTAAGAGAAAGAAATTTGATTCACTCATTTCCATTGAAGCATTGAAGTGTTGGGATTTGACTTTAAGCTTACTTTTAGTAATGAGTTTTAAACTTTCATATGTTTTTTGGTGGTATTGTTTGGTTTTTTTCTTTGAAACAGGGTTTCTCTGTGCAACAGCCCTGGCTGTTCTGGACCTCACTTTGTAGACCAAGCTGAGCTCAAACTCACATAAACTTATCTGCCTCTACCCAACAAGTGCTAGGACTAAAGGTATGTGCTACCACCTCCCAGCTATTCTCATATGTTCTTAAATATTTCCAATTAAGATTCTTTTCTTCAAACCCGGCAAAGTATTTAATGAAGAAAATGTACTGGTGTTGAACTTCTAGAGATTTTTGTTGCTGTTTGTTTTGTTTTATTACTCATTCTTAAAAGATATGATAGCTGAGTATATGATTCTTTGTTGTCTGGTTTTCTATTTTGTTTTGATTTTTTTCTTTTGAGATACTGACCATCTAGTCTTACTCCATTTTGTACCGCAGCATTTCTAATGAAAGATTCAGCAAGTCTCATGGTATTTACCTTACATATGACAATTTGTCTTCCTTGACTCCTTTCAGCAATTTGTTTTCATACTTGGACAATTTGGTCATAATGTTTCTTGGTGCAGATTCACTTTATCTGATGTCATTTCTACTTCTTAGATAGTCACCTGGTTTGGGATGTTTTCTGTCATGTCTTTGAGATATTTTCTTCCTATTGTATTGTAAATTAAATGGATTCATTTATTTTGTTTCAAAGTATTTAGTGCAGATACATAGAAACACCACTGATTGTTATGTACTGATCCCGTATTTTGTGTTCTTGCCAATTTTGTTTATTAGTTCTAGTGAAAATCAATTTCAGAAGGTTTCCCACATGTGAGAGCATATCATACACAGATGAAGATAGTTTTCCTCCTTTTCTAACGAAGATTCATTTCATTTCATTTTAAATTATTCTATTTTGACCTGTGGTGTTTTAATTACTCTATCTAGACCAAATGACATGCCTTTGGAATATTTGCCATGCCCCTGGTCTTGGGGGAAAATGTGTCTAGTGTTTCATTAGTAAGTAGGTATTACTTGTGAATTTTTCATAACCATGAACAGAAAGGAAATATTTTTGAGGGATTTCATATTTACCATTTGTAAGGAATAATATCATTTAAAATCAAATATCTGCAATTAAATTTAGGTATTTGAAATATACTATTGGTACAGTACTAAAGAGTATGTTTTTTTTCCTTTCTTATCTTTTATTTCTGGTTAAGATTTCATAACACAATTAATTCAGTAAGGCAGAACAAGAACACATTAGAGTGGGGGGAAAGGATCTGACAATGTGACTCACTGCAGCCATTCTATCTTCCATTACTTCACATTGCTCATGCATTTCCACACAGCTGCAAACACACAATGACTTCTTTGACTTTCATGTACCTATGTTACCAAAAGCAGTGGTCATTCTAAAATGGTTCTGGCTTTTAGTTGACGCTGATTGTATCTTTCTCTTTTAATCAAACCCAGTGAATTCTTGCTAGGTCATTTGAATGTATGTTAATTCATTTGTTTTCATTTGTTTCTTTAAAAAAAATTCTTACTTGAGAGAGAGAGAGAGAGAGAGAGAGAGAGAGAGAGAGAGAGAGAGAGATTTTCCAGCATATGAATCCCTCTAGTATTTTATTTATTTATTTATTTATTTATTTATTTATTTTTAGTTTCTCCACCTAACCTACTCCTCCAACATTTAGCCTGAGGATAAACTCTGGTCAAAAAGATTTTCATGTTCTCAAATTGCTCACACTTCTGCCTATATATCCCGCCAGCTTCATTATATACAGACACACTCAAATGTGAAGCATTATCGCTAGGTAATGCAGTGATCAGAGAGTTAAAATACTAAATGATTTTATTACTTCTGAACTGGAAAATAACACAGAACCAACATTCTTCCTGTAATATGTTCACAAATCAGATAATGCAGAAGCTAATATTGTTTTTAGGTCTTTTCTTCTTTTCTTTTGTTTGAACTATGCCATGTACCTAGTGTCCAATGTCTCCAGCACCACACCTTTGACAGTGTCTTGTCCCTGTTTTGCACTCTGCTATCTTGAGATATGCTGCTTTTCTAGCTAGCCCAACGTAGCAATAATTAAAGGAAACTTTTCCAAATATGATTATAAATTAAGTTGATTTATTGCTCAGTTTCTCACTCTAAGAGGCTAGGCATTGTGTGGGACCTCACAGCCAGAGTTAAAAATGCACCAAGAGGTCACTTAAGACTGCAGTCCTACTGTGTCCTCAGCCTTCTTGTTTATCCTTCCTTTAAGAAAACAATGCAACAACTTACCTGCCTTGGCTTTTCTGTGTAACTAAGTTTTACAATCTAAACTAATGCTTAGGTGTAATCCCTACTTATAACTTCTTTCATGATATGATAATGGCTGTGTGATTGTATGTGTGTTATCATAATCATTTGCTGAAAACAGCAAATATGGGTTGAAAGTCATCTTAAAAATGAATACCCACCACAAATGTTGAATGTAACATACAGATATTGTTCTATTAAAAAATGTTTGTAATACTCTTTGTTATGTTGGTCAGTAGAAATCAATGACTTAATCCCTTCTAAAACTCTTGCAGATTTCTGTAAATTATCCTTCATTCCTTCTCCATGTGATGTTCTTTGTGTTGTTCCATACACACAGAGCAAAGGCCCTTTGTGACAGATAGATACAGATAAACATATGAAGACAAACAGATTCACAAGACTGTCTACAGGCAGGCACAAATTCAGACTCATACAGAAGACAGGGACAGCCAGAGCCACAAGAAGAGCAAAGTAGAGAATTCAAATCTGGGCTTGCTCTTAGTCAAATGACTCCTAAGGGAAGTGCTACATTGATTTCTGTCTTTAATTTGACAGTGATGCATTATTGGTGACTATGAGTTTATTATTAATGTGTTCAAAATGGCACACTATGTAACTTTAATAATTGAAGATTCGTATTCCATAAATTAAACCTTGAAACATATTTCAAAACTGGGTAGGTTGCTTCCAGTCTGAGGATTTCTTAACATTGTTTGAGGAATCTATAGCCTATGACTGCACATGTCAGTCAGAATATTGCAACTGGAAATAGAGGAGTGAAGTCCATGGCACCGTAAAAGAAATAGACTGCATTAAAAAGATAACCAGATTTTTTTTCTGTAAACAGAAGTGGAAGAGTATGGGTGTCTCAAGGGATACTCTATAATACACTCTGTTGTGTGCATCAGCAATGCTGTTAGTCACAGATAACTGAAAACTTCTTTAATGGTGAATTAAAGAAATAAGGATTTGTTTGTCTCCTGTAAGTCTCAGTGTAGTTCTCAGAGTGAGTGTCCATAAGAATCTTCACAGCCATGATTACTATAAATATAAACTATTGTTTGCCTCCTTTACTCTGGTGACATTTATACCACTGGGTACAAAGCAATGGAGTCTGAGAGTACTGGAAATCAAAGCACAAATCAAAGGAGTGGCCTCCAAATATGTCAGCAGTAAAGACTTTTATGAAAGTATCGATGGTTGTATTAGCAAATTGTGATTTTTTTATATTGTTTTGTGAAATGTAAGAAGTCCTGCATAACTAAGTGAGCCAGCATTTACAAGTATTTAATGACTGCCTCATTTTACAGAATCACTAGTGGGCCCAAGATCCAATCTAACTCTCAGAAATAGAAATGGATTTTAATATACTAGACTATGAAACACTAATCAATATGATTTCTGATACTATATGGCAACTGACCTTTTAAAAAACTGCCACATCCTCAGTTTCAATGAACTATTAAATAGTCTTATCTATAATTATCTGAGAAAGCATTCACTTACTCTTTTCAAACTAAATACTGATGTAAAACTAGATGTTCCTCATATGACTGATCCAGGGCAACATGTCCCAGTAGATCAAATGCAGGTAATGACAATGAAATCTATTATACCAGACACTTAATAGTCTTGAATAAATGTGAAGCATGAATACTCTTCTCACTAAAATGTTGGTGTTTTGGAAAATGTAACTCTAATGAAAATACTTATGTTGGAAGGTAATAAGCATTATTATTAGTTTTAGTGGCACTGGGGATGGAACTCAAGGCCTTATACACAAGCACAATAATGGTTTTATTTAATAAATAAAATTTCTAAAATATTTCCATTTTAATTTATAATATAAAACTATTGATAGAAGTTTAAAAAATCATAGAAGTGAAGTTTTAGGGGGAGGTCCTCGATAATGTTTTAAATTCTTTATTTTGAAATAAATTTTCTTTTAAACAAAGAGTTACAGAAATAAAAGAAAACAAAAGAAAACACAGCAAGTTACCTATATAACTTTTGTCCAGTTTCTGTTAATGGCAACATATTATTTGACCACAAGACACTTCTCCTCGGTAATAAATGAATATTTCTCATTAATGCATTCATATGCACAGGTTCTGAAACTAAGAAGTCTGGAATGTGAGTTTAGGGGAAACAGTTGCAGTTGGTGAGAGTGTTCAACACTAACATCAAATACATAGACATTCACTTTCATTATTGTCTTACTCACTTGTGCCTTTTTCTCTTCATTAACTGTCATATCATGGTTGTTGGATTGCTAAGAATGCTAAGATTCTCTTAGTCTAAGGTAGGAAGAAAGAAGGGGGTACTGTCAGCAAGTACCTCATTTATGCCCTGTCCCTTTTATTGGGAAGCAAATTTGTTCCTAGGAATAGTACCCATATTCTCTTTGTTATCTTCTTGATTAGAACTTTGGTTATAGGCCAAACTCTAGCTAAATCCATGTATTGAGGAAAACCAGAATCAAAGTGACTCTAGCAATTAGTTTGTCTCTTAGTATTTCTCAGTTACCTTTCTCTTTGCTTTGTTAAAATACCCTGACAAAAGCAAGTCAGGGGAAAAAGGGTTTCGGCTCACATTTTTTTCACAGAAGGAACATCTTGGTAATAAGAGCTTGAGGCATCTATTCACATTGTATTTATAATCAGGAAGCAGAGGAAGATGAATGCGTGTACTGAACTATTTCAGCTTTTCCATTTCATGCTGTCCAGGACCTCGGCCCTGCGGAATAGGGCTGCTGTCTTTTAGGATGCATTATCCCATTTCAATTAATCTAATCAAGATAATCCCTCAAAGGTGTGCCTAGAGGCTAAACCAATGGGTTCTCTCACAGGTGTGCCTGGAGGCATGCTTCACCTGGGTAATTCTGATTCTGTTAAGTTGAGGACACTTGCTACCACAAGGATCTCTGTCTGACTGACTCCTGAAACAAAAACCAGGTTCTCTTACTCAGCAAGAATAAACATAATGGCTCATATGTAAATAACTGTGCTTTAAATCTTGAGTTGGAGTTTGTAGACTAAACAATAGGAATTAAAGAGACCTGACTACTGAAGTTACCCTGAGTGTGGAAGGGGTGGTGTTATTATTTGAGTCTGTCTTTAGCCACTTTAAACACTGGGCACATGCAGCTCATCACGGAGTTGTGAATTGCTATTTACCAGCACTCACTCTACACAACTCATACTAATTTCTAAGCGGATAGGGGCAGAGAAAAGAACAACTCCCACGTGCAATTTGTTTCACTTGACAATCATTCCAGGAAATCCCAAAACATGAATCAAAATGACTTTCCTTTGGAGACTTGCCAGGATTGTCTAGCACAGTTAAGTGGAGGAGGACATTCAGGGAGAGGACCTAGGTGGTTTTTGTTGCTGTTGTTGTTGTTTTTGCATAAGAAGTGGAGAGAGCACAGAAGGAGCAGGTTGTCATAAACCGAGGACAATGTAAGTAGACTGCTATGAAGTGAGTCAAGATTATGGAAGTTTTGGAGAAGGCCATTACTACACCCAACTGTCATTTTGCCTGTGATCACAGCAGTAAGAAATGTGAAAAGGTTCTGGTACCCATGAATTAGTATGCTTTTAATCTGCACACAAAGAATACACAGAACCCCAAACAGAAAGTGCTTTGGACTGGTTGATAGGAAGTTAGTATTTATGGCCTTACATACATAAAAAATATTATTAGTATCTGACTTATGAGATCAGCAAACTGTACATATGACATGGGAAGCAAAACAAGGGAAATGCAGTTTACTTCAAAACTGAACGTTACAGTAGACATGGGACACATGTAAACCTAAACTTCTTTTGCTTATATCGCTTTGATCCACATCTTCTATTGCCTGGAATCTTCCTACAAAGCTAAAGTAGAACAAGGCTTCTCTCCAAGCCTAGTATATGCTAAAGTATTAAATCCTAATGTAGATTTTGTGACTAGAGCCTCTTGTAAGAAGAGACAGCTCTTTGGACTTGGTTGTTCTATAACACCAACCACTTCCTTTCCTCCAGCAGCAGAAAGTCCGGGGTTAGTAAGAAACCAGGAAGAACTGGTTATTTAACAGACTACCACACGCTTATCTTGAATTGAAATTTGAATGCATTTGTTTTCTTGAATTTTACAGGGAATTACTTCCATATATAGCTTACATTTATTCCCACTCATGAGCATTAACTGTGACTGCTTTAAAATGGCCTATTACCACGTATGGTGCCAATCTCCTGTCCTTCTTTATACATCTCTGGCAAGCTCTCAAGGTAATTATGTCCCTGCCCACAGGAGCAACTGATTTTTGTTACAGAGTTCTTTGCTAGAAAACTGATTTATTGACACTGGCAAGAGACACTTAAGCACAAAGGCTTAGTTTGTCATATTATACTATAATTGAAGCACTACTTTCTTTTAAAATTTTTCTTCATTACTCAATGTTCTGCCCTGCATGTCCTGCAGTGCTATTCATTCAAGACCACTGTGCACCTGTATTTCAGGGTGTTAGAGTTTGCTCCCTACCCTTGGAAGCAGAATATTTCAACGGTAACAGGTAAGAATTAGGGAAATGTCTCCACTTTTACTTAATGGTAGAGATTTATAAAATTTAATTTTTTTTCCAATCAACTTTTTGTTTTTTTGGTAAAATTATCAGGTTGAAGGGAAGCATGGAAGAAGAAGGCAGAAAGTCCTGCAAGAAACCCTCATTCCAAGGTGTTCTGACCAAAAGCTCATGTCCTCTTTTTAGCCACCCTCTCATACACTCTGCAGCCAAGGTATGCATGAGTGGCAGAGATGGTGCTTGTGCCGAATCACACAAGTTCCTTGAGATGCATAAATGACTGGTGGAGAGAATGGAGCATCACCACAGTCCTGTGACTCCCTTCAGCTTGGCGAGGGAAGCATGAAAAGAAAAAAGTATAAAGAACAAAGTTGTTCAGAGGCTTTGTTTCATCCTCACAGCTTGCTGTGGGGAACGAAAGGAAAGGGCTCTGGAATGTCTTGTCTAAAATGGGACAAGAAACATCACACAACATGCCTTTGCTCCAAGAGACGCATAGAGAAATTAAAAAAAAAAATTATAGTGGTCCATGTTGGTAGTGAACATCAGTTCTCTGTTGGGTCCTAAGTGGAAGCAGACAAGCAGCCCCTGCGAGTTGATAAGTGGGAACCAGATAGTCCCAACTTTTCTTCTCCCCTGCATTGGGATGTAGAAGACTTGCTGGAAGGGCTGAGGAGATGGCTTATTAGGTAAGTGTGTGTACTGCTCTTGCAGAGGACCCGAGTTCAGTTCCAAGCACCCATACTGAGAAACTTAAACTTGTCTGTAACTCTACAGTAGCCACAGGGAGAGCTGATACCGCTTACTTTCACAGGCATCTGCACTTATGTGTACATAAGTGTAGAGGAATACGCACACAAATTGTTTTTAGAAAAATGACTAATTTGAAGGATTGTCAATTTTTTCATCTCTCTGGGAAGAACATTTTATTTGGTAAAGAGACAATAAATTGTGTATTCTACACTAATCCTCGTACTTGAATGTCAGAGGCAAGAGATTGGGTTAACATCATCCATAGCATGCTGAAAGACAGCCTTGCTACATGAGTCCCTAGCTTGCTCCCTCCCTCTCTCTCTCTCTCTCTCTCTCTCTCTCTCTCACACACACACACACACACACACACACACAACTTTAGAAGAGCATCAGGTATATTTAAAGAATTGTTTATGAGAATGTATGACAGTAAGAAACAAAGGATCAATCCACACAGAGTATTATATTCACTAATATAATAGCCTCCAAATGCTCTTTTGCTAAAGAATTGTAGGTTTCAGATCAAGATGAACAAATTCAATTCTTAAAGATAACAGTACATGAAAGACATGGAAGAAATAGATCCTAAGAATAACATGCCATGTATCAGATTGTATATAAGACTAGGGCCAATAATTGTAAGCCTGAATCCTTATTCAAAGAGGCTTTGTTAACAAGAATAAATCTGGAAACTTCTAGATCCTGACAGTAGTACTCATGCCAACAGTTTTGATATTGATCAGATACAGTTTCTTTTGTGCAATATTCATGAATTATTTCCTGTAGACTACCATAATCAATTACCACAAATATGGCATCTCTCCCACTTCTGGTGGCTGCATAAAGCCTTTGGTTTATGGTAGCTATTGTAACTCTGATTTCTCCTCTGTCTTCATGTTTCCTCTCTGTACCTATTCTGTCTCTTGTAAAGACCCCTCAAAGATGGCTCTGGAAAGATGGTCATATTCTGAAATTCCTGGTGAGGATGAATTTAGGAAAATATTACTCAAATCCTTGCAATAGCCGCAGAGACATGCGTCAAGCTAGTGCAAAGAAGCATCCATTCAATAGCTCTACTACTGCTTTGGTCCAGTAAAAACATCAGACACTGGCATTATGGGTAACAATAGAAGCATTCTCAAGCCTTCTGTGAAGAGCAGCAGTGGGAAATAGATTGAAGGTAATTCAATATGTGAAATGACTGAGAGGCTAAGATTGTCATAAAGGCTATACCTGGGTGGATTAGTTCACATGAGCTCGTTAACATCTTGTTTAGCCAAGTGTGGTGGCATATATCTGTAATGCCAGAACTTGGGAAGCAGAGAGAGACAGATTACAAATCTGAGGCCAGCCTGGATTACTGTATGAGACTGGGAAAGAGGAAGAGGATGAAAAAAAAGAGAGAACTTCACTTAGTTGGTTAGCTCTTGCTAAAGCTCACCATATTAGAGCAAGTAAAATAGAACATGGGCACTGATACACTACAGTAAGAGAATTTAGAGAATAGGAAGATAGATTAGGTAGCTAATACCTGTAATCTCAGCACAGGAAGGTGGAAACAGAAGAATCCATGGTGCTTGTTGACCACTCAGCCTATATGAATCAGTGAGCTCTAGATTCAGTGAAAGACCGTGCATCAAAAGACAAACTGGAGAGTGATTAGAGGAGGTACTCAGCACCTGCCTCTGACCTCTACATGTACATACACATTCGAACACACACACACACACACACACACACACAGAGAGAGAGAGAGAGAGAGAGAGAGAGAGAGAGAGAGAGAGAGAGAGAGAGAGAGAAAGACAGAGACAGAGACAGGGAGAGGAGGGAGAGAGAGAGAAAGTTTAAAAAAATAAAAGCCGGAGAAGGAATGATAGACTTAGTACTGACAAGTAAAAACAGAGAAAGGTTAGCTATAGGAAATAAATTGCACATGAGATTCTACATTTAACTGATGATTTCCCCCTATTTAAGAATGTGGTTTGTATGTATCTAATTGTTACAATTCTAGTCACCACAACTCATTAAAAAATTTAACATCATATATTGTCACTTGTATTAGTTATTTTTCTCCTTGTTGGGACAAAATGCTTGACATAAGTAACTTGTGGAAAGAATGTTATATGTTGGCTCACAATTTAAGGGTATAATCTATCATGACTATATAAGCATATAGGTACTGAAACAGGAATGTGGGGCAGCTGGTCACATGACTCCTCCAGTCAGGAAGAGCAGAGATGGCTGTCCCTGTAGTGATATTTCATCTGCATTTTAATAAATAAAGCTTGCCTGGAGACCAGAATGCAAAACAGCCACACTAGTCAGCCATACAGACCAGACAGTGGTGGCAAAAACCTCTTACTCCCAGCAGCCACACTAGGTAGTCATAGAGGTCGGGTGGTGGTATTGTACACCTTTAATCCCAGCGCTAGAGAGGAATATAAGGAGGGTGAGACAGGAACTTGTTCTTATTTAGTCTGGAGATTTCTTAGAGTTAAGAGCTCTCTAGTGGCTTGGCTGTTATGCTTTTCTAATCGTTAGTTTGAACCCCAATACCTGTCTCTGGGTTTTTATTAATCTTACTGCATGCTCATTTCTCCTTTTGTTTAGTATAGGACTCCAGTCCACGTAATGGTGTTGCCTATATTTAGCGTGGGTCATCCTACCACACTTAAGCTATTCTAGGTAATCCTTCATAGATATGTGCAGATGTCTGAGTGTAGGTGATTCTAGAAACCATCAAGTTGATAATATCAACAGTTAACAGGAAGACAGAAGAAAGTGAACCAGTCAGCAAGTATAAATAATGTCACAGGTAAGACTCTTGAAGTAATGGGACACTTAGAGGAGAAGAAAGAAATTCAGTAAGGGGCATTTGTACCACTTCAGTGAGGAAAGAGAGACCAAGAAAACAGCATTTATTATTATTATAATTATGATTAGTATTGCATTAAGCTGGGTGCATAGCAGAAAATACTCAAATACTCAGAAATATTGGTCCATGTCCACTTTAGAAAGTAGATCTATCTGAGAACCTGTAATCCCAGTACTGTAGAAGGTGAGGCAGGAGGATGCTAAATTCTAGGTTGACCTGAGCTACATAGTGAATCTCTCTCTCTTTCTCTCTCTCTCTCTCTCTCTCTCTCTCTCTCTCTCTCTCTCTCTCTCTCTCTGGTAAAATTCCATGAACAAATATCAGTTTTCTAAGATTTTGGCACTTTTGGCTTCAGACTTCTCAAATTCAGGAGAAATGGGTTTAATATGAATCAGACATTTACAAATATTGCTTTAGATGACTCACAAAAAATCTCAAATTAAAGAACTATTTTTTTCTTAAGTCTCTGTTTTACTTCACATTATTATTTCAGAACAAAACCCATATGTACATTTTATGATTTGGCCAAGACCATACCACAGTACTTTTGTCCAATTAACAAATTGAGGCAAATGATTTATTTATCAATTATTTTTTCCAAATTTCTTTATGTACTATAAATGTTCTTCTAAAAAATTAGACTACTTTCAATCCTACTCTTCTTTTATTAGAAATAAAATGTTATATTATTAGAGATATCTTAGAAAATACTTTTATTTTATTTTTGCAATTAAAATTTTGTTAAGTATTTCAACTATATTTCAACTAGTCCCTAGCTCTGTCACTCCTTGACCGTACTCGCCACGTACCTTGCAATAGACAGCACTAGATAAGCCCAACATCTGTTTTGTTTGCTTGTGTTGAGTTCTGCCACAGAAAGTTGGAAAACTGTGCCAATTGGCAGTACTACAAATTTATGCCATTTAATCTCAGCTGGGCTTTCAATACTGCTTGGCAATTCTTTATTCATCCCTGTGATGATGCTCCCAGCAGCTGTTCAAAACCTTTTCTTCTTTCTCCTTACTCTCAGTCCCCAAAGAAGAAAATTACGCAAACAACATGAAACAAATTATAAAAAAGTACAATGCAATGAAACTTCCTGAAATGTATTTTAAGAGCACATATTAGAAAAATACAATCGTGCACCCGAGGAAAATGACCTAGAGCAATCAATGGAGAAATACATTCTTGGAAAAATCACTGAACTTTGAAGGGAGAAGTCCTTCCTGTTAAGATGATCAAAATTCCTTATAAGCAAGGGAAAATCAGATTATCAGCAGACTTTGACAGCAAAATTCTCTTAGCAGAAAGGACACTGCATATTTTATAGAGCTAAATAAGGGAAATATGGGACAAAGATTTTATGTCCAACTTGACATCCAAAGAAAAGGCCATAGAACAATTTATCGATGTCCAAGAACTCAGAGAATATTGCTCCCATGGGTCCCTTTCCATTTGAGAGAACACAATTCTGACAACAAAAATATCCGCTGATGGCTTCAACCTCAAGCTTGATGGCCTTGATGGTTAAAGAAGTTCCCATATAAGGAAAGACAACCAAGCTTTTATAGGCCTCCAGACAGAGGTGTATGCCTTCATGTAGGCAGACAAATAAAAACCAAAATCAATTCAAATCTGATCAAGCCTGTGCAAGCAAATACTAATTTATAGGAAATTCAGGGCAGAGCAAAATCAACACCATAGCACACTCTAGAAGACAAAAGACAGTCTCTGCAACAACAAATAAATTGCAAGGTGAAAAGGGATAGAGTGGGAAATCCAGGATTTTAAGAGTTCAGCCTGATTAAAAGGGAAGCTGGGCATGGAGGTGGATACTTATAGTTCAAGCACTTGGGAGGCTGAGGCAGGAGACCCACAAGTTAGATCCCAGGATGCTTTATATAGTGAAAGTTTGTCTCAACAACAAAGGAATAAACAATAACAAAAGAATGATGATGGGGCACCTCACTAAGGTTGTCCTTACAAACATGCATTTGGGTGAGAAAGTTAAGTGAAAGACTGAGTGCTGTAGAAGTTGGGATAGAGACCACTTACAATTGTTTCTATTAATTGCATGAGTGTACACATAATGTGTGTTTGTGTGGATGGGTGTGCCACAAAGCATAGATCAGAGGACAACTCTTCCACCTTTACATGAGTTCCAGGATGTAGGTCACTAGGACTATGTAGCAAGCTCCCTTACTCCTTGAGTTACCCTGCCAGCCTAATGGCTCATTGATAATACAGTTGGGATTAGGATAGTGCATGGGATGGGTTGCAGAGTTCTAATTGTGTAGCCTTGGTGTCTTTGTCCATGGATGGTTTATCTCATCATAATTGCTTAAGATACATGTTTGGTTCATTAAGCTTTCTAAATCTGTTTTATTTTACCATAAAACCTTGAAAAAATTACCCACCACTGTCTGTTATTTGATGTTGGTTACCTATTCATTTTACAGCAGCAAGGCGTTAATGCCAGCCTCAATGTAAGTAATTTTACAGCAGAGCCAGAGAGCACAGCCAGAACCAGCTAACTGCTTAGCAAATATGCAGCCACTCCTGGATTTTTCAGTGTTGTGCAGGCAAAATTACAAATCATAAAATCTATTTCACTGCTTATGTCCACTACAAGTCTCATCACTTCCATTATTTATTTTACAAATGTGGTTTCCTCCTAGTAATCAAAGTTCTGAATAAAAATCATGGTGAATTTTAGACTCATAGACAGAGCAACACCTGATGAAAATTGGCACTTTTACATAAAATCTGCAATTTCCTCTTTCTTCAACTCAGGACAGAAAGGTACATTTATATTTACCACTATTTCTACATATTCCTTACTTACTTTTGGTGGGGACAGGGTCTTTTGGTATAACCCACGTGGCCTTCAACTTGTAGTTGTCTTGCCTCTGCCTCTTGAGTACTGGAGTTGAAGGAGTTAATTTCCATTTCTTCAATCTCATGTAAATTTAAGTCACCTAAAACAAGTTCAGTTATATGCACATTTATCAGTTCAGAAGACAGTAGAATCTACCAGATGTGTAGATAAGCCCTAGGCTTTGATATTTTATGTATTACCCAGCTTCTGTCTCTTATCTGTCATGTCTCTAAAATCAAGTAAGAGTGCTGGTAAAGCTTTTATAATGGCAAATCATAGGTATATGTAGAAGCAGATACGTCAGTATAATGGACCTCCACATACTTACTCATCCTGCAGTCTCAGTAATCATCAATCCATGACCAATTTTTTCTTATCTGGGCACATATCAAATCCCCTTTTTCAACTTGATTATTTTGAATCAGATCCAATCCATAATGTTGCTTCATTCCAAAGCATGTTTTTGAGAAAACAAACAAGGAAAATCATTTAAGAAACGGTGTGTCCACAGACCTTGCCAAAACCTGCCAGTTGAAACCAGTGCCTACATGAGTGAAACATCAACAAAAGCTCAGTGTTCCAACCAAGAAGCTTCTCATATCTTTTTCTTAAGTTTATTAAAATATAAAAGTTTCCATTTTCGCCCCTCCTCTCAACACCCTCCCACTCCCCCCACTCCCTCTCCTCTTCCCTCTCCATCCCTAAGAGCAGTCCGGGTTTCCTGCCCTGTGGGTAGTTCAAGTTCCTCCCCACTCCCTCCAGGTCCAGGAAGGTGAGTATTCAAACAGACTGGATCCCCAAAAATCCAGAATATGCAGAGGAAACAAGTCCCAGAGTCATTGTCAATGGCTTTTTAGAAAGACTTCGGGTCAGCCACATTCAGGGAATCCAGCCTCCTCCAGAGAATCTGGTTGGATCAAGCGCTCCTTCAGTCTCAGTCAACTGGCCTTGGTGAACTCTCATTAGATCAGCTGGTTCTTGGAGAAAATCAACAAGATTGACAAACCCCTATCCAAACTAATCAAACGGCAGAGAGAGAGCTTCTCATATCTTGTTAGAGCTAGGTTTTCAATTTTATGGTTGTGCCAGTTTTTATCCACATCCATAGTAATCCAAAGTCCACAAAAATAATGGTGCCATCAGAAAACACCCAACAACTTACTTAAGTTTTCAATACTTAAGAATCCATCCATAAGCCATTAAGAGGAGAGTTGCCTTCTACCAGCTTCAACACTTGGGAGAGCAGGCCCTGCATCTCTTCTGGGCAACACAACAGGGCCATTCCTGATGGTACAGCTCTGGGTGAGCCAGCCCCAAAGTTGTGAGTATGGGAGAGATGTCCTTATTACTCATCTGTCATGTGGTGGCTTGGTCGGGGCAGGGTGGGGGATGCCCTCCAACACATCCACTCTGGCCCACCAATGCCTGAGATAGTTGGGATAGCTGGTTCTGGGATTCTAAGAGCAGGAGAGCTGTCCCTGTTCCTCATTAGCTGTGGAGTACAGGCCCTTATACCACTCCTGGGTCCCACAGTAGAGCTGGCCCTGAAGATGTAGGTGTGGGAGAACCGACCCTGAGGATGTGAAAGCAGAACTGCCCCCACTGCTTGCTCATTGCTACAAGGGATGAACTAACCAGACTAAAGTTGGAGAGCTCACCTTGGTGGTAATGTCAAGAAAGAGCTGGTGGGCTGATCAACCATGCAACTACCCAGGCCCAAAACCAGGGCAATGACTTGGCCCACCTCAACATTCACCTCATCTATTATCTACTGGAGCACATGAGAGGGTTGGTCCTAGAGATCCAAACCTACAGGATCTCTATGACACAGGGCAACAACAGGATAACCCAGAGGAGTTCAAATGGGGGTCCAGTATCGATAGTGTAGCAATCAGAGGCCTCAAACCAGACCAATGACTCTTTGCAATGAACACTTGGAAGTAAAGATATATGAATAAAAGGATTTACTGTGTGACTCACAATATCGCACTAGAACTTCCATGACAAGACTAATTTTTCCTCTTCATTTTTTTTCTTCTTTTCTTTTATTTCTCTTACATTTTTATTTATGTTGGGATGGTTGCAAGGACAGAGGGTGGGTGTCAAGAGGAAATGAATGGGATGGAGATACATGATGTGAAAGGCACAAAGAATAAATAACGTTAAAAATATTCCATTCATACAGCTAATGGAAAGAGAAGTGACTGAAATCGCGATTTTGGTTCACCCCAGCTGTGCTCATTTATTGTACCACTTGGCTAAAGAAAAATCACTTCAAAATTTGGGTCTGTTCCTTCAGAGGATGAGAGTGATGTCTCTATTTTCTTCAAGCTCTATTTCAAAATTGACTGCTAGAAGTGCTATTTTCCTTGGGGTTAGGAGATAGAGCCTTAATGTTCTTCTGAAAAATAAAAGTTAACCCTGGTTAAAAAATTCTCTAAGAATGAAGTTAAGAATAAGAGGTAGTTAAAGAAATGTTGTGGAACCAGATTGTGATGGTGCACACCTTTAATCCTAACCCTTGAGAGGCAGAGGCTGGCAAATCCTTGAGTTCAAGGCCAGTGTGGTCTACAGAGTGAGTTTCAGTACAACCAGGGCTAAACAGAGAAACCCTGTCTCAAAAAAACAAACATAAGAAAGGAAAGGAAAGAAAGAAATATTTTGAAAATACAAATTTTAGCGAACACAAAATAACTATTGTTCTAAAAAGCCGCTGCTCACAAAGTATTTTCTGGTGTGGGCATGTAGACACAAGCAGAGAAATGCTCACCTAAGTGTGGTAAGCCAGAATTTATATTCAGATAAATTTCAGAGTCAGGTTTTCACCCTGGTCTCAAGGCTTTTTAGAAAGTAATAATGTTTACTTACAAAATGTGATTAGCAATGACATTTATACAAAATAATGGAGTATAAAAATATATCCCAGTAGGAAAAGAATTCTCTGAATCGAAAATGCTTTTAGTTTGCATTAATGATGTTCTGAACCCCAGCTTCCCAGCCAAGCACAAACCTTCTGATTCCTCTCCTTTAATGCATTGCAAATGCCATCTCATGCAGCGTGTGCCTTATAAAATGAAGCAAATTTCCTAGTTCCCAAACTATTCACTAAAGCCCTTGAAACGAGTTCAACTTCCCATTTTGAGGGCTTTTCCATGTGTAGTCTCTTCAGCTTCCAGTTCAGCTTCTGAGCCTTCTGTTGCTCCTTTCACCTGGTGTTCAAAGGTTCTGGAACTTCTATCAAAAGTACAACATGGACTGGCAGGATGGTTCAGTCAGTAAAAGTACTTGCTGTGTGAGCTCAATGACCTGAGTTTGATCCCAGATTTCACGTAAAACTGGAGAGAACCAATTCCACAAAGTTATCTACTGACACCAAATATGTGTGTGCCTATACCCTCCCCATCATTTACACACACACACACACACACACACACACACACACAATGAATAAACAAAATATTCATCTTTAAGGCTTTGCTTCTGTTTTGTGGTCTTGGAATCCGTATTTCTATTGCCAATTTCTGCATGCATTTGTATAGATTTCCAGATCTGTTCAATGGTTTCCAGTAGCAGGGAATTCATCCTCTACTCTCATTCTTTGGTTGCTTGTCCATGATTTGGAATCCCTGATTCTGGAGTTACCCATTTTATTTTCTACTAAGATAGTGGTTGTTGTCTATTGAAGCTGAGCCTTCCTCTCTACAGATGTATTTCATATTAAGTAGCCACAATCTGTGGAGTGTCCTGACCCTATATAGCACCTACTTCCTTTTCCTATAACCAGAATAACTGGCTCGTTAGCCACTGTACAGTGGTTTCCTGCCCACTCAGAGACAAAACTTATATCACTTGTGTCTTTGATTACTCACTTCTTTTACTCCCTAGGATTTTCCTCACAGTGGTAAATTCTCTCACAGTTCTGTACATTGCACTTTAGGAAAAAATGGTGCCCGATGTGGCCATGTAGACTTTCCAATAAACTTGTAGTTTCTCCCATGAAGTGTTTTTCATGGAATTAACACAACATATATCTAGCCCAGAAACAGATATACTTGGAATTAATGTTAGGGATGATGTCTACCCTTCTTTCCTTCACATATATGTTTGCTTACATAGACTATATCCTTTGACTAACTTACCTGGAATCATGTATTTCTGGAATTAATTTGTTGATAGAAGTCTCCCCTACTCCCTCACATGAGAATTCATTCATGTTGTTTGGGAACCAATGAGACTAGAGTTACTTTTGTTGGGTCATTTGCCCTTCTGTTGCTCCAGATATGCCTTTAAAACAGACAATAGAAATACACATCTTTGAAACAAACATTGGATATCATTTTAGAGGTGATTTAATTTTTTTCTGTTTTCTTCGGTGTGATATTCACTTATATGGATAATACCCCAATATTAATTCACAGAGAATTTAGTATCACTAGAATTGATTTTAATTATTTTGGTTTTCCTACTCCTTATGTCTATATGTAGATAGATTGAGCCACTATCTAATTCTTCCAGGAGCTGATATTTCATGAATTAATTTTAATGGTGGCGTATTTTGCTATCATAATACAAAATATATATTTACTTGTACGAATCAGACCCCATGATTATCACACTTGGGATTAAACTCCTAAATAATTAACTTTGGTGTTATTTTAGATACTAAACTTTCCACTAAGGTTTTCTTTCAGCCATTTCTTAATATAAACCCAAACTTAAGCCACCTCCTTATTCTGATTCTATTCCCACTTTCTCCTTCATCACTACTTTCCTCAATTCTGCCTCATGAAGAATATCCTTTTGGACATGGCCTCCATAAGTACCTTTACCACATAATCTCCTAAGTGTCTAAACCCTGCATGATTCCTCTCAAAATTTTGACATATAAAATTATATATAAAAATATAACCAGAAAGAACAGAAGGAGAAGCAAAGAATGTCAAGGTAGCATACTGACAACAGCCCCTATGTGACTTAAAATCAGAAGTAGGTGAATGAATAACACCAACTTTGAAAAACAATCTACCTGATAAAAAGTTGATTGTCCAACAGCAGATACTTAGTATATGCAAATTCATTGTCATATGACTTGGTATCTATGAATAAAAAACCCTGATTGTCTCTCATTACATAGTTTTTAAAAGAGAAATTTCTTTTCAACTCTCAACCTGTATTGAAACCCCAGAGAAATGGATTTAGATCTTCTTTATTCAATCATATGTTGAGCACACCTTTGACTGTACTTCAAGAAAGTTCTATTCTTCTACACCATACCCACAATTGTTCCAAAACTTTGAAACCAGCCTCTCACACAAAGAATGTACTTTTCCTTCAACCAATTATGTTCTGATCAATTCCCAAGTTTCTCTTATGTTCTATGCTTATCCCAGCACAGTGACAGAAGCATTCAGAAAGGGGAGCTGAGGTCAGTTTCCCTTTGATGGAGCATGCTCAGAACCACACCATCACATCATGATCTTCACTTCCCTTAGAATATTTTTTCTTTATTTTACCCTTGCAGAAATGCCCAGAGATGTAGCCTTATTCAGTTCTTCTTCATCAAACTGCATTCTGAAGTAGGCTTCTTCCTGAAAATTCTGTCATAGTTTTCAAACACACACACGCACACATGCACACACACACAAATCCCACCAAAATAACAACAAAACAAAACAAAACAGGGTGTCAGAACTTGATTCAGACTTCGTCAAACCAAAACGTATTGAAACATTTTCTGTGTTTGTTGTATTTTCTAGAATATTTCACCAAAACACCTCCATCATAACAGAAATCACAAGACTTAAGCAATTGTTTAGTTCCTCCACATTTATTAATATTTTGAACCCACAATATTTTTTGATTACCTCTCTCCCACGGCAATGCAAACCCTCAAAGAAACTGCACAAGAGTGGGAAGATGATGTAGTCTTTCTTCCATCAGTCATGCTCTGACACTTCATTACTTCCTAGATGATGTTCTTTTCATGCACACTACTTCAGAAACTTCTGACAGGAACTCTAGTTCTGTTTCTCCTTCAGTTGACCATGTTTTGATCTCCTCAGCTGTTTGCATGTGCTATAATCTGCCCTCATCTATCTACTTTATAAGTAACCCCAGGGAGGGAGACTTATTCAGTTATCCTTCATCTGATCAGCTTCTAAGCATTCTTAGAAACTTTACTTCTTCCAGAATGTTATATGTCCCCCTTTTACCCACTAACAGATATGAATACGGAAAATCTCAAGGGTGAAAACAGTGTAACACTCTTTCACTCAGCCATCTTCAGACCAGGTTTTAGACGGCTAATTTTTAAAATTGTGTTATGATCTACCCCCTCCTTACACAAACTCATCCTTTTAGAACTCATTAACGGGAGAGAATGAGTTCTTATCTCCCTTTAAAAAGAGTGAACCTGTGTGTCTACTTCATTTGAGTACTTTGTGAGTGAGTGTGTGAGTGTGTGTGTGTGTGTGTGTGTGTGTGTGTGAGAATTTCAAGCGCTGTTTGTGTGTGGAAATCAAACAGTTGTCAATAAACTTTATGAACAAGCAAACAAAAAACTCCACATTAGATCAGATTGCTTGAAGCTGATTTCCCCCAGAGGCCTGTCCTTTTTACCCTTACAAAATGAGAAAGCCACAACAGAAGGAGCTTAGTTCACTCATCCTTCAACCATCTATTCTTGAACTTGCTCATATACTCTGTCCTTATCCCCCACTCTCAAAGAACTACAAAGGAGTGGGAACTTATCCAGCTCTCTTTCATGCAGTCATTTTCTGAACTTTCTCTCTCCCTTTGTAATTTACTCTAGAAAAATCACTCCTTGGGGTTTCAGGGAAGATGGGAGACTAGATGCTGCTCCTGTGAGAGCTAATGAAGAAGAATTCAGAATAAGAGAAAATAGGCATTACCTCTAAAAGAGAAATAGAGGAATATCTTTGGAAAAAATACAAAAGGTAGTGAAAAGGTATTGAAAAGAGCAGAAACAAAGACTCTGAACACAGAGAAGCAAGACAATCACAGCGCCAACTGCACAGTTTTCTCAGGGGAGAGGTGTTAAAAAACTGCTTCCAAAGGTAAGCCAGAAGGAATCCAGGAGGTCTTGTGCTCAGGTCTACCAGCTCACAACCCTCACAAGCCTCAAATCCAGTTGTGGGTGTTAATGAGACAGTGATTCCTTTAGCAAAAAGGTTAGTGGTGCAAATAAATAGCATTTTGTCACACTAGGGGATTTGAAATGCAGCAGCCAAGTGCCATTTTGAGGGAGAATCTATTGTCAAAAGCTAGCTGTGTTGCCTGGTATCCTGAGATCTGGAAGATCTCTCATAATCCCAGAAGAAGGATTGCCCAGAGAGTCAGCTGTGGAGAACAGGAGAACTTGATGTGATAAAGGATACAGGTGGCAGGAAGATAACCATTCACCATAGTAGCATTCGTGTGTGGAGCACATGAGTGAACGTCAGAGGACAATAAAGGACAATGGAGGTCAGAGGAGTTGACTTTCTCTTTCCACCACATAGGTCTGGGGATTGAACTTAATGCATTAGTCTTAGCAACAAACGTCTTTACCTGCTAAAACATCTCGACAGCCTCTCGTTCTTGATTCTATACCTGAAGTACTCTAAGTTACTCTATTACAGGATACTTTCACATCCATGTTTATAGTTGCATTATAGGCAGGACATGGAACCAGTCTATATGTTTATCAACAGACAAAGGAATAAATAAAATATTGTGACTATGCACAATGTGATTTTATGGAGATGTATATAAAGAAAAATTAAATTAGAATATTTGTAGGAAAATGTATACAGTTGGAAAATTTATTTATTTTTGTTTTATTTGTATGGGTGTTTACCCTCATATATTTCTATGTACCATGTGTATGCAGTGCCAGAGAAGTCCAGAATTGTGTGTTGGATACCCTGCGACTAGAGTTATAGATGGTTGTTAGCCACCATGTGGATGCTGGGAATTGATCCCGTGTCCTGGAGAAAAGCAGCCAGTACATTTACCCAATGAGACATCTCTCCAGCCTCTGGATGCAATTTGAAATCATTATGTCAAGAAAAATCAGACAGACAAAGAAAGACAAATATCTTATTATTCTGTCTTTTATAGAAACCAACTTAAATCTGTCTGTCTACCTACCTACCTACTTACACAAACACACACACACACACACACACACACACACACACCTCAGAAACTTCCACTTTTTTACTTTTAATTCTATTCTTATAACCTAGTACTTAATAACTTCTTCCTAACAGGGAAACCATGAAAAATTAATTCCATTATACTTCAGATACTTATATTTGTTTTATTTTTAATTTTTTTTATGATGAACACGCGCTTTCTCCTCCACTAAAGGAATTTACAATGGTATTGCAGTATAAACATCACAATATGAAACAATAAAAATTGGTCTTCTTTATCTACTTTTCCACTCTTTCCCACCTTTACAATTATTATTGTACTAGATTCAAGTTCATTTTACTTTCTAAATTCCACATATGAGTTAGAACATGAAGTACGTCTTTCAGTGTCTGCCTTATTTCACTTAATATAACACTCTCTACTTCTATTTTCATACACAAATCAAGATTTTTTTTGTTTCAAAGCCAAATAAAATTTCATTATATACATGCGTTCATCTTTACATTATGTATTCTTTATTGATTCCTGAATTCTTACATTTTTAAAAAAGACTTTAAAAACATTTTTGGGCATGTGTCTATGCAAGTACATGTCCCACATGTACAAGTGTCTTCAGGGGCTAGAAGAGGGCATTGGATTCTCTCAAGCTGGAGTTACAAGTGGTTTTGAGCCACCCAGTGTGGATGCTGACAACTGAACTCTAGTCCTCTGGAAGAGCAGCAAGTGCTCTTAACTGCCAAGTCATCCCTTCACCCACCTTTCTTTGGATTTTTCAGTCAAAGTCCTGTTGTGTACTGCTGATTGACTTGACACCCATTATGCATTCTAGGTTGTCCTGCAACTTGCTGCAGTACTTCAATTGAGAATACCGAGTATCTATCTGTTCTTCCACTGATATGTACTTAGGTTATATTCAGTTCAGCTATTGTGAATAGAGCTACAATAAACATAGGCATGCTGCTGTTATTTTGGTGCTGATTTAACTTCTTTGGTCCTATGCCCATAAGTGGGATAGCTTGAATATAACTGTTCCGTTTTTTTTAATGCACATCCATTTTTTCCAAATGGTCATAATAATTTACATTTCCACTGCTAGTACACGAATGTTCCTTTTTCTCCACATCTTTACTTTTTGTTTTTTATTGTTTAGTGTCTTATGTTAGTAGGTATTATAACTGAGGTGAGATGGTACCTAATAGTAGTTTTGTTGTTCATAACCAAAACTGGAGAGCTATGCTCTTAAGAGAATTGAATATATACGTTGGCTATTTGTATTTCTCATTTAGAGATGAGTCTGATCAGTTCACTCAGGCTATCATATTTGCATCATCATTCAGACCTTTACTTTTCCCAGAATATCTGGAAAGATATTTCTGGTTTTATCCTTTTACCCTCATTTATACCCTTATTAAGTTCTCTCTGATCTTAACAACCCCTTGACCTTCACTTTTTCCGTAGCGTTCTGTCCTTACTCTAGCTGCCCCACACAGTCTCTCAGGAATGTTAGGGGACATAGTTAGTACTTCAACCAGTCACATTCTCACCCTGATAGCTGACCTTTACTTCCTTTCCAGAGACTGATGTGATGGTCTTGAATTTGAGAGCAGACTGGGATGTGTAGCAAGATCATGGCTGAAACAAAACAAAACTAACACTTAGCAAAAACTAGCTTTCTGTGGTACTGTGATTTATTTTATTTTACTTTTTAGTGTAATATTTCATTTTATATATTATACTGGGGATGGAAACCAGGGTTTTGTGTATGTGAGTCACATACTCTACTACCAAGCCATATCTCAATCTTAGCTCTGGAATTTTTGAATAACGGTCTAGAAAAACTTACTGATAATTAAGAAAATTTTACCAGAAATGACTTCTTTTATTCAACTGGGGTGTAATTTTTTATCATATTAAATGAGATGAAATCTAACTGAATTTCAAAGATACAGATCATAAACTTAAGAAAAAGAGGCATTAAATAGTAAGGATGTGACTTAGCAATAAAATACTCGCTTAGCTTGAATGAGGCCCTGAATTCCAGGTTACACTATTTTAGAAAAAAAAAAAAAAACCCGCACGTATTATGGTGGTTTGAAAGAAAATTATCCCCAAAGGGAGTGGTTCTATTAAGGGATGTAGTCTTGTTGGGGATGTGTGTCACTGTGGAGCTGGACTTTGAGGTCTCCCTTGCTCAAGCTATGCCCAGTGAGAGATACCACTTCCTGTTGCCTGCACAAGATGTAGGACTCTCAGCTACTTCTCCAGTACCTTGTCTGTCCCACCATGTTGATAATAGATCGAACCTCTGAAAATGTAAGTGAGTCATCCCAATTAAATGTTTTCCTTTATAGGAATTGCCATGGTCATGGTGTCTCTTCATAGCAACAGAAACCCTAACCAAGACACATATGCATATACAAACATGTATGTAATTCCTCTGTTGTATGTATCCATTCATTAAGGAAGTTAAGGAACATATTTATTACAACTCACCATAAGGAATCTTTGAGGGTGGCATTGTGAATGCTTCCTTGTACTCCATAATTTTCTGTAATGCATACCCTCAATTTTAGAATGATGTATATATTTGTTACTGATTATGAGTATAATTGTTTTGTGACTTGGCTGATTTAGTTTACCAAGAAAGAAAAGTGCAAATATGTCAAGTTAAAAATGTGACTTTTAAATTTGTTTTTAAAAACCCATCAATTCCACTTTGTGTTGTGGGGTGTATGGCTTTCCATTAAATAATAAATAAATAATAAATGAACAAACGAATGAATGAATAATGAACAAAAAGGGTACAAATTAGGTGGGTAAGGAGGGGGCAGACCTGGACGAAGTTGGAGGAGGAGATGAATATGAGCAAAATAATATGGAATGCTCAAAAGACCTAATAAAAATGAGAAAACAGTTTGAGTTTAGAATAGAGTATATTGGTTTTCTCAAGTATATTGGTTTTAACTGCTTTACTGTTAGCAGTTGGGAATGTCCATTTTCATATGCTCATATGTAGGATAGAATTCTAAACTTTTTCTTTTTTTCAGATTTATTTATTTATTATGTATACAGTGTTCTGCCTGCATATACACTTGCAGGCCAGAAGAGGGAACCAGATTTCATTACGGATGGTTGTGAGCCACTATGTGGTTGCTGGGAATTAAACTCAGGACCTCTAGGGAGAGCAATCTGTCCTCTTAACTGCTGAGACATCTCTCCAACCCATAGGATAGAATTCTAGAAGTACTATTTTATTTTGACATTTTTATTTGCTGTTTTATGTTTTCTTCTAGATTGTGAGTTTGCTTTGTGTATACTATAGGGCTTGTTGCAAGTAAATAGAATATATAGCTGCATGATATGAAATGCCTCCACTAGATTTTAGCAAATCCCAGCAGTGGGAGTGAGGAAGCAGTGGCAATGGCTACCTTCCTTAACATATTAATCTGAATTTGCTAGATCGTGCCTTAAACATGACTGCATATATTGTCTTTAACCTGAATTCTGTTCAACAACATTTCACATGAGATTACAAGGATATGTATGTAAATATATTAATATATAAGTATATGTACATATTCAGTATTTTACATCAGCATCTTGCTACTTAGTCAAGGATGGCTTTGATCCTATGATTTACTTGCTCCCACCTCCTCCTGAGTGCTGGGATAACAGGTCTGAATGAACATGGCTGACAATGAAGAAACATTGAGTGATAAGTTATTTTCAAATACTTTTCTAAGATTTTGGGATATATTAGAGTACAAAACAGAAAAAAAGATTTGCCCTTATAGATTTAGTGCTCTAGCCAAGAAAGGCAATACTCATCACAGCAATAAATTGTATTGTGTTCTCTAGATCTAAGGCTTCAGAAAAATTAAGGAAAATAGGAGAGGATGCAATTTTTAAACAGTGTAGTCATGATATCATACTTCACTAAGACGACATACAAAGACTTGGGAGGAGGTGAGAGTTGACCCATTCAGGAATTGAAACAAAAGTTGCAGACAGAAACCTTATGTGAAAAACATTGCATGTAAATTAGAGCCATGACACAGAGGTCAGTGTGACTGGGTGCAGTGAGCATGGGTGGGGCAGACATTCCAAGATGTGGCCAAAGAGATAAGATATTGGGATGGAGGGGAAATCTGTTAGAGACCCATGCTTCAGTGTAAAGCCCCTTACTGTGAATCAGGAGCCATTGAGGTGAACAGAAATGTGAGATGATCTGAATTAGGTTAAGGAGGATACACCGTAGGGTGATCAAACAAAAAGACCAAATCAGAAGTAGGTAGATAGTTCTTGAGGTATCTATAAAGTCACTGGCAGTGATTTGGGAGAAAATGATGGCAATACTTGTAGCAAGAAGTGGTCAAGTTCTGCAAATATTTTGAAAATACAGTCAACAGGATTAATTCAGGGCAGCAAAGCTGAAGGTTAGGCAAGTTTAGGGAATAAAATGACAATGTGGTAAATGTGAACTGTTCATTAGGCATCAAATCTAATTTTTCTTTCCATCATCAGTCCTAATTATGGTCTAACATTAGCTGCTGGAAGGAGATAGAATTTAAAAACTGTAGAAAACTTTGTGGTCTTTAAAATCTCAATCCAAGAGAATCAGGGGATATAAATCTACTGGCCTTTTCTAACGTTCAAAATTTATTCATTCACTTTGAAAGCATTTGTTGATGTATTACCAGATGCTTTGTATTGGCGCTATGGAAGATTGATTGGAGATTGATTATTTAATTGGAATTCTGGATTCACTATTTCTAGTTACTTTGTCCCACTGTGCCTCAGATTAGCACCTAGATCTAGGAAGTAAGGGTAAGGAAAGCATATTGCTCACAGAGATGCTGGCACAATGAAATGAGATCATTGCATGCCAAGCATGTAGAGTGGGAAACAGTACTGTGTGTCATGGGTATTTCTCATCAAGGTCTCTTATCTTTTTTTCTTTCTAGTATATTCTCCGCACTAGCCAACACTAACAAACACAAACAAAAAAATAACATTAGTAAAAGGAGAGTATGATGCAATGAGTATGTTCATTTGATTGCCTAAAATAATCACTTGTATGCATGTATGTCAAGATAAGTATACAAAAGTACTGTATGTCTCGAATATATACAGTTAAAATCAAATGTATAGCAATTAGTGAGATGAAAGTGATGACCAACCTCAAGTCTGTTCCTATGTCTGTGCCTTATCTGGGTATGAACTAGATACTTCCAAGCTAAATTTGAAGACTCATGGACACATGTTAAAACAGGTAAGGGAACTTTTAGAAGTCTGCCTCCCTGGGAATGAAGGCACCCTTTTGTCATCACCAGTACCTGAAGAACACCACACCCTTCACAGAGACTGCATATTCCTGTCTCTCTCTAAGAACTACATTCCAGAATGCAGAAGCCAGAACCAAGAGAACTAGGTATCTGTTAGACAAGTACATTTGTGTCTGCTCCTGGTCCACCTCAGTGTGTGTCTCCTTTTCTTCTTCTCCACACTTAACATTCTGATGCTTCCTTTTTGAACTCAGCTTGAACCTCAAAGGTCAAACGGTGACAGCCTGATCAGATTTGCTATGGTTTATGCTTGACCACCTGGCTCTGCTAGGGGAGAATCCAAAGTTTGGTTGTATCTTTTAATTTGGCCTGACAGTGTAAACTCAGACTTTGGTTTCTCTTTCAGGAAAATGAAAACCACATGTGCTTTTTAACGTCTAAACCAGCCTCCTTGAATATAATCACTTGCCAAGCTTTGCGTTTCTGTGATCATTCTGGAAGACTTACGGCTGAGGTTGGGCTTGTTAAGAGGTACAGTTGTGGTTTGGGGAAGTGTGAGAGAATTTATAAAGCCTATAGGTCTAGGTTTTTAATATGAATAATGTCCTGTAATATACTTACTTGAGAGGCTAGGGCAGGGAGATCACAAGTTTATGAATAACCTGAGCTACATAATGAGAACTTGTATAAAAAATACTATTGGTATATCTGCATTTATTAAGTACTTGCTGTATATTCATATTGTGCTAAATTTGTGTTAGCTCATTTACAATCATCATTACCTCAATTAATATGAATAGTAACCTATAATTTATTATTATTTTATATTTTATTGTTGTGGAAGTACTATGGTTTGAATACCATTCATCTCCCAAAGTCATCTAGGTGTTTAATACCCAAAAAGATATGCTAATGGTGTCAAGAGGGTGGAAAGTCAGTTGGAGTGCTGTGCTTTTGGAAAACCATTAGATATGGTTGCGACATGGGTTTGAGATGCTATAAATGAATCTTGGTAGCTTTACAAATAAGAAAGACCATATGACAGATACTTAACATATTCCCCCATGATGTGAAACCACCAAAGGGATGCTCTCCAGACCTCTACCATATAGTTTGGACTTTCAGTTTTTAAAACTGTAAGCTAAACAAAACTCCTTTCTTTATAAAATTTCCTTCAGCATTTTGTTATAGTAATGAAATAGAGATTAATATAGGAAATCAAGGGTTAAAAAATTGGGTTAGCCAAAGGATAATTGGCAGAACTTAGACCTGTTTGGTCTGGGTCAAAGCAGTTATTATTGTTATTCTTATTATTGTGCTCTGGGATGTTTCCTGAAGAGACATGAATAGATCTCTATTTCTCCAGACTGGGGATTAATAGAAGAAAAGAGAAAGAGTGCCACTCAAATATAGTTCAGAGAATCAGCAAGGTTAGTCATGGTTATGTACAGGAAGAGGAGAGGTTGCCTTTAGGAGCACGAGTCACTTACTGGCAGCTACACCATAAAAGATGAGTCTCCTCCTGCAACAGTTGCTAACTGCTTTGATGTATGTATTAAGAGTCAGGAAAGGCTGAGTGTACTTTGTGAATTCTTCTTGCAATGCCTCTTGTGCCTCATGAGCTTTCCTTTTCCTTGAAAAGAGAGTGCTAAGAGGGCCAATCTTTATTTATTTATTTATTTATTTATTTATTTATTTATTTATTTATTAAAATTTTCCAATTACTCCCCACCTCCCTTTTCCTTCCCCAACTCCTCCTCCCCCTCCCTCCCCAGTCCTAAGAGCAGTCAGGGTTCCCTGCCCTGTGGGAAGTCCAAGATCCTCCCCCCTCCATCCAGGTCTATGAAGGTGAGCATCCAAACAAACCAGGCTCCCACAAAACCAGTCCATGCAGTAGAATCAAAACCCAGTGCCATTGTCCTTGGCTTCTCAGTCAGCCCTCATTGACAGCCACATTTTTAAATGCTAGTCTCCCTTGCAGTTTTTTTGTGTGCATTTCATCAGTTCATAATTAGTCTTTAAAACTTGATGAGTAAAAAACAAAACAAAACAAAACAAAAAAACAAAAACAACAACAACAACAACAAAAAATCTTGATGAGCATAGTGAGACAGAGGATGTTTTATAAACATTTAGCAATCCCTGCCCTTTGCTAAATTACAGGCTTTATATTTTTCCAAAGTTTGACACCCTCAAAGTGCTGTCACACCCTGCCACTTGGTCTTCACTTGCAGTGATCAAGACAGGTCTTTTTTTTCCTTGCTCTTGAATAGTAAACAGAGATGTGAAGAGGTTCTGTGACCTGAGTCCCTGAAAAATGTTATGTTACTCCCGCACTGACGAAATGGGTCATAATCAGGTGTCCTATCTATTCATCGACTTTTTTTTGTCTAAATGGGGGGGGTCTCACTTTTTGCTGCCTGAGGCCACCAAGGCCAGTCCTGCTTAAGGACCCTCTTGCTTGTTTGCTGACCTTGGGAGCAATTCCTCTCCTAGCTCCAAAGACATTAAGAAGATACTAGACAGTGTGTGCATCGAGGCTGGTGATGACTGGCTCAACAAGGTCATCAGGGAGCTGAATGAGCAAAACAATGAGGATGTCATTGGCCAGGGTGTTGGTAAACTTGCCCATGTGTCTGCTGGTAAGGCTATGGCTGTTTCTGCTGCCTCTGGCTCTGCAGTTCCTGCTGCTGATTCTGCCCCTCCAGTAGAGGAGAAGATGAGAAGGAGGAGTCCAAGGAGTTGGATGATGACATGGGATTTGGCTTGTTTGATTAAATTTTTGCTCCCCTGCAAATAAAGCCTTTTTATGTACAAAAATAAAAAATAGAAATAAGTAAAAAATGGAAGCCTCACTATGTAGCCTAGGCTGGCCATAAATTTGTGATCTTCCTGACTCCAGCCTCAGTCTCCTGGTTGCCAGGCAACAGGAATGTACCATAAATCATTTTGCATTGATTCATTTCTAAAGATTTTTTTGCTATAACTAGGGTTTGAGCACTATATCGTTAGACAGAGTGATTCTTAGTACAAATCAAGGATGACCTTGTCTTTATTTTCTAAGAATGCATCAAATGCCAAATACAGCGTATGAACAATGTATCAAAACACACCCTCTTTGGTTTGTTCTTCACAGGAGGATTTGTGACATTAAAGAAAATTTATTAGTTTTCTGGGACTGCCCTAAAAACATACTAAAAAGTGAGTGTCATAAAGTCACAAAAGCATATTCTCTCATAAACTGGAGGTTAGACATCCTCAAGTTCAAAGTGATGGTGGCATTTGTTCCCTTGAGGACTCTTTCCTTTGCTTGTGGATGACTGTTTTCTTGAATTCACATGGCATGCCCTCTCTTCTTTCTTTTTTGAATAAGCAAAGGTGTTGAGTTGTGGCCCAGCCGTATGACCTTACTTAACTTTAATTGCTTTTTTCTGAAGTATGCTTTTTTTTTAAAAAAAAAAAAAAATAAAGACAGGATCTAACTAACCTGGCCTCAACATTGTGATCTTCTTGCCTTGGCCTCCCTGGGATTACAGATGTACATTAGTACAGCCAGCTCAATTACTTTCTAAAAGTCCTTGTTTCCAAAGTTAGTGACATTTAGAAATACTGAGGATGTCAGTGTATTAAATCTGATTTTATTCATAACAAGAGATTTCATACTAAGTAAATGCTTCTTCATCTGATGGATATGAGTGCTACAATCAGAATAATTTTCTAATATCACTATGAAACTCTATATAAAAGAAGAGCCATCTCACAGATAATGTTGGGAATGAAGAATCTTAATAAATAGACAAATTGAACCTTGAACCTATATTCATTGTTATTAACAAAAGGAAGAAGAAGGCAAACGGAAATTAAGAAACACATAGAACATGTGAGAGGTGAGGAAGGATTCTCAGATCTTCAAAACACATAGTATAAGCGAGAGTAGAGAGTGTCACAAGTAGTTTATTGCTGAAACAAAGCAATACACTACAGTTAGTATTTCTGTAAGGTGCTAGTAAGTAGCTAATTGCTTATTTGGAATTTGGGGGTTGTCTCGGTTACTGTTCTGTTGGTGTGGACAGATATAATGACCAAGGCAGCTTATAAAAGAAAGCATTTAATTAGGAGCTTTCTTCCCTGTGTTAGTCAACGTTCATTGTGGTGGGGAGCAGAGTGGTGTATAAGCAGTCATAGCACTAGAGCAATAGCTAATTGTGGAGCTTCATTTGCTCCACAAGATGAAGGCAGAAAGAATGAGACTAGACCTGGTATGGGAATTTTAAAACCCCAACCACATGCCCAGTGACATACCTCTTCCAACAAGGCCACACTATAGTTCTTCCTAATCACACTGCTGTCTGGGAACCATTCAAACATATGAGACTATGGGGAGATTTTCATTTAAACCACCGCTGGAATTACCCTTTAAAAACATTTTTTACTCTAAAGCTAGGTCCAGTGGCTCATACAGGCCTCAGGAGATTGATGCAAAAAGATTAAAAATCTAAAGCATAATAGTAAAAAATACTGGCTGAAAAGGATTAAATAATTATGGACAAGACCTACTCAAGCTAAAACTTGACAAAATACCAACAAAGAAAGGAATAGGTGGACATGTAGTCCCACTCCTACCTGGGGAGCTATGGGAAAGTCAGATTTTTTAAGGGTAGGTTGACCATCCCCAGGGCAGGCCCCAGACCCAAAGGTCTTTATGCAACACAAATTGGAGTCGTCTTAATTTTTTTTTTAAATATTTGAAGTTGGATGAGGAGGAGGGTGGAGGTAGCCCTGGGAGGAGTTGGGAAAGGAAGAGGATATTATCAATATACATTGTATACAGTTCTCAAACAATTAATAAATGCATTGTTTTTAAAAAACAAATAATTAAAAATGTAAAATATGGGTTTCAGATACATTTTGATGGTAGAGTGTTTGCTTATCACGAGGAAGATCCTTGGTTCAAACTCCAGTACCACAAAGATTTATCAAATCATCATTGCAGTTTATGACAGGTATGACCAGACTTACTGGGGTCCAAATCTGACTGATTGCTAGAAGGATTAGATCGTGTGGGATAGTGTAACAGGAAGGTCACTTGTTTGTGACAGCAGGACCTCCCACACCAGGATAGTGACTATGTATGAGAGGAGAGAGATCAACCTCTAATTCTGGAAGGACAATGGGGACAGCAACTGCCACCAATGGTATTATAAAAAACCTTAGTGAATGTGGGGGAACCCCAGGAAGTGAGAATTATGCTGGATCTGAGGTTTTGTTAAGACTTGGTGGTGAGCAATACAGAGCAGACTGAAAGGAATGGTGTAGAAACCAAGGTCGAGACATGGTCACTGAGACAGAGAAATGCATAGGCATGGATATTATTAGGCTTTACATTCGTATCTGGTAAACAAAAATCTCTACAGCTCAGCACAGGGACACCAGATAGACATTTTGATTTCGGCTGCACCATGTATTTACTGTCCCTAGGGTTTCCTAACTTCCTCTGCCCAAAAGCTTCGTTGAATTTAGGATTTTGGAGCCACACTGCCATGATATCTGAGAGTTAAAAGACCCAGAAAGTCTTAGTTGCAGGGGACCCAGTACACCATTTATCCATATGTGATAGCAAATGCCGTAGCCATCTGTTCACTTCGTTTTGTGTTTAAGTTAGTTCAGATCAAGGAGCATAATAATCTAAAATTTCTCCTAGGAAAACATTGTTCTTGTGGTGTCAAACTGACTCATCATTTTCTTTTTATAAGATGGCACCACTGGCCTATAATAAAATGTCCTAGAACTTAAGACACCCCTACATAATATTGTCAGTGTGACTGGTTTTCGTTTCACACTTGGGATAGAGATTTTATACAATATCAGCATCCATGTACAAATTACAGTTTCATCAAATCATAGAAACTAGGTGCTCACTTTTCCTATGACCCATTTAAAGGGAAGGAGGAATATACTTAAGAATCGCCTAGACTATCTAGGAGAAAGCATTTGTATAAGTTGGGTTTTATGATATATGTTATCCTGCGGCTAGATTGAAGGAATGCAGCTTCCCTGGGGCTTCTCTTGTACACCACCTGGAAGTGTCAGTTGGTACAGATTGTAGCAGACTGTGTGCTCAAAGGCAATGACCACATGGAGCCTGTGACATCTGTGGTTTTAGTCTTTAATGACTATGTGCTTGATTCTAGTACTGGGATATGCTTTTCCCCCATAGGATTTGGAAGATACTTAAAAAAAAAAAAGAAAAATAGTAAAGTAAATCAAACCTCTGTGTTTTTATTTATTGTTTCCCATATAGGCAGTATCTTTCTAATAATATGACATAATTAATGGTGTGCTGGGTAATGGAATGGCTTATCCAGGGTTTGAATGGAGGAGGTAAGGAAATGCAGAGTGCAAAGGATCATTCAGAATTCCTTTTTCCCCAGTGCTATGGGTTGAATGATGTCCCCCTCAAAGATAGGTTCAAGCCCTAGCCCTGGTACCTGTGAATTGATTGGTCTTTGCACCTGCATGCATATTCAGAGGAGCTTGTATGGAATGAAGGTAGATCCTAATCCGCTGTGACTGCTGTTTTCCCAAGAAGACCGTTTAGATGTAGGGTGGCTGATGATGATAAGACAGGCATAGACTGCAGTCATACTGCTTCAGGTCAGGGAAAGCTCCAGCCACCTGAAGCTGGAAGAAAGTAGGCAGAGTCTTTTGACTAAAAGCTTTGATGAGAGAGTGACCTTGGGACTTCCAGACTTTAGAATTATTTTTTTATAAGTAATTTTATTAAATTATAAAAGTTTCCATTTCCGCCCCACCTCCCAACACCCTCCCACTCCCCCCACTCCCTCTCCTCCTCCCTCTTCGTCCCTAAGGGCAGACAGGGTTTCCTGCCCTGTGGGAAGTTCAAGCTCCTCCCCCTCCCTCCAGGTTCAGGAAGGTGAGTATCCAAACAGACTGGATCCCCAAAATCCAGTATATGCAGAGGAAACAAGTCCCAGTGTCATTGTCAATGGCTTTTCAGAAAGACTCCGGGCTAGCCACATTCAGAGAATCCGGCCATATTCAGAGAATCTGGTTGGATCACGTGCTAGTTCAGCCCCAGACTGTTCTCTGGACAGAGGAGAGGGTGCCTGAACCGGCCTTGGCCTATAACCATACTGATGAAGATTTTGCTTATCACCATAGATCCTTCATCTGGAGATGGATGACGATACAGACGGAGACCCACATTGGAGCACCGGACTGAGCCCCCCAAGGTTCAAATGAGGAGCAGAAGGACGAAGAAAATGAAAAAAGAAATAAGGACTGCGAGGGATGCTATCACCCACTGATACAAGGGGATGGATCTAATGAGAGCTTACCAACGCCAGACTTTAGAATTATAAACAGTAACATTTTTGTGGTCTTACACCTCCAGGTGTGGGGTCCTTTAAAAAAAATAACCCAGCTTGGTGGTGGTGGTGCACACCTTTCATCGCTGCCCTTGGGAGGCAGAGGCATGCAGGTTTTCTGAGTTACAGGCCAGCCTGATCTACAGAGTGTGTTCCAGGACAGCCAAGGCTATACAGAGAGACCCTGTCTTGAAAAGAAACCCCAAACAAAAATTAAAACCTACCAAAAAACAAAAGCCACATTACCCTCAAGAAACCCACATAACCCTCAGGAAAGAAACTACTTCACTCAGCCTAGTGCCTGTTGTCAAAGTTGTGCTTAAATAGGGTCAATTAGATTGTAGAGACTGTATGACAATTTTAAAGCTCATTGGGTAATGATAAGTCCTAGAGTTTGATTTTTGGGAAGCAAGATGCCACCGAGACATAGTCTAACACATAACATTAGTGTCTACTTGAAAAAAAAAACAATATGTGAATAACTCAGACCAACTAATAATGTTTCTTCAATGAACAGATTTTCAGTGTGTGTGTGGAGGGGGGGGGAGGGTTCAAAAGGTCAGACTGAAATCATCCCCACGGTATTTATTACCAGCTTCAATACAATGTTTTCCCCATGCAAATCTATTAGCTAACCGTCTATCTTTAATGTGACAGTATTTTGAAGGTAACTGGGCCTTGAGATTGGAGCCTTCATGAATAGGATTAGTGCTGTTATTAAATGAGAAAGAGATGAATGTTCTCACACAGCGGCTTGCAAACTAAGATCTCTGTGCTCACCAGAGCTAGCCAAACTGGTGCCTTAATCTTGGATGACCCACCCACCAAAGCTGTGACAAACAAATATGCTTTACAAAAGCTCCATCGTTGATGGTTTTCTGTTCAAGCAGCCTGAACTGACTAAGACATTACCGCTTCAAAGTGTATGAATAATGCGGTGTGTGGAATTAGTTACATGCTTTGCTTTTGAGTCAGGCTTCAAATTCGTCTATGGCAATGTGGGTCATATCTTCCCCCTAGCAAGGTTTTAACTATAAGCTATTATACATTCTGGCACAGATTCTGCCTGGATCTTAAATGTAATAAACAAATGTCATTATTTTCATCTTTGATGGATTTACTAGCATGCTGATATCAACTTTCAATTCCTCACCATTCTTCTAGAAAGGTCAGTTATAGGAATATTTATAATAGCATTAGAGATAAGTAGTTGGGGAGTTTACATTATAAATGTTAAGGCCAGTTGGTGTCTGGTGACATCCAGCTGTAAATCCAGCAGTCAGGAGACTGAAGCAAGGGGATAGTGAATAGTAAGACACAGTCTCCCGACCCCTCTCTCTATCTACGTGTTTATGTGTGTAATGTGTTTGTGTGTGTGTGTCTGTGTATTTCATTTTCTGAAAACTCACTCATTCATCCAAGAAACAGTATATTTTCTGAAAAGGAACTAAGTTTATGTGCTATACTACAGCTCTGTGGCATCTTACTTCTGAGAAACTCTTGGATACTTAGGAGAGTAATAGGTAAGAAGAGATGTAGCCAGGTATCATAATTTTGGTAAGCACAAAGAGACAGTGACATAAAACTGTATCCTAGAAATGTTGCCCTTGCCATAGCCCAACTTTCAGTTTTCTGAAGCAGCAGTGGTGTTTTGGAGGAGAACATACACAAGGCTTAAAAAAATGTGTTGCTCTTTTTTTTTTCTTTTTTTTTTTTTTTTACTGATTTGCTAAATAGTCTGTATCGAGTCTTCCTGAAGATTCACAATGGTGAGTGATTCACTCATCATGCAAAACTGTAAGGGGCCACAACTTCCTGAAACTCAAAGATAGAATTTATTGGAGATTTTCAGAAATACACTGTCATCAGCCATGGAAATTGTGCATTCACTCGTGTAGGGCTTCCGCTTTTCCAACAAATACAACTAGGAATGAAAGTAGTTATTTATGAAGAGTTTTCAGAAATCAGTTAAAACCCTTGTGTGTTTTGAATGTCTGCAACTCTGACATCTGATGCTACCAAATTTCCTGTTCAGCATTTCTGCTAATTGGATAACAAACCCTTTATTTGCAAAGCTGCAATGGCTGGATCGTATTTACAGATGTTATAAACAATGTGAATATTTCTGCATATTTTGTTCTTATGATGTTACTGAAATAATTGAGTCTTGTAAGAGAATATTTGAGAGTATGCAGTTTCTATTTAGAGAAAAGTGAAAGGCTAGTGAGTTGGGGCAGTCAGAAGCACAAGAGTAGATATGAGGCTCTTTAGGCTCTCAGAAAGATGGAGACAAATAGTGGAAATGCATCAAGAAATCCAGTGACAGTCTCTGGAAATAATGGCATACATTCTATTTCTTTTGTTATAATTTAAAGCCTGGTAGTAGATAAGAAATGTAAAATCTGCTGGTCAGGATAGCCCCACCTTTTTTTTTACTTCTAAACACTTGCTGAATATTTTAAAAGCTAAGACCCTGGATTTCAGTGAGTCTATACATGTATTGATTATAAAAGGAACTCATGTGTGCACATACTAAGCCTCTCTCATATTTAGACACTTTATTTTTCAGTGCTTTCAAATGAATTCATTAAAATGATGAACCTTTAGTCACCACATTTGCTTTAATCTCTGAGGAATGGAATAATAGGCCAAAAATATTAAGTAACGAGCAAGATTAGGTATTAAGTTCCATTTTGCCTATGTTTAAATTAGTCAGTTTAGGCTTGACCTATGACTGTCTCCATTTGCATTCTTTCAACATTTTTAGAATGCCTACTCATAACCAATGTTAGGGGACCCAACAGTGTTTTAATTTGAATTTCAAATGACTTCCACATAGTCATATTTTTAACACTTGCTAACTTGTGAAACTATAAACTGTGGAGCCATTAGGAGGTTGGGCCTACCTGACAGAAATAGATCACTAGGGGAAGGACCTTGAATGTTATATCCACTTCTGGTGTTGGACTGCATTTTTGTTTCCTGTCTGCCATTATGTGAACAAGTAGCTTCCTCCTGCTACCAAGGCCACTGACCAAACCACTCTGCTTTACCTTCTTGACAATGATGCACTTTGACCTCCTGAAATCATGAGCCAAAATAAGCATTTCATTATAATTGCTTATGCTGGGTACTTTGTGACCTCAATAGAGACACAATAAATATAAATGATAATGAAGATAGTTTTGATCATAAAAAAATATCATAGTCTAGGGTAATGTTTCTCAAGTTTTTATGTGTATATAGATCAATTAAAGGATCTTGTGAAAAGTAAATTTTGACTTAGTGGAGTCTATGATGGGACGTATGTGTCTGCCTTTCCAACAAGTTCCTAGGTAATATGCTTATTGCTGGTCCCTGGAACATGCTTTAAGAAATAAGTATGTGATGGTGAACATGTGAGAAGGAAATTTAAAATAGGCAAGTCCCTAGTTTAAAGAAGGTCATATCTGTGACTTTCAGGCCAGTACCCACTGTGCTTTTATTGTTGTGAAGATTGGCATCTGTTATTTGGTTGAGATGTTTTCTAGAACTTCCGATAATTGTTGAGCTTAAATACTGTTAACTTAGTGGTAAGAGTCATTTCTGTTTCTACTAGAAATGTATTAGAAACCCATTATTTTGTATGCCAACTGCTTTAGAAATTAACTGTTGTAGAGGGAAAGAGGGACTTACTAACTACATAGAAGATGCCTGTAGGGAAGTGTTTCTAAGGAAATTCTAGAATTTCTGGGAAGTATAGTAAAACCCAAGAAAGTTGTTCAATGTGCCTGAACAAAATCTATTTCTTTATTTGTGTTTGTATATGTTTAAAAACATATTCATAGCCTACGGTCTTATGTGTATACACAAAATTTTTCTTCTTCAAGAACTCTTGTATCCCATCTAACACATCACCATCTCAAGTTTGTTTTAGTCTTCCTCGTCCTCTGCTTCTTCTTCCTAACTAAATCCAATTAGTGCTGCCTACAAGTGCATAGGTGTAGGACATTGGAACCTTGCTAATAGTAACACACTCAAAAAGAAGTGATTCTCCCTGTCCTGGAAGCTATCAACTTCCAACAGCTCCATTGTAAAGTCTTGGACCCTGAAAACATCTTCCTCTATGCTAGAATTTTGGTTGGCTTGATCTTATGTGGGCTTTGTAGTGGTAATCACAGCTGTTTTGGCTATGTGGATATAGAAGAAACACCTTCAGGAAAGGTTGCCCATAAATACTCAACAGAAATGTGTAAGACTTTTACCTTGTTCTGCTGTCCTTTGGCTAAATTCTCTACTGTAAGCATGTGATCACCACTCTATTAACTCAACATACTCAACATACTCAGAGGTACTGTTTTTTATTTATTTATTGAGCACAAAATACAAAATAGTATGTACTATATAGAACCTGAAAGAAATATTTTTTTTTACTTCTGTGAGTGTGGTCTTTAGCAAATTCCCTATGCCCAGGTTTCTGGGACTTTTTGAGAAATTATATAATATCAAAAATGTTCAGCAGTTACCAACATTGTTTTGAAATGCATTAGAAGACAGGCAGGGCAGTGACAGCTAGCCATAATAATAGATTTATAACCCTTCACAGAATAAGTACATTGAACATTATATACATTGTTTTAATGGGCTATCTAAAGTCACTACTAAATACCTAATAGATAATCAACATAGACATATATTTTATTGCGAAAATTTCCTGCATAAATTTCCTTTGGAAAATTTTCATTTCTCATATATTTATCTCATGAATGACTTAGAAAATTACAGGAAAGAAGAGAGAGAAAAGATAAATCACTTGACCAATATAAAGAGAAGCGACAACAGCCCATTGGTAATGGTTGCTGTCTCTTTCAACTCCTAAATACACTTTTTGAATTTATCGTGCACTCAACTCAAATATACATCAATCTTTAGTGGTTATTCATTGCTTGAAATTCTCTATAAATTTTTTCTTGATTTTGAACTCATTCTGTTTCTTCTTAAAAAATTTACCTGTAAATCTTTCTGATTAAGCTCCTGGTCTATTGATATGTACTGATTTCAGTTTCTACTTATAAACTGTTCTTTGAGAATCACTGTGATGTGCATTTTACAAATATGGAATATAATATCTTGTCCTTGTGTCTAGGTTGTGCTGGTCACAAGATTCACCCACTGCATTTCTTCATAATCCTCCACTTAGAGGTTAATGCCTGTCCATGTCTCAATATACTTCCTCACTCTGAAACTATGAGACAGAAATACCTTGCATATTTCCACCTTTTGTTTGATTCATTTAACTCTTGGCAGCTATGTTTGGTTTCTGGCAGCTGTTGGGGAAGTCATTTTTTTAAAAAAATTCCCTGACAGGCTTTGAGATAATTCTGAGAAACTTTACTAGGCTGCCCCTCTACCTCCCTAGCATTTTCTTTCCTTTGCAGATGTTTTGCTCTGCATGTTTTGCTGTGCTTTTCATAACCCTAAATGTATTTCAGATGAACCACTTGCAGTTTACAGTTGCCACAGCTTTTCTCATGCTAAGGTTCCAAACAAGTTTTAACAGCTGCTAAGGAGGCTGGCAAAAAGCCTTGATTGCTAATTCTGTACTAACTGCCTCTCACAATGGGATATTCTGTAATATTTGATACGGTCTTTAAAGCAAACGATTTCTACCTTATATTGTTACTGCCTATATCACACACTCATTCCTAACCTTAAAAAGATTCCAAATCTGTACTTTACTAAATGAGCTTGATTTTATTTAAAACTCTGTAGAGAAGTTAGAGGTTCTCAATGTTGTTAGGTGACATTATAATAGAGAAATAGGCAAGAGTGTTCTCAGCAGGGTCATGTGGTTGAAGCATAAATATAGTAACGTGTACCCTCTCTAAACATTACCGCTACAAAGCTGAGTTTTGATCTCAGGATTATAATCCATAAATGGGGAGGGGGATTAACCATGATGAGTTTGGAGGAGACAGACTCAGATGTTCTTAGTGTGTTTCCAAGAATCTTGAATTTGGGGAGTCACTAAGTGCTTTGATTTCAATTGAAGATGTACTCAGAATACCACCAACCAATCCTCGCTTGAGTCAACAGACTACCAGACCATGGAGAGTTCCTCATATGCAGAACATGAAGAGAGACACCATATGAGTGAGGAAACCATTGAAAATGGAATCTGAACTTGAATTTCTGAAGCCACAGTTGATCCTCTAGTGTCCCCCAATTATTTCACAATTAGTTGTGAAGATAATCTAACAAGACAATTAAACTATATTTTACTGCCTTATGACTCATAATTTGTCAGTGTTGTTGGAGTTCTTATTATAAGCATATTTAGATATGGTATTACTAAATAAATAATTTATGAAAACTGAAAATATCACATGTAATCTCATATTTTCCTTTTATCAGTGTCTATAGTTTTCACCACAGTTGCTCTCTTGCATACATAACTGATACTTTAAAAAACTATAAGTTAGAAAAATAATTTCTTGTAAGTAATTGCCAATACCATATGTAACAGAGAAACTTTAGTGGACCGTTTCCAACTCATGTTAATATACACGTTCCTTAGTATGCTAATGGGTTTGTAAAAATAGTTTTGTGGTCAAATATATTTGAGAAATAGTGACTAATACAAGTTTTTCTTTTAATGCAAGACTTTTCAATGTCTTCCATATATTAATTTTCACTGTAGTTCTTAAGAGGTATATGGAAGTTACGGCTTTCACAAATATATGTGGCCACTTAAATCTTTTTCTAGAACATCCTCAATGTGTACGGCTCTATCTGTTAATACTGACCCAAGTGCATTTAGCCAGGTATGAGCCATTTCATATATAAATTTGAGCATCACGTATTCTTGCGTTGTTTGTCATAGACCAACATCACTCTAGTGACATCATTAGACTTTGTTGTATTTAAATTTAGATGTGGACATTTGTCGAATATACATCTATGTACTCTGCTGTAATTCAGTAGACAGAACCGAAATTCCAGAATTATCATTTTTATAAGCATCATGTGAGCTTTCATTTGTCGAGATCTAGTTTAAAGTTGAGAAATCATGTAAGAAAACATGACTCATTGGGTGATAAAATATGAATGTAACTAATCTACCTTTGAAGCCCTAAGCTTAATAACACCTTATATAGTGAAAGTTTATCATTATGAAAAGTTACCCGTCAAAGGGCAATTTCATATGGGTAAAACTTTATGTTCATTGAAATCACATGCCAGTCATTTTTGTTTTTTGCCTTGCTTTTCCCCCATTGTGCTGATGGAGGGAACCCAGGACCTCGTACATGCTCTCCTGATGAGTTATATCCTCAGCCTGTATATTAGTTACCTTTAGTTCTCATGTGCAAACCCTACACTTGTTGGCTCACTGTCACCATAAAGTATTTATGTAACTTGCACTTTTGATCAAGTGGCACAAAACTGAAAGGAATGAAAAAAATTCCCTTCCCCTGACAAGCCTTTCTTTGCACTTCCTCTGGCGGTGATCATAATTCTCTGCACATAGCATGCTATTTTTGCTGCATGCTATTGCCCTTGCCTAAAATGTTCTTTTCTTTGTCTCTTTGCCTGGCTCATTGTTCCTTTCTGACTGTGAACATATATGGGTGGGTTGGAAGGGGCATACCATTTAGACAGCTAAACAGTGGTGATTGGAGGTGGTAAAATATGAAGAGTTGTTTGGGCCAGAAATTTATTTGCTAGTCTGAAACACTTACTAAAGATAGCACAACATTTCAAGGCAGGCTCATAAGGACTCAGGTGATCCATGAAGCAGCAGAAATACAGTAACTTACGAAAGGATTATTATGAAAGAGGGAAGAAGTTAAAATTGGATACATTTTCTAAGAGACACTTCTTTTTAATCTCATTGAAATGTGTCTGGTTGGTAATAGTTTCCTTTCATTTGAGTTTCTTACTTGCATGGGCAGGTCTCACCAGTAGCATATTAGTCTTCAGTAATAGTGAGATTACTATTTACTGATTAAATGGAATTGCACTTTTTCCAAGATAGGCATACATCTTCTGATATTAACCAAAATATTTTTTAGTCATTCTGAAAGTAAAACAAAAAATGCTGGCACAATTCTATTGAATGCTTTAAATGTTTGCCCAAAGTGGGTGGGTTTTTTTGTTTGTTTGTTTGTTTTGTCATAATGCTAAATGTCTGCCCTGGTAAACCAATTTTGGTAGAAGAATCATGATTATAGTGTTTGATGATAGAAAAGGAATCTATTCAAGTTTTGGGGAAGGTTCACCTTCTTTCCCTTTTATTGTGAGACTCTCCATAGGGGGACAGAAAGTGAAAATATTTCATAACTATGATTTATGAACTTTGGGATCAAAGTGTTGTAAGGCTTTGTGTGTGTAGAAGAAATAGTGGAAACAGGAAGCCAGGCTACCATAAGCACATATATAACAAGCAATTAATTGACTACAGACATGAGGGAACCTACAGAGAACATTAGAAAATACTATTGTACATGAAATGCATTAGCGTTAATATTGTGAACAGCTGGATGGCTGGATGTTTGATAACGAAACAAGTCATTTTAATTTGATCTAAGCATCAGCTTTTAATTGAATTTATAAGAACATGGGGAAATTAACAGGCAGCTTCTGGCAATTCGAAAGCAATATTTTGGCTCAGAATCTGGGCCTCTCTCTAAGTTTGGAAAATCTGACTGTGGATAAAGATGGAACAAAGAGAAATCATTCCAAGGAAAGCAAATTCATATGTCTGATTTCAAATAAATGCAGATGGTCATTATTTGACAGGTAACTATTTGTTTGAATATCAGCATATTGTATAGTGACAAACAGGTCAGCTCTAATTAGTAAATGACTGGTTGGATCCCTCATGTCACTTTTTTTCTTTGTTACAATTTCTAGACTACACAGAATAATTTTTCAAAGATTTTCAAAGTACAGCAGTGTAATGAGGCCTTAGATGGATCCTCTTGGTTAATAGACCCCAGAAGTACTTCCTACAAGAAACATAAAGGTTCATCACTTTTCTTTTTCTATAAAGGCTACCTGGAACAATCACATTTATATCCCACTAACATCAATGTATACTCAACATGGTCACAGTTTTACATCCTGCGTAGAAATGCTTTATCATCTTACTGCATCTTTTGGTAGCACAGGGTAAGGCAGACTAGGCAACTTGGTAGTAGATGACATGAGTCCATATTCTGAAGGGGGAAGGGCCTCTAGAAGAACTATAGTTTTTCTTTCCCTTACAAAGGGGATGGATCTCTTCTGCCCATTTTTCTTCTTAGAAAAGAACAGGCTCAATTGTTCTTATCCAATTCCCAAATCAAATCACATCCAGCTGAAAGTTATTTTTACTCAAGAACCATTTTGTGAGATCTTTCTCTCCAAGTAAAAAAGGTCAACGTAATAATCACCCACTTCAAGAGTTCCTTAATTTTCTTTATCTGAGTTGTCTTTTCCCTTCAGATGTGTTCCATGGCACATTGGAAACAATTTAGAATGCATTGTCAGGGATTTTAAAAATTCTTTTCCTTTAAATTCATCTCTTTTAAATCTCCTTCTGACTATTAATTGTGAAGAATGGGGTTCTCACACTTCGTGCCTGTTGTGTAGTAGTTTTCTTTCAATGGACATACTCCACTCTGATGGGAAGCTTGGTAAGACTCAAGAAGTTACAAAAGGAGTCTTACTAAGTTTCTGAAATTAGACAATTTAAAAGACTAGGGAAAGGACTACTCCTAATAACATTCTGTAAACACATCTTATTCTAAACATAGGTAAACAGTATAAACTTCCGAGGAGAGGAGACTTTTCAATAGCGCTGTCAGGTACAACCTGTTGAGGTGCAGGCAAGTCATGTAGCAAGTTCTAGGGCTATAGAGTTCCTTAGTTATCGTCCATGGGTAAGCTTTTGGTGACACAACTACCTTAAAGTCATCCATATTACTGTAAGTAACCTGTGCTCAAGCTACTGTAAGTTACCACAATAATCATTCATTCAGAGTTGAACTTTTTGGTGATATCATTGCTTCGGTATGTAGCTGATTATTTGCAATAAGCAGACATTTTTCATATTTCCCAAAGTATGTATAGTATCACACAACAGCACCGTCTACAGAGAATGGAAATCTGACATGTACACTATTGCTGCATAAAGGGAATTACTAGAAAACTAGACTCATCAATGTTCTTGAATTGCCTGTATATTGTCAAGGAACAGTTAGACAACTATTTATTTAGCACCTGGTAAAAAGAATGGAAATCTTATTGTTTTCTAGCCTTGGTGGAGGCACAAACAGGAGCTAAGTCTGTGGTTTGTACACCTTGGTTTTTTTAAATTATGCATGTTATAGTTGAGGACCAGTGAATCAACACATGGAGATAAATCATTTTATTTCATTTTAAAATTTATTTTCATGAAATATTTTTTGAAATTATAATATACCTACATCATTTTCCCCTTAACCTTTCTTTCTTCTAACCTATCCCATGCACCCTTCCTTGTTACACTCTCTCAAATTCATGATCTACAGTTCCTTGACTGTTGTTATATATATGTATATATATTCAAAAATACATAAATGCAACCTGATCTGTTTGATATTACTTGTAAATATATGATTTCATTTATAAAGAACCTTTAAAATGCATTTAAAAGGTTTTTAACTTCAGACATATCTTTAAAGAACAAGGCCCAGATGTTGTAAACAATCAATTTCTTACCAAAGAGGTTATGATAAAACTAGATCTAGACTTTTCAAGGTATTTGTGATGGTGTTTGCTGTTGCACATGGAAAGGTACAACACCTGGGGTTCGCTATAAAGGGCAGTAGAGTATAGAATATAAAGAAATACAGAGCTTCTAAGCCTTAGCCAGTTTCCAGTGGTCTCTGGGTGATTGGTTCACACTCTATGTTATGTTTTGAATCTCATCACAGGCCGGCTTTTCCATTACTAGACTTTCACCTCTTTCCTCTGCCTATCCTGTACTCTTTGGAAACTTCCACCTCACTAAAAATATAGATTAAATAAAATGAAACCAGAAATGAATTTTTGGAGGAAATAACTAGATAGGATGAGAAACAAAACCTATAGCTATAGTATAGTAACTGGCAGGCTGTGAATAAGCACTATCATGTACTCAAGTAGAACTACTTGTTTATTATGAAAGTGTCTCACTCCAAAAAAAAATGTTTAACAACTGTATTTACTTCTGTCTGCAATCCTCAATTGAATTGAGTAATTGGAAATTCTTCGTAAATATTGACTGCTATTCACTGTGCATTGGTCAGATGGTATTGAGACTCTATGGAAAATACATAATTTCAATCTATGTAATCAGTTACTGAATGTTGTAGAAAAAGGGTTTTGAGAATCAATGCAGTGAAACTGATAGATTAAACATTTCTGAAACTCTTCATTGGTGACTTTCCTCCTCTGGACACTTCTTACAATTCATTGGAAATAGAAAATAATCTCATGGGAATATAACATGGGATTCTTGAGGAGAATGATATTGACTGTAGCTTCATCCTCAGTACATGTATTGATCTTCTCTGAAGTGCATTATTAATGGAATGTCCTTTAAACATAGAGGTTATCTAACTAAAAGTTTATTTGTAGCTCAGCAGTGTAGAATGTGCCTTTTAAGGACTGAGTTTTTTCCTTACATTTGTCAACGCTTTCTAAGGCTTTGACTGATCGCCGCAACTTAAATGTAGGCACATAAAAGACTGAGTCTGTAGTTCACTCATTTTTTGTTTTGTTTTGTTTAGTTTCTCTGTGTAACAGCCCTGACTGTCCTGGAACTAGTTCTTGTAGTCCAGGCTGGCCTCAAACTCACAGAGATTCACCTGTCTCTGCCTCCCGAGTGCTGGGACTAAAGGCGTACACCACCACCTACTGGCTCATTTGTCTGCTGAATTCACCAAAGTCTGTTTATGGTGATCTTCCCATATTAGTTACTGGGTAAATATTGATTGAATGAATAAGCTTTATGTGTCTTTCTTCCCTTCCTCCCCTCTTTCTCTCCCTTCCTTTGTGTTTCTTTAAATCAGGGCACAAGGGCTTTCAATCTTTGTTACTTTCACTGTGAACGAGTTCTTCTAATGTCTGACATTTTTTTTCTCCATTTCTATAGTCTGTTGATATAATTATATATAAAGTAAGATGTATATGATTTTTAAAAGATGTATTTTTATTATAAGTTTTTAATTGTATGTGTGTTAGGGGGAAAGGGGATATATGCACGGAAGTGTGGGTACCTGCTGAGGCCAAAAGAGGGTTTCAGATTCCCTGGAGTTGTACTTGTAGATGCTTGTGAACTACCTCATATAAGAACTGAATACCTTAACTGTTGAATTATTTCTCTAGCTCTGATATGTATATAATTTTAACACTTTTCTTCTGGGAGTTTTCTTCCATGTCTTTTATTTTGCTTGTATGTTATTATAAAACAGAAAATTTTAGATTACTAAGACATCCTTCAATGTCTTCTATCCTTTTCCAATGTAGTCATTTAAATAACATTAAATATTTACATATATTTCTTTTTGGTAATTGATTTTAAACATTGTAATAGTCAATAATGTGTTGTATGTAGAAATTGATGAATGAGCAGAAATTGAATATGACTTATGATAGAAAGTATTTTTTTTTTACTATTTCTTTAAACACCATGAAGACAGATTATTGCCGGGATCGTGACTCCATAGAACAGTTCTTGAAACATAACAAATGATAAATAAACGTTTTAGAGGAGACAAATATAAATTAAAGAAATACATTCAATCAGGCTTCATAACAATGACAAAATACCTAAGAAAATAACTTAGGATTTCTTGGAACTCACAGTTCCAGAGATTTATGTCTACAGTCATTACTTAGCACAATTGATTCTGTTCTCTGCATGAAGCAGGGAGAAAAGAAAAGAGACAAGAGTCTAGGTATAACCATCAAAGGCTCACACCCAGTGAGTATATCCTGAACCTAGTACTAACCTCTGACAGCTTCCATTGCCCCTCTGAAAACTGCTACTAGCTGGGAGACAGGTGTTTGGCACATGACATATTCAAACTGCAGCAATAAATTTCTACCTGTTCCTCCAACTTATCAAGTAATTTTCCACCTCAAAGTATTTGCTAGTTGTGCTTAATACCCTCTGCTCTCAGTGCTTTACCTATCCATGTAATTGATCTCATCATTTTATTCAGACCTGTGTTGAAACACTACCCATTTAAGTACAATTCACTTCTTTCATCTGTTAAAGCCACCTACTATCAAGTCTCCCACCTCAACAGCTCTTCAAGTGCCTTACATTTTCTTCATGACACACATTACTCTATAGTATGCTTTTGATGATGTCTTGCTTCCCTCCCTTTATGACGCTTTCACAATAGAATAATGAGGTCTAAAAGTTCTGAGACTATATCAATCTAAGGTCTCATCAGAAAACAAAAGTTATATCTATAAAATAAAAATACTTTAAAGGAGGACTATTTACATAAGTTTATGCAATATGAAGTGAAGAAAGAAGGCATATGAAAGTAGACTTGGAAGCACAAGAGAAGGAAAGAAATGTATTACAGCTAAATGAGAGTTAGAGCAAGGAAGGAGACCTCACCCATAAAAAAATATCTTAGAGAAACACATATAGACTACAAGGCATTGGAAGTAAGGGGCAACCGTAGAAAAAATTATAACTTCTTCCTTCTTCTTTTGTATCTACATTCAAAAAAATGTACCTTATTTTTAAGGGGGTGTTTTACCAAACAGAGAAGATCTCTGGCAAGGAGCCAAGGTGAACAATTTCTTAGAAAGCAGTTAGTTCCTGGTTTGAAACCCTGTTTTTTTTTGGGGGGGGGGCAGCTTAGAAAATTCTGCTTTGTAGGAGGAAGTATCTCACTGGGGGTTGGGCTTTGAAAGTTCAAGGCCTTGCCTTACTCCCAATTTTATTCTCTGCTTTGCATGTGTTGTTCACAGTGTGAGCTCTCCATTTCCTGCTCCAGCAGCCTTGCTGGCTGCCTGCTGCTATGCTTTGTTGGTGATGACCTCTTATCTCTCAGGAATCATAAGTTCAAATAACTATAACCTCATTATAAGTTGACTTTTTCACAATCTCTTATCACAGCAATAGAAATGTAACTAATACACAGACCAATAAATATTTCAAAAGACTAATAAATGGAATTGAGTTTTTGAAGCAAAGGAACTGTGACATGGCGCTGCTCCAAAGTGCTATCATATAGGAGGATGCCAGATCTTATTTTAGGGGCATGGATAAATTAATAGATAGCTACTTGGAAGGAAGGAAAGTTTGTGTCTTATGATTGTTGTATAAATCCAGTGATCACTGATTTATAATTTATGCGTTATATCTCTATTTGCAAAGATCCTGAGTTTTCTAATAACAGAGTTTTATAGATACATAGTTGTATTTCTTTTTTTTAAAAGATGTATTTATTTATTATGTATACAACATTCCTTCCATGTCTGCCTGCATGCCAGAAAAGGGCACTAAATCTCATTATAAATGGCTGTGAGCCACCATGTGGTTGCTAGGAATTGAATTCTGGACCTCTGGAAGAGCAGTCAGTGCTCTTAACCTCTGAGCCATCTCTCCAGCCCTCGTAGTTGTATTTCTAAAGATAAAATGTATAAAATGATACTTACTGGATTGTTTAATTTTTACACAAAGTAAGTGCAAGGGATTTTATGGCATTACTGATTAATTAACTTTAATTTTGACCTTGATTATGAGGATTTAAAAGGATGAATATCATAGAAAGGGGAAATAGATATATCTAAGATCTCAATTCTAAAGTTTCCTATGTGCCTTCATTTCCTTAATTCTGCTTTATTATACAAACCATCCTGGCACCATTGTAGAGGATGGGATGGGGGAGAGTTTCATTTATTGATAAAGGAAAATTGGAAGGATAAAGTACTAGAGAGAACATGATGATGTTAGGTTGGATATATTGAGTCTAAGGTAAATATTGAGTACCAAAAGGGCAGCATATTTCTAGAAAATGGGATATTTAGGTCTGAATATGAGGAAAAGATTGAAAATAGAGTGTTAGCTGAATTAATGAAAAGATAAAATGAGAATAATTTGCAGCATGAAAAGATACAAAACCTTCTTGGCTCTTCTTTCCACACCACCTCTGGGCAAACCAGAAATCAGTGTGTGTGTGTACTCCAGGGAACGTGTGAGATAGTGATGATGTTTTCCACAGGCTCTGGAGTACAGAGCTTAAAGTGAGTTGAGAAACTGTGTCAGAAGCCAGGCAGGAAGTATAGGCGGGTCAAGAAGACAGGAAGTAGAGTTGGCACACACCTTTAATCCCAATATTTGGGAGACAGGGGTAGACTGACCTCTGTAAATTCAAGGTGTGGTTGCACACACCTTTAATCCCAATGCCTGGGAGGCAGATAGAGACAGATCTCTGTGAGTTCAAGGTGTTGTAGTACACATCTTTAATCCCAGCACTGGGGAGTCAGAGGCTAGTGGATTTCTGTGAGTTCAAGGACAGCCTGGTCTAAAGAGTGAGTTCCAGGACAAAGATAAACAGAAACCCTGTCTCAAAAAGCCAAAAATTAAAAAGAAAAGAAATAGAGTTTAAAATAAAGCCATGTAAAGATAAAAAGTACACAAAAAATCTTGATACTGTATGTTATTATGCTCTTTTTAAATTGTTTAAATGCTGAGGAAGGAGCAACAGCTGCTAAAAGATATTTGTTCATTAATGCTGATAAATTAATCCAAGATATGTATTTTAAAAATAGCTTGACTTCAAAATTGAAGTCAAAAGATACGTTACTTTGGAGAAGAGATTTTGCTTTTGTTTCCACAGGAAATGAGAAGCTGTGAATTCATTCTGAATTGAGAAAAATCTGGTCTGATCAAGGAAGACCACCTGAGAAATCTCCAGTAGGAACAGATAGCCCGGATGTCTAAGTTCTACATCCAGAACAGATTCAAGACTACTGCCTAAGATGATCAAGACCCACAGGATATTCTAGTCAGGACTTGATCATAATTCTAAATTTTCTTTAGGTCCCCATAAGATTATCAGTGTCCCCAACTAGCCAAAAGTAGCCTAAAACATTATGCACACATTCCCAAAAAATGGACTGTGGATATTTTCCTTTGTTAAAAAAAAGAGGGGGAAGTGGTGTGGGAGAATTGTCTGTATTCTGTCAATCATGTTTTAAATAAATGCTGATTGGCCAGACAAGAAGTATAGGCAGGTCAACCAGACAGGAAGTAGATGCGGAGTGATGAGAACAGAGGAATTATGGGAAGGAGGAAGCCCATTACTCCCAGTTCTTCCCAGATAACCGAAGAAGCAAGATGTGACCTCCCCCACTTAGAAAGGTACTGAGCCATGAGGCTAACATAGATAAGAATAATGGGTTAATATAAGCTACAAGAGCTAATAAGTAGCCTTAGCTAATGGACCAATCAGTTTATATCTAATGTAGATTCTCTGTGTGATTTTTTCTGGGACTAAATGGCTGGGGGACCAGGCAGGACAGAAACCCCAGCGAGCCCAGCCCTCATGTTACAAATGGGTCTTTTAATTCTTTGGTTAGTGTTACCCCAAGATATTTTATGTTATTTGTGGCTATTGTGAAAGGTGGTGTTTCTCTGATTTCCCTCTTAGCTTCTTTATTATTTGTGTATAGGAGGGCTACTGATTTTTTTTAGTTGATCTTGTATTCTGCCACATCACTGAAGGTATTTATCAACTGTAGGAGTTCTCTGGTAGAGTTTTTGGGGTCACTTATATACACTATAATATCTGCAAATAATGAAAGTTTAACTTCTTCCTTTCCACTTTGAATCCCCTTGGTCTTCTTTATTTGTCTTATTGTTATTGCTAAAACTTTAAGAACTATATTGAAGAGATATGGAGAGACTGGACAGCCTTGTCTTGTTTCTGATTTTAGTGGAATCCCTTTGAGTTTCTCTCCATTTAATTTGATGTTTATAGGTCTACTTAACTTACTCACCTGGTCTTGATTTAATTTTAGTATATGGTATCGATCTAAAAAATTGTCCATTTTTTACATTTTCCAATTTTGTGGAGTACACGTTTTTGTAGTATGACCTAATAATTCTCTGAATTTCCCCAGTGTCTGTTGTTATATCCCCCTTTTCATTTCTGATTTTGTTAATTTGGATATTATCTCTCTGCCTTTTGATTACTTTGGTTAAAGGTTTGTCAATCTTGTTGATTTTCTCAAAGAACCAGCTCTTTATTTCATTAATTCCTTGTATGGTTATCTGTATTTCTATTTTGTTGATTTCAGCCCCCAATTTGATTATTTCCTGCTTTAATGTGAGCTTTCTCTGTTTTCTTTATGTGGGCACATAGTGCTATGAACTTTCCTCTTAGCACTGCTTTCATGGTATCCCATAGGTTTGGATATGTTGTGCTTTCATTTTCATTGAGTTTAAAAAAGTCTAATTTTTTTTATTTCTTCCTTGATCCCGGGGTGGTTCAGTAGTTCACTGTTCAATTTCCATGAGTTTGTAGGCTGTCTGAGATTGGTATTGTTGTTAAATTCTAACTTTAATCCATGGTGATCTGATAAGACACAGGGGGTTACTCCAATTTTTTTTTGTATCTGTGGAGGTTTGTTTTGTTACTGAGTATGTGATCAATTTTAGAAAAGGTCCCATGAGGTGATAAGAAGAAGGTATATTCTTTTGTATTTGGGTGGAATGTTCTAAAGATGTCTGTTAAGTCCATTCAATTCATGAGATCTGTTAGCTCTCTTATTTCTCTGTTAAGTTTCTGTCTCATTGACCTGTCTGTCCATTGCGAGAGTGGAATGTTGAAGTCTCCTACTATTAGTGTGTGGAGTTTGACTTGCAATTTAAATTTTAGTAATGTTTCCTTTACATTAGGTACTCTTGTATTAGGGGCAGAGATGTTCAGGATTGAGACTGCGTAATGATGAATTATTTCTGTTATGACTATAAAGTGTCCTTCTCCATCTCTTCTGACTGATTTTAGTTTGAAATCAATTTTGTTAGATATTAGGATATCTACACCTGCTTGTTTCTTAGGTCTATTTGATTGGAAAACCTTTTCCTCACCCTTTACTCTGAGGTAGTATCTGTCTTTTAGGTTGAGGTGTGTTTCTTGAATACAGTGGAAGACTGGATCTTGTTTTTGTATCCATTCTCTTAGCCTGTGTCTTTTTATAGGTGAATTGAGTCCATTGATATTAAGCAATATTATTGACTAGTGGTTGTTAATTCTGGTTATTTTTCGGTAGTAGTGTTTGTGTGTTTCCCTTTTTTGGGAGGTTATCAGATGTCTGTCTTATTATGGGTGCAGTTAGCATCCTTGGGTTGAGGTTTTCCTTCTATTAATTTCTGTAAGGCTGGGTTTGTGCATATATATTATTTAAATCTGATTTTGTCATGGAGTAACTTGTTTTCTCCATTGATAGTGAATGAAAGGTTTGCTGGGTATAGTAGTCTGAGCTTGCATCCATCTATCCAGGACCTTTTGATTTTATGGTTTCCATTGAGAAGTCGGGTGTAATTCTGATAGGTTTACTTTTATATGTTACTGACCTTTTAATTTTGCAGCTCTTAATATTCTTTCTTTATTTTGTATGCATTGTGTTTTGATTATTAAATGGTGAGAGATTTTTTTTGATCCAGTCTATTTGTTATTCTGTAAACTTTTTGTACCTTCATAGGGATATCCTTCTTGAGATTGGAAAAGTTTTCTTCTATGATTTTGTTGAATATATTTTCTGTGCCTTTGAGCTGGAGTTCTTTTCCCTCTTCTACCCCTATTATTGTTAACTTTGGTCTTTTCATGGTGTCCCAGATTTCCTGGATGCTTTGTGTTAAGAATTTGTTGGATTTAATGTTTTCTTTGACCAATGAGTCTATTTCCTCTATTGTATCTTCAGTGCCTGAGATTCTTTCTTCTATCTCTTGTATTCTGTTGGTTATACTGGTATTTGTAGTTCCTGTTCATTTACCCAGATTTTCAATATCCAGAATTCCCTCAGTTTGTGTTTTCTTTATTACCTCTATTTCAGTCTTCAAGTCTTGAACTGTTTCCTTCTCCCATTTGATTGTTTTTTCTTGGTTTTCTTGTGTTTCTTTGAGGTATCTATTAATTTCTTCCTTTTTTTGTTTGTCTTCTCTTCCATTTCTTTAAGGGAGCTTTTCATTTCCTCTTTAAAGGACTCTAGGATTTTCATATAGTTATGTTTAAAGTTGTTTTCTTCTACTTTTTCTGGGTTAGGATGATCAAATCTTCCTATTGTATGACTGCTGGATTCTGATGTTACATGTTGTTTTTTAGATTGCTGGAGAAATTCTTGCATTGGCGCCTACCCATCTCTTCCTTCAAATGAGGCCGGCAGTGTCTTTGCATCTTGGTCCAAGCTTTGCTGTGGCTGTCTGAGTGTTTGGGAGTTTTTCTTGCTCTGCTCTGTCAATGTCTCAGAATGCCTCTGAAGTCTCTATATGCCTGTTTTCTTGGTGCTCTCTCTTAATCCCCTCAGTTTTGTAGCAAGATCTTGGTCCCTTCAGTATTATATTAAGCTCTCTGCTCTTAGGCAGGGTGTGGCAAGTAGCTTGGGGGGTCCAGTGGATGGATTTGGATTTTGGGGAAGCCTAGCCACAGGAAACTCCATGCTGGCTGGCTAGAAAAGTCAAGGAAGTTGGGGGAGGGGCCTGGGATATTTTTTCCACTGAGGAGGTGCTATAGAGTGGGGTGTCCCACTGCATGGCTGTTTACTCACCTCTTAAGTCTCCTCAGTATTGGAGCAAGCTGTGTTTCAGAGTTCCACCGAGACTGCAGAAGGCTAGGTAGGTTTGGGGGCAGGGTGTGGTTAGTAGTTGGATGGCTCCTGGATGGGTTTGGGTTTTGGGGTAGCCTAGCCACAGGAAACTCCATGCTGGCTGGCTAGAAAAGCATAGGGAGTTGGGGGAGGGGCCCAGGGTTTTGTCCCACTGTGGAGGTCCTATAGAGTGGGGTGTCCCACTACATGGCTGTTAACTCACCTTTTAAGTCCCCTCAGTATTGGAGCAAGCAGTGTTTCTGGGTAATGTTCTGCTTATTTTTAAGAGGAAAAAATCTGAAGCATGAATGTAGCCTTTGAAAATGAGAAAAACAGAAGTTGAGGAGCATTTTAGAAAGAGAAACACCAACATAGGGAAGGTCTTGGACCATATAAAAACAGGGTGGAAGAATTTGTCTAGTAGGTATACCTGGGAAGATAGTCCTTCAAAACTATTTCTTTTTCATGGTCAGCATTAAAGGAAGTAGAAGTATAATAAGCTTTGTGATACCGATATAAGAAGTTGGGGTAGCTTATATCTCTTTTATTTTTATAGATAAAGGCAAGGTTGAGACCAAAAGTTTGGTGATGGTACCATTAGGGCACAAGGGTGCTTTGAGGAAGACAGTAAAAGTTTAGATGAGAGCCATTAGAGTTGAATCTCTTATTTTGAACCTTTCTCTACTCTTATACATTTAAGAACCCCCTGCATAGAGAATGTTGCCCTTCACATTCAGAGGGAGTATGCACATTGTTAGGAATATTTCCTAATGTGAGCTCCCTGCCGATGCAAAATTCCCAATCAAGCCAAATCAAAACAAGCCAAACTAAGAAATATCCAGGTTTAATGGGAGTTCTGCATTCTCGGGTAGCCCCGAGAAGGGAAACCGGGAAGCTGTGGGAAAGCAACCCCCAAGAGGAAGAAAGGGAGACCACGTGTTCCTCTTTGGAGGTGGGGGAGGATCACTTAAATACCCTTGGGTGTGGTCCTGTCCTCACCCCCAGGGAGGGGTCAGGACTTGGCCTGCTGGGATTTGGAGTCCAGACCAGGCCTGGGGGCTGGGATAGATGCAAGGGGCAGGGGACTACACTCCCAACTTGACACCCATCTCAATTAGTAAGTCACGAAATTGCTCCCAGGAATGCCCACCTGCCAACCCAATCCAGACAGTCCTGCATTAAGTTTCCCTTCCCAGGTAATTCCTGACTGAGTGAAGTCAACAATTAAAACTAGTTGGCACACCCAGAGATTTAACTTCCTCCAGTGTGGACCCACCTCCTACTTTCCATCACTAAATTAATCAAGGGATGAATGCATTGGTTAGGTCAGAGCACTTACACTCTAATTTCATCACAGACATTGAATTAACCAAATGGAGAGCAAGCCTTTAGCCACGAAACTTCGGGAAATAGTTTATATCCAAATCATAACAGTGGATTGGTAATGTAGTGGTATTTCAATTGTATTTTAATAAATAAAGAGAGCTTGAAGATCTGAGAGCAAAGCAGTTCTACTGATCAGCCTTACAGACCAGGTTATAGTAACACAGACACAGACACACACACACACACCTTTAATCCCAGTAGCCACAATGATACACACCTTTAATCTTAGTAGCCACACTAGTTGCCTTAGAAATCGAAGGTGTGTGCCCTAGAGAGGAATATAAAACAGGGGTGGGGGCAGCTCTCAGACTCAGTCTTGTTTTGAGATTCCTGGAAGCAGGATCACCATTTCAGACTGAGGTTGAGGTAAGAGCTAGTGGCTGACTGTTTTGCTTTTTCAGATCTTCAGGTTGAACCCCAATTCCTGATGGTTAAGAAACTTCAAGTAGCTTTAACATTATTGGAAATAGTTTAGGAACTGGATTATTTTATACTATTTTAAATTGATTTTGTTTAATTTATTTTTTATTGATTAGGTTTTGTCTATGAGAATTTCATAGATGTATATAATGTATTCTGAATACTCTCTCTCTTTATCCTGTCTTAACCCAATTCCTTTTACATTCACCCACCCAATCCCTAGCAGGCCTTTTCTCAGAGTCATGAGTTTTTGTAAGTTTTCATACACAAACATGCTATATTTTGAGAATTTTCTCCCCCACATCACTATATTCTCTGTTTTCTTGCTCTCCTCATTTTCCACTCTTCCAGAGTCACTTCTAATTCACAAATATAATTTTGCATATATATATATAAATTTACATATTTATATTAAGTCTAGAAAGCACAAATGACACAAAACGTGACATATGACTTTCTGTAATTAATTCAATGTGATTATCTTTAGTTGGATCTACCTTCCATAAAATGCTACAATTTCATTCTTGATTCTTATACTTGTATGCTACATTTTTCTTATTAATTTCTCTGGTGTTGGACACATGGATTGGTTCTGTAATTTATCTATTGTGAACAGTGATGTAACAAACAATGATAATTGAGTACTTATTTGGGTCATGTGGAAGACATTTTTTTTTGATGTATCTTCATGATCATTTCCATAGTAGCTGGACAAACTTACATTTTCATGAGTAACGTACAAGAGTCCCCTTTTGTTTCAGGTCGGCATTTGCTTTTTTTTTTTTTTTTTTTAAGATGATTGACTAAAGCAAGATGGTGTACTGGCTACTTTTTGTTTAACACAAGGTGAGCTGTTTTGGGAAGAGGGAACATCAACTGAGTAAATGTCCCCACCACACTGGCCTATGGGCAAGCTTGTGGTTCATTTTCTTGAATGATGTTTGGGAGGTCCTAGGTCACTGAATACAGTGCCATGTCTGGGCTGGTTGTCCTGCGTACTATGACAAGGCACACTGAGTAAGCTTAGGGAGCAAGCCAGTAAGCAACATTTTTCCTTGGCCTCTGCATTAGGTCTTACTTCCAGGTTCCTGTCCAAATTCCTGCCTTGCATGAAGGACAGTGATCAGAATGTGCAAACTGAAGCAAACACTTCCCTCCCCAAGTTGTTTTGGTCATGGTGTTTTATCACAGCAATGGAAACCTTAACTAAGGCAGAGCCTAGCTAGCTGTTCCTTCTGTCAGAGGATGAATATCAAAAATGTACAGGTAAGTCTGAAACTAAATAAAGAGCACACTGGTCTTTAAAATATAATCCTGAAGGCATCAGCATCAAAATCATCATCAAACTGGGTAGAAATTTGTGGTCTCACTCAAACCTAATTCAGAGACTTTAGGGCTGGACCCAGCACTCAGTGTTAGAACAAGTTCTCTTTGCGCATTCTGAGGCTGCTGGTGCTCAAGCTTGACAAGCACAGCTAGCATTATGATTCTTACCTAAGCTTATTTCTCTTGTTCTGTGCCCGATGATCAATTTCTATCTTAGATTACATAGCTTTTCAAAAGCATGTTAGGTATGACTAACGAGTAGAAAAGAACAGAGGAGACATCAGTGCTGTTATGTACCTATTCCTTTTGCCTGCTGCTAGCAAGAAGGGCAGAGGATTGGAAAGAAGAATGGAAGAAATGGACAAATTGTGTAATGCAGGAAGAAGCTGAAGGTGAGGTGAGACAGAATTTTTTTTTTTTAATATATGATCGTAAAAGTGTCCCTTAAAAATAGAGTTCCCTCCTATGTGTGTGTATGTGTGTGTGTGCATTTGTGCATGAGTACCTAGAATGTTACCTTCCTTGGAAAGGTTAACATGCCCCATTGGTGGAGATAACTTCTCCTCTTCTTTACTTACCCCTGCTTCAGAATAATTTAGTCTCAGCAGGAAGTAACTTACTCTCCCCACGGGTGCAGCTGATGTTATTCAAATAACTCTTGCTGCCTTGGCCAGGCATTTGAAAATGGACTAAATCTGTCCCACTGCTGCTTTGACTCCCTTTCTTTATTTCACAACTGCAGTTGCCTTTGGAAGCTATGTCTTTTCCCTGCTGCTAGCATCATATAACATCATATTGAAAGTGAGCACACAAAGGTGGGGAGCATATTCTTTATTTATTTTGAGAGAAACCAGTTATTAGCTGAACCTTTATTCTTCAATGGCTTGCTAGTGTTCAGACTGCGAAAAGTAGTCCCCTTTGAAAGGTACCACATGGTGTAGCAGTTAAAGATGTCATTGTTGCATATCGAGGACTTTAACCTGCCAACTGCCTGGGGACATTCTGTGAAGAATTTCTGCAAAGAAATTAATTGTGCAACACATACACTCTAAGGAAAACACCTTTAGTCAAAAGAAAATAGTATCAAATGAGTTTTACATGCCTTTGGGATTTGTCATTTACAACCTGTCTGGGATCCTAGAGTTATCACATCTGTATTTATCCTCTGTGCTGGACATCTGTGAGAGGACACCACATTCTGTAAGAAACTCTTTTGTCATCACTTATGTTTAAGTCCTTGTTATGATAGTATTTTTTAAGCCCTCTATCTTCTCTCTGCATATTCTGCTCTCAAATTCCTACTTTTTGCCATTGCCTTAGAAATGCATAATTTTGAGGTTCTCCAGAGTGAAAGAAAATGTAATGAATGGAGGAAGTCCTGAGTGAGTGAGTGTGTATTTTTGGCAGTAGCAGACCTTGTTGGGGACTCCAAGACTAATCAAAGCACTGGCAACGTCATTACCTATATGGGCCAGGCTTAAGAGAAATGGCAAAGCTTCTCTCAGGAGTCTGAGTGTTTATGAAGGATTGATGAGAGTATGCAAAGACTAGGAACTGCAGCTTCCTTCTCCCAGATGTCTACAGCTTGAGACTGCTAGCCTATAGAGACCTCCTATAGCAACTCCTCTATTTGTGCTAATAACCATACTGAGGTCCTAGGTTGAGGTGGTAGTGGTAGCATTAGAGAACACCACTAAGTCTCATCTTCACTATACATGAGTCGGTTCTTTTCTCATTGCCTTAACAAGTGCAAGTGAGGGTTCCCAAGCTGTTGGATGGTGGAAAGAAACAATAGGCTATGTATATCAACAAACAATAGCTGACTGATGATGGAATTTCCTCATAGATAATGGTGGCTGCAAAGTCCCAAGAAGGGCTGTCTGGAGGCTGGAGACACCAAGGTATTGGTTCCAGTTTGATGTACTGATCTAGGCAAACTGATTAGGTAATTCTTAGTTGAAGGCCAAACACTCCAGAAGCCAGGCTACGGTGTTACTAGCGTAAGTCCTAGGGCTAGAGAGCCTGGACTTCTAGCATTGATGACTGTGAGTGTAGATGTGTATTTAGCAGATGGTGGGTGGGATTAGATGGTCTCCTTCAGCACTGCGGATAGACTTCACCTAGTAGACACAAACTCATGCTTCATGTTTTAACTTCACAAAAATATGCATTATTAAGCTGTATCATATTCCTTAATTGCTCTTGCATGGGCACTACAGGCCCAAAGTAATTGAAGCTAATTAATCATGAAATACAGCCCTCAAAAGCAAGAGCTCAAATCTTTCCTAACTTCATTTGTCTCAGATTGTTGCTGTGATAAAATACCCTGACAAAACTAACTTAATGGAGGAAGAATTCATTTTTGCTCTTGATGGGTAACTCAAACAGCTAGAGCCTGAAGCAGTTGCTCAGAACACATCCACAATGAAGAAGCAGTGAACAATCAGTGAATGCTTCTGCTCAGTTCTTTTTCCCCTTGCAGAGTTCAGGATCCCTTCAAGGGGATAGTGCCACCAACAGTGGGCAGATCTTCTGACCTCAGCTAACGGTGAAGACCACTAACCAGGTATGCCCAGGGAGTAATCTCAGCTAGATAATACCTCAGATGTAGTCTTGTCTCCTAAGAGATTCTAGGCCCTGTCAATTTGAACAGTTGTATAAATAACTAAAGTCAATCATTCTTCTTCTCAGAGGTAGCCATGATTTTTTCATTGTCATTGAAAAAATTATAAACTTATTTAGTCAACATACTCCATGTTGTGTCCCAAATCTACTTTTATAATTTTATTTTTCATTACAAAGGATATATATTCTATAGTCCATTAGACATGGCTTACTTGTCTTTCTTCAAATACATTTTCTTACCTCAATGTTTTTGGGCAGGCTATTACTTCAACTGGCTTACTTTCTCCTTTTTTTTTTAAACAAAAATTAATTTTACATCCTGGCCACAGATTACTCTCCCTCTTCTCCTCCCATCTTCCACCCCAGCACCCCTTCACTCCACACTTCCTCTGTTTCTGTTCAGAAAGGGGCAGGCCTTTCATGGGTATCAACAACGCGTAGCATATCCAGTTGTAGTAAGACTAAGCCCCTCCCTTTATATTGAGGCTGAGCAAGGCAATCCAGTATGAGGAATAGGTTCTCAAAAACCACCTTAATAAAGCATTAGGGACAGTTCCTGCTCTTACTGGTAGAAATCCCATAAGTAGACCAAGTTACACGGCTGTCACATATATGTGGAGGGCCTAGGTAAGTCTTGTAGTTTAGCAGCAATGGTTAGGAAAGTAATACCATAAAACACAATTCACATGGGAGGTTTATTGGGGGAGGGGAAGGGATGCAGAGACCAGTCTTTGGGGGCAAGAATTGTGGGAGAGGGGTGTGGGGAAGCTTGCCTTTTAAAGGAGGACATAGCAGATGCACATAGGGAGAGCTCTATAACGTGGCTGCAGCTTGACCACCTATTCTGTCAGAACCCTGAGTGCTGACCAGTGTAAGTGCCTGAGTACTAACAAGCACGTGAATATAGGGAGTGCTCTTGTTAGCTGCATTGAGGACACCAAGGGCAGGCCATCTTTAATGCCTGAACTAACAGGTCTTATGCAGGCAATCTAGTTGTTGTTTCAGACTCTGTAAGCTCCTATGAGCCAGGCTAGTTGTCTCTGGGTTTTCTTGTTAAGACCCCTCTGGCTCTTAACCCTTACAATTCTTCCTCCCTCTCTTCAGCAAGATTACTTGAGATCGGCCTAATGTTTGGTCTTTGCATTTTTTTCCATCAGTTATTAGATGAAGTCTCAATGATGATAACTAGGATAGCAACCAATCTGATTACAGGAGGTGACCAGTTCAGGCTACATATCCACTACTGCTAGGAGTGTTAGCTGGGGTCATCCTTGAAGATTCGTGAGAGCTTAGATTGCATCAGGTTTCTGCCTGACCCCCAAATCCCTCTTTTCTTGTCAGCTTTCATTACTTTCCCACAACCCTCAAGTTCCCACCCGTACCTAACCCAGTCCTCCCAAGAGATCTCTTCTATTTCCTCTTCCCAGGGAGACCCATGCCGTCCTTGTTATCTAGCCTCTCTAGTTCTGTGGATTGTAGCATGGTTATTCTTTACTTTACATCTAATATCCACTTATAAGTAGGTACATATTACGTTTATCTTTCTCAGTCTGGGTTAGCTCACTCAGGATGATTTTTTTTCTAGTTCCTTTCATTTGCCTTTATATTTCCTGATGTCATTGTTTTGGGACTTAATCTACCTCAGCACCCAGCTATACCACTCAGGCATATGCCCAGAGGATGTTCAATCATACCATAAGTACACTTCCTCATCTATGTTTATAACAGCTTTATTTGTAATAACCCGAACCTGGAAACAACCTAGATGCCCCTCATTTTCTCTCTACCTATTGAGATGTTTCCTATTAAATCCTATGGCTACACCCTACTACCTCCAGTGCTCATCCCTGTTTCAGCTTCACATCATGATCTGCCCTCTCCAGCACATTTGTTCTATTACATTTATCATATTCTTCTTTACATTATAGTAATATTCATATTTGTCATATACCAGCACCTCCTCTGTGACCTGAAAAACTACAGAATTCTTGAGAGCAGGGGTCATACCTCACTCCCAATTGCATCTTTCTTGCGGTGTATAGATCTGTCTGCTGTACACAGTTGTGTATATAATTTAAGTGGATAAAATAATAAATGTAGCTGTGATTCTATTTGGGAAAGAGAACTCACACTTTAGCATTTAGATATATGTACTGAAGTATCTAAGACCATTTAGCATGACCCATTTACCCTACTGGAAAACTAAACAAAAATGGTAAGCCATGTTCTCAAATGGTCAGTAACCCTTGCTCCTTTTTTGGCTTTGTTTGTTTGTTTGCTTGCTTGCTTGTTTTTAAGAGGCCATTAGCCAATGGATATTGGATAATTGGTGGGGCAAGCTCTAAAGAATGTGGTAAATGAAGGGTCATATTCATAGAAGGAGGTATGAACGCAGTAATGCAGTAGATAATCAGGACACACCTTTGTTTTTGCCATGGTGAGTTATTGAGATGGTTTTCTCCTATTAAATTGAACAAACTGTTTTTAAAGTCATCATATACCCTGAGTTATTTTGAAGGATTTAATAGGCCCTTAGAAATGGAGAACAGGACACATTTCCCAAAAATAGATCCGATGAGTGAGTGCAGCAGAATTCCTAGCATTACCAAATCAGGAAGCAGGAATGAATTGAGCTGAAAACCCTAACAGGAAAAGCAAAAAATAAATAAATAAATAAGAAGAAAACAACAATAATGATGCTTCATTCTTAAAGTGGATGCAGTTTAATAAATGTCCCAAGGGGTGTAAAGCAAGGCTGTTTTTCTCACTCTACTCTCTATGTTTATCCAGCATGCTGTCTCTCGAAAACGAACGCTTCTAAGAACTGCCTGTGGGAAATATATTCTTTTGACTTCATTCATAATGCTTTTCATATTGACCAGTATTGTAAAATGTGGAAAGAAACAGTGCGAAGAACATGCAAGAAAGATAGCAGAGGAGCAGAAAGGAAAAGAGACAAAGACACTTTCTGGGTAATAATTTTGGAGTTTCTCATTTAGATTAGAAAAAGTGGCATTCAGCATGCTGCTGCTGACATATGGTTCACTCTATGACCCTCAAAACCAAACAGTATGAATAATCCAAAACTTGCCAGAATCCAAGACTTTCATATTAAAGTCATTCTTCCCCCCACCCCCTTGGGCATTGTGTAGCTGCTTTGCTTTACAACAATGGAAATACATTTCCTGCCTCTCTTTTAAAATCTCTCTCTCTCTCTCTCTCTCTCTCTCTCTCTCTCTTTTAAATTCAGGAGCAAACTTAAGAGTTTAACTAAAATTTCTGCTTCAAAAAAGGGAACGGGAGTACTGAGAAGTATTTTTCTGTTTTTATTCATGACCCGGGTCACAGAAGAATAGTAACTTTGAAATCTTAAGAAAAATAAAAAAGGCTTTTGTGTATCTGTGTTTGGAAGACATCAAATGGATTTTTCATATAGTTTAGAAGAATACTTGATTTCAGTTTGTTATATGACCTCCATTATTAATGATCAAAGCAGAAGAATGTTTGAAATAAATCTGCCCCCTTTGCCATGTGATTGACTGTTTTTGTATTTTAAAGAATGTATTTCTGTTCTACATAATGAGAATAACTTAGAAAAGTGTGTTTTTCCTTAGGTCTACACATGTCATCCCCACAGAAGCTATAGAATATTAGGGAGCAATAGTGACGTTCTACGTAAAGGTATCCAGATCCTGTCTTATTTGCCATGGACTTACATTCTAACTTTGTTCTCATGCCCAATACCCTTTAGCAATGAACTAGGAAGCCATGTATGATGGTGCAGTTGAATGTTAGTCTTTGCTGTCACTTTAAGAGCTAACCACGCCCACCCCAGTCACTTTGGACCTCCCCCCGCCGCCATCTTCTCTCTTCTCTCTTGTGTGTGTGTGTGTGTGTGCGCGTGTGTGTGTGTCTTTGTTTTCTCTATGCTTGTCTATGTCTCCCTTTTTTAAGTAATAAATGTCTAGCTTTATGTATAGCCTTATGTCCATTTACTCTGTCGTCCACTGCATCCAGCCGCCTGACTCTGCCGCTCACCCGGGAACCTTGACTCCCCCGGCCGCATGGCGCTGCCACTTGCAGCTGCTCCGCGAGCTGCCCGGGACATCCCATCATGGTAATATTTTTAAAAAAGAACAATAGCAGTTCTGTCATTTCAACAATGACAGGCTGCTGAGGCAAGAGCATCTCAAACTTGAGGCCATTCTGGACTAACTAACAAGATACTATTGTTATGCCCAGATTCGTGAAGTTCCTCAAAAATCAACAAGGAGACCGAGTCCCATACATAAAAGCACAGTCTTTGTTTTATACAAGTTTGCAAACTCAGTCCCTCCGTGTGTCCAATGGATTGGAATAATCGGAGAGCCCGAGCTCAATCAGAATTGGGTTTTTATAGTAGTAAAGTAGTAAAGGTGAGGGATTTCTAAGGTTCAGGGCCCCTGATTGGCTGACATTTGTCTAGGGGTGTCCTGGTCAATGTGTGCTGGCAGGTGATCCTATCTACAAAGGTTGGAGCATTAGGAATTTCCTTTGGATGATCTCTTCTAGCGTGGTGGCTGGGAAATCTCAGTTTGTAGTCCTTCCTGCTACCAGGTATTGCCTCAGGGTAAACTACTGAGGCTCAGACCTCCATTATCATAGCTGGGTCCTACACTGGCAGGTGACAATGGTGGGAAGTTAAGAACTTCCTTTGTGTAGTCTGTTCCTATTAAGCTTATCATGATTGGCTGAGTCCTACAAGTATCTGAAAATAAAAGCAAACAACAAAAGCAAATTAACAACAAAACTGACTAGTGTCCTTGTCTTATTGTGTCATTAAACCCTGATCTCTCTCCACATCATTATTATACCTCTTCAAATTCATGAAAGGAAAAAAAAATAATACTCTCTGCAAAACCCTTCAGTATTTCCCCACTGTAGGATACCTTCAGTCTGGCATTCAAGAACATCTGTGATTTTACTCTTATTCATCATTCTTGTTTGCCTACCACTAAGGACTCCCTGGCTTGTACTTATGTTATAGCCACGCATACAAATGTTATATGCTTATAAACACAACCAACACACAGGCTCTGATTCCGCCTTGTTCTTTCTATCACGGTTGCTATACTTTATCTGTACCAGCTGCCTCTTTGTGTTCACCTGTGTTTGGAAGCAGAAATCCTACCCATATTGTAAGGCCTTGTTTAAATAACTCCTGTCCCACAGCGTTACCTTTGATACAATTTTTAACCTTTTTACTCATGTTATTTTCCCTTTGTAACTCATGAAGTTCATGAGGCTACTTCAAAATCCCATAGCAGTATAGAAGCTGTTCTCATACACACCAGTTGCCAGTAATCCCTTGTTGTACAATGAGAATGAATCTTCATGTCTGCCCCTGGATCACAGAGCTTTTCTCTCATAATCATTTGCAAATGTCCCCACTGTTCTGGTTAAGGAAATGCACATCTTAGTTAGCAACCTTTCCATACACGAAGGGAACCTGGCCCCTTATTATTCATGGAATAGTATAAAGTTCATTAATAGAAACCAATAGGTTGGGACAAAGAGTTTGGTCTCTGAATTAGTGTTTTAAGTTGGCATAGCACATCAGGACAGTTGTCCTCTCAGATCTTTGAAGGAATGACCTCGCCATCAATTTAGCCTGTGGAATGTGTGACTCTGCATGAGACAAAGCCTTAGATACATCAATACAACCATGCTGGCAGACCACAGATAAAAATCTGTTTAGTTTCCAGGAGCATTTGCATAACTCCCAGAACTCAAGCCCCAGGTGCCAACAATGCTCAGAATAATCTTTACCATTGTCTGAGGGTTTAGAGATCTCCTACTGATAAAAGGTATTATTTAGCGGTTCTTGACTCACCATTTAAAAACAAATGTCCTGTGAGTCCGAAGAAAGGCTTGAGAGTTCCCCTCCCTGTTTGTTTGCTGAGTTAAGTTGGCAGGCAACCACCAGAGGGAAATTGATGTCTGTTAGTGTCACAGGTGTGATTTTTGCAAGCTCTCTTTCTGGAAAGCATCCAGGATGTCACTGTCGTGAAGCCTGGTTTCCTGTATGAAGCTGTAAGCCAGCAAGGTCTAAAAGCCACTTGAGAAATAAACACAAATGACAAAGGACTAATTTGGGGGAGCATTATTTATAGAAAAATCATACATTTCTCTAAAGAGGAAACTTAGAAATTTGTCATTTGTGGGTTCATTAGCAGCTCCTCTCTGTGGAAAGCGTAAAGAGCCAAATGCTTTGATTGCGTGGGTGGTCTGACAGCAGCATCTGCCACCCATTGGCCTCACATGTCACACAGCTGATCTGACTGCCTGGTGTAGTGTTGCTTTCCTCCTTCGTTGCTCCATTCATGCCCCTCTTAAAGCTGTGCCAATATTAGTGGAGACTTTTAAAACAGTTCCTTACCTCCCATGTTTGATTGAAGAGCTGCAAGGGAGGTATGCAGGAATTCAACCACACTAGGTCAATAAATAATTTGGGGGGCTAAAAGAGCTAGAATTTTATTCTAGGAACATGGAAGGTGAAAAGTACCTGATAACTACCCATTATTTCTTCAAGGAACGTCCATATCTGCATATATTCTGAAAGACCTTGTGAACTATTGCAACTACCACATAAGGATGTGTGCCTTATGAACAAAAGAAATAAGGCAGTGCTGTGTACTACAATTGTGCTTTTATCACAGTGCTTTGCTTACATGGATGCATCAACATTCATGAAACAGAAGTTAAACTAACATAAAGGCCTTTTGATGTAAGAGCTCTGCCAAACTTTAATTTTGTGCCCATGAACATTTTGGATCTTTGAGGTAGTTACCCTAACCCTAACCCTAGTCCTAAGTTGATCATGCTGTGTATTGGTTTGTTGAGTGTTTGCCCCTGAAACCCATTCCTCAGATAGAAAGACTGCCTCTTCCCTCCCATGGATATGTTGTAATCTGAATAGCTGTTAACAAAATCTGTCAGCAACATTACTGTTGATGAACACTCCACAGAGTGAATTAATTTTGTTATTTTCTTTCTGGTGGCTAGAACTTCCTGTACTCATTGGAACATCCTGTTCTCAGCTTAACAAGCAGTGGTGCAACCAGCAAAATTCTCCATGCTTTTCGTTTGTGTCATTTTGAAAAGTCAGTTTATTCTTGTTTATATAAATAGTACAGAATCTCAGTGCCCCTGTGGAACATTCATTTTTTGAGTCTCCTTTCAGAGACTTTGCATAACTAGGATTAAGGAAGAGTAAAATATTATATCTGGAGGAAAACCTAGATCCTCACTAATTTGGTTGGCATAGTATCTTAGACTTTTATTTGAAATGGAATGGCATACTACATTGGCTCTGACTTTCTAATTTATTCATGAATACATTCAATAAATATTTATCGAATGCTTCTTATGTCCCTTGTACTATTTTGGCATTTGGGATGCAACTGTTAACAAAAATTCCCAGGCTCACAAGGTGTGCTGGTTAGGGTTTTTGTCAACTTGACACAGATAGGTTCCTGTGAAGAGGGAACCTCAATTGTTAAAATACCTTCCTTAGATTGGCCTGCAGACAAGCTGGTGCTGCATTTTCTTGGTTAATTATTGATGTGTCTGTGTGTGTGTTTGCGGAGGGGGGATGCTCACCCTGAACAAGTGGTCCTGGATTGTAATAAAAAGCATGCTGAAGAAGTCTTGGGTGAGGGGGCAAGTAATAAGCAGTATTCCTCCATGGTCTCAGGTTTCTGCTTTGACTTCCTGCCTTGACTTCCCTGCATGATGGAATGTAAACTATAAGTTGAAATAAACCATCTACTTCCCAGATTACTTTTGGCCATGATGTTTATCATAGCAGTAGAAAGCACACTAGAACACGTGGAAAAGAAGAAAAATAAGCTAATACAATCATGGGATAAATGACTTATTTACAGACTGGATAATTGACATGAAGAAACTAAAACAAGGGGGCAAGTTGGGGAGTGGTTAATACAAAAAGTATGAATTAAAACTCAAATTTCTTCTCTTTTCTCAAATATGCTTGATTTATAATAAAATTATAATGTGATAAGCTATAATATCTATTCTTGTTTTTACACATACATACACGTACACTTATAAAGAGGAGGGGAGAACTTAAAGGAGAGATAAGTCAGTCATATGAATATCTGGGAAGACCAATTCCTAAGTACAAATCATTCGACATACAAGGATTTCCAGCTAGACTCTTGAGATTGTTTTAAGTACAGACAGAAAAATGCCATTGTGGCTGGAACATTGCAAGCAAGTGGACAAATAGCATTATTTACTAGATAAGTGGTTCTCAAAGTGTGGTCAGGTACCTTGGTAGTCATAGACATAGCTAGCAAGCTGTTCTGTTGAGTTTAAGGGATAAGAGACTGGTCTCAGAAGCCCAATTTAAGTAGGCCCTGCTAGTTCTTTGATCATGAAAATTGAGAGAGCTTATCCAATGCGGTGATTCTCAAATAATGATCCTTAGGCCAATGACACCAATATCAAAATATAGAAACTTGTTGGGAGTGCAAATTCTCAACCCTCCCCTGACCTACTGAAGCAGAACTCTAGGGCTGGAGAATGTGAACTGTGTCACAATAAGTAAGCCAAGTCATTGTGTTTCAAGAGTTTGGACTCCCTAGCCCACAGCAGAACTGGGTAGGTGGATAATTTCAGTTCTGTTGGGAAGAAGCTGCCTCTCACTTAAAAGGTGTGCTGCCCAACCATGCCCTAGGAAAAAAGACAAAACTAGATTAGGTCATTCTTCCTGCTCATAGTAGGAATAAACGGCAGTACCATTTTAGGTTGTATATAAACTATAACTGGGGGTTAACGACTTTCATCATTCCCATTAGATTGATGAGGAAAAAGAGACACACGTAACTTACTTGTCTGAGGAAAGACATGAATCTAGGCAGTATGATATTGTAGTCACAACAATAGTTATTCCTCTATGCTGTCTATCTCTCAGTATACCTAAGAACACTGGGAATGATTAGATTTTAGGTAATATTGTGTAAAAATTTCCCTTCTATCCTAGTTTGCTTTTTATTGCTGTGATAAATGTCTTGGTCAAAACAGCTTGGAGAAGAAAGGGGTTATTTCACCTTTCAGCTCTCCAACATGAAGGGAAGCCAGGGGAGAAACAGAAGCAGGAACCTGGGGGCAGGAATTGAAGCAGAGGCCATGGAGGAGTACTGCTTAATGACTTGCTCACTCATGGCTTACTCAGCGTGCTTTTAAAGCCAGTCCTGGATTAACAGGCCAGAGATAGTACTACATACAGTGAAAGGGTCCTCCTACATCAATCATTAATCAAAAAGCAGGAGCAGCAATAACAGCTCTGCAGACATGCCTTCAGGCAAATATGAGCGAGGCATTTTCTCATCTGAGGTTTCCTCTTCTCTGATAACCCTAGTTTGTGTCAAGTTGACAAGAAACTAACCAACATACCTCCCCTTTTAACTCTGACTTAAACAGATGGAATAATGATCACAGAGGTCATGGAGTGAGTCTTCTAGTCCAAAACTCTGAACTGTGAAATGGTTTGTCTGAGATTACATAGTTAATCAAATGTTAGAACTAATATTTAAACAACAGATTCCCAACTTTCAACTCAGTATTAACACATTTCCATTGGAAAGGAAAAACAAAACTTGATATACTGAAACCAAAAACATAAACCAAACAAATGACAATAGCAAAAACCTCAGAGAACATATCTAGCAGCTTGTGCTTACCAGTGTCCTTTTTTTCTTGAGCACATTTACACAGACAGAGCTTTTCCTGATGATGATGCCCATGAAGGACAATAGGACAAGGAATAGATGCAAACACTAGTCCCCCACATACATAATTTGTCAGTCTAAGGTTCAAGAGCTGAATATTAGGTTCTACTAACATTGTTTTCAGTTGTCAACTACATGAAACCAAGAACACAGCAAAAGCTAAGTAATTTTTCAACCAGTTCTAACTTTCCTCTTTGTTTGCTTAGCTTTGTTTCTAACCTGGCCTCATCTGTCGTGTGTAATAAAATTTGTCCAGGAAATGTATAAGAGTTGATGTTCTGTCCAGTATTAAAAATCCTATCCATTTATCAGTATGGCAATTTCTCAGAAAATTAGGAGACAACTTTCTTCAAGACCCAGCAATACTACTTTTGGGTATATGTCACAAGGATGCTCAATTGTGCCACAAGGACATGTGCTGAACTATGTTCATAGCAGCTTTGATTGTCACAGCTAGAACCTGGAAATAACCTAAATGTCCCTCAACTGAAGAATTGATAAGGAAAATGTACATTTACACAATGGAGTACTATACAGCAGAAAAAAATAACGACATCTTGAAATTTGCAGGCAAATGGATGGAGCTAGAAAACATCAGATTGAGTGAGGTAACCCAGACCCAGAAAGACAATTATAATATGTATTCACTCATAAGTGGTTTATGAAAATAAAGCAAAGGAAACCAGCCTACAAACAAAAATCCCAGAGAACCCAGATAACAATGAGGACCCTAAGAGAGACATACATGGATCTAATCTACATGGGAAGTAGAAAAAGACAAGATCTCCTACGTAAATTGGAAGCATGGGGACCATGGGAGAGGGTTGAAGGGGAGAGGAGAGTCAGGTAGGGGAGCAGAGAAAAATGTAGAGCTCAATAAAATCAATAAAAACCTAAAAAAAGCCTATTCATTTAAGATTAAGAACTTATTATCACAAAACTTCAGCAATGAAAGATACAATTTTCCATTCAGACATATAAATGTGAATGTGACCAGCTTTTCTCCCTGAATCTTCTAGTCTACATTTATGAAAGTATGATGTATAATTTAAGTTCTTAATATCAAATGTGCTTTCTCTATAATAAAATTCAGTATTAATAAAATGTACCTCAACTTGATTTTCATTACCAATTTATTAAGTATTCGTGTCACTTCTGTTTATTACAATGTACAAATAAAATAAATTATTAATTCTGGTTTAAAATCTAGCTCTGAATAGTATGATTTTTTTCATTAGAAATTACCCAAGATATTTTTGGATGCCTCTATAAATAAAAGACTGTAATGAAAAATTGCATTCTATAGAACAAATGCAATTATAAAATATACTTTTTTACTTATTGGGTCTCCAAACAACTTCTGCTTAAACATAATGCAAATATTCCTCACAATATACTTGGATGCTTTGTAATGTAAGATTTGTTTTGTTCTTGACTTTCCTTAAAATACAGTGATTATACAACAGAAGGATGTTCCCCTAACATTTCCTGAAGTGGAACTTTTACTAGTAGATCAATTCTCAAATTTACTTGAGAGTATAGACCAGAGCATCTGGTGAGAAATAATGCCCATCTCCTTAGGATCTATGGAAAAATATATTACTAAAATATCAACTTTCTCCTTTGTCCTCTCTTGGCTTTTTAGTAAAAGTATGACTTTAGGAAAGATTGCCTTAATATTAAATATAAGTCCTTTTGTTTTAATGTTGAATTAGGTTTTGTGCTTCAACAAAAGACATTTCTAAACTTATATAATTCTTGAAAATTGTGTCACCAATCAGGGAGCTACAATATCAAAATTCTGAGTATACAATTAGTTTTAATTAAGAGCTACTTGGACTTTCAGGTAAATTGGTATGTTACTTTACTGACACACTATCTGTATTGCTGTAGCTTGAGGAGTTTCTGTAAAGGGTTTTAATATTTCCGGTCACTGTTTAATAAGATTTAGGGCAATTCTGTTCTAAGTAGAAGAAATTCTCATGACAAGACAGAACATCTCAGGGAGGTGGGGAAGAATTTTTAGTTTTATTAGTTAATTAATTTTACCTGCACATAGGTAGCTTTGTTTCAGCAAATGTATAGATACACAATAATATAGCGCCATTCCTACTATTATTCTCTAACATTTTAAAAGCTTTATTGGACAATAGGGTATCCACCTAAAATGGTTTATTGCAGAACCGAGGATTTGTTCTGGACAAAACCAAAACAGGAAAGTCTTAAGCAAAAAAAAAGATGGTTAACTAATGTGGTGGTTTGAATGTAATTGGCTCTCATAAGCTCATAGGAAGTGGAACTATTAGGAAGTATGGCTTTGTTGGAGTGGATATGACCTTATTAGAGAAAGTGTGTCATTTTTTGGGGTAGGTTTTTAGGCATTCTGTGTTCAAGCTACTCTCAGTGTACATATAGTCCATGCCTGTGAATCAAGGTGTAGAATACTCAGTTCCTTCTCCAGCACCATGCCTGTCTAAATGTCCCACCATGATATTAATAGACTAAATATCTGAAACTCTAAGACACACCAATTAAATGTTTTTCTTTATAAGAGATGTTGTGGTCATGGTGTCTCTTAACAGCATTAGAAACTTTAACTAAGACAAGTTGATGCCAGGGACTGGGGTATTGCTGTGATAGGCCTGACCATATTTTTGTTTGTAGGAATTTGGACTTTGGTACTTTGGGTTAGGAAAGCAGGATTTGAACTGTGGGAGCATGGGATTTCAGAGGAAAAGAATTTAATATGTTGCCTAGAGATTGTTCTTGCAATATTTTGGTGAAGAATGTGGCTACCTTTTGCCCTTGTCCAAAAAGTTTGCCTGAGGTTAAAGTGAAGAGATTTGGACTAATTCTGTTGGCAGAGGAAATGTCAAAGTAACCTAGTATAACTTTGTTGTGGGGTGGTGTAGGAGGTTCTTCTGTTTGTGTGTTGCTTTCATTGGTTGAATAAAGAGACTGCCTTGGCCTTTTGATAGGGCAGCCCTTAAGTGGATGGAGTAGACAGAACTGAATTCTGGGAGGAAGAAAGCGGGGTCAGGGATTGCTGCCATGGATCCAGTCACCAGGTCAGAGATACTGAATCTTTCCCAGTAAGCCACGACCTCGTGGTGAACACAGATTATTAGAAATGGGTTAAATCAAGATACGAGAGTTAGCCAATAAGAGGCTAGAAATAATGGGCCAGGCAGTGTTTAAATGAATACAGTTTCTGTGTAATATTTCGGATGTAAGCTAGCTGGGCTACCAGGGTGAGAAACAGGCCCACTTCTCTCTCTTACAACAGTAGGGTTATTAGTGTTAGCTCTAATAATGAGATTTATAATACAAAGGACAACCTGAGCAACAAAAATAAAAATGTACAATTTGAGATGAAAAGGAACACCAGGAAGTGGAATGGAGCTAAGTCCTGTGTTCAAGGTCATGGTGTATATTCACAATAATAGAAATTTTAAGACACCTGAGTTCAAGAAGGTAGTTCTAATATGGAAAGTAGTTCTGATATGACAATACAAATGATTTATATCCAACATAACTAATTCTGGAACTTGAAAAAGTATAATTTGACGATCTAATGCAATTCCAACCAAAATACTAGGGCCTTTCTTTACAGACATAAGAAAAACAATCCAAAAATTCATCTAGGGGTACAAAGAACAAAGCAGTAACTCCCCTGTAATCCCATCAACTGGAGGCAGAGGGAGAGGATTGCTAAAGTTCAAGGCCTGTCTGGTCTATATAGAGTTCTAAGGCAGAAGTATATTATCAAGGCTCTGTCTCATACACACACACACACACACACACACACACACACACACACACACACACGAGTTCAGCATGATGAGACGTGCCTGCAATTCTAGCAAAGAAAAATGGTGTCTGTCCATGCTGGCTTGAATTCACAATGTAACTCACAAAGACCTCTAAATCACTGAGATCTTCCTAATTCAGCCTTTCAACTTCTGGGAGTTCAGATACCCACAACATTCTGTTGCCATTGCTGTCATATTTTAGGTATCTTCATAACTTTGAGAAAATCTCAAGCCTGCAGGGCATGCTGAAGAAGGGTGACTAAACAGCAGCCCCCATCGACCTTGCTGCCCCAAGTCTTTTCACCTGAATTACTGCCCAGATGACCCTGTTGCTGCCAGTACTGAATTTCCCACACTGTCATTAAACATATGATTAATTTCAACTCTTGGTACCACAGAAAGAAAAGGAGCATATATTAAAACATTATACAGCTTGATATGGTAGCACACACCTTTAATCCCAGCATTTGAGAGACAGGCATGAAGATCTCTGTGAGTTCCAAGTGTGGTGAGAGCCTGTCTCAAATCAAAAAAAAAAAAGGAAAACAAAGAAACAAACATGTTAGGCACTAGGTAGATGCTCAAGAAAAGATCAGGCATGAGGGCACGTGCTTGTACAGCTACCAATAATGTCATGGATTCCTTGAAGCCTGAGTTTCCAAGTGAGATTTTGTCTCAAACGGCATAGAGGGGAACAGGCAGATCTCTGTGAGTTTGAGTCCCGCCTTGTCTACAGATTGAGTTCCAGGACAGCTAGCGCTACACAGAGAAACCCTGTCTGGGGTTGAGGGATTGTAGAGGGGAGAATGTTGTAAGAGGAATTTACAGAATGGTGGATAGGATTTATAATATGTACTAACAGCTAAAACAGAGTCCCTGATAGGATGGACAAGGAATGACAATAGGTGGGCAGTTACATTTAGAGAAGTCATACCACATTTAAGAATTGGAATGTAATGTAGTCACTGAAGAGTTCAAGTGTTTGCCAGGCAATGGTGGTACATGTCTTTAATCCCAGCACTTGGGAGGCAGAGGCAGGCAGATCTTCATGATTTCGAGGTCGGCCTGTTCTACAACAGCTAGTTCTAGGACAGTTATACAGAAAAATGTGTCCTCAAATAAGCAAATAAAATAAAATGATAAAATAAAAAAGAAAGAAAGGAGGGAGGACTGGATGTGGTGGTGCATGCCTTTAATCCAGCAGGTGGGTCTGTGAGAGTTTGAGTCCAATCTGGGCTACACAATAAAACCCTGTTTCAAAAAACAAAACAATAAAAAAAACTTCATGTTTTAGGTAGTAAAACTTTACATATTATTTTTTGCTGGGCTGGAGAGATGGCTCAGAAGTTAAGAGCACTAGCTGCCCTTCCAGAACACCTGGGTTCAGTTCTCAGCATCTACATGGCAGTTTACAACTGTCTTTAACTCTAGTTCCAGGGGATCTGACCCCCACATATAAATATACATGTAAACGAAACACAGCAACCCAATGCACATGAAAGAAGAATAAGTCATTAAATTTTTTCTGTCCCTGTTTTGAGCAATAGCAATCACCAAAAGCAATGGCAGAGTAGTCTAAATGGCTTCAGGGTCAGATTTTCCAGAATTGACTGAGGAGGTTTTTACCAATTGGAGTGGTAGGCCTAGATGGAGTGAGCAGTAAGGGTTATTGCACTAACTTTCTTTTTGTAATTTTCCCCGCAGAGACAAGGTTTCTCTGTAGCTTTGAAACCTGTCCTGGAAATAGCTCTTGTATACTAGGCTGGCCTTGAGCTCACAGAGATCTGCCTCTGCCTTCTGAGTTTTGGGATATAGATGAAACAATAGTATCTTCAGGAAGTATTAACATATTTCATTTCAAACTGTCCTAACAAAGCTATAGTAATAAAAATAGCATGTTACTGGCACAAAACTAGGCACATAGATTCATGGACTAGAATTGAGGATCCAGATATAAGTCCACACAACAACAAAAACATGATATTTTAAAAAGATGCAACATAAATTTCTTGGAGAAAAAAGATCATCTTCAGCGAATTGTGCTGGGAAACATTTATTTTAACATGGACAAAAACAAAACATATACAAAGCTCTCACTCTACATACAATGCAACTGGGCATAATCGCAAATGACTGTATGTCTTACTACAAGCACTTCCATGTTCATTGCCGCTCTACTCTCAATGATTAGGAAATGGAACCCTCCTAGACATCATCAATTGATTAATGGGTAATAAAAATGAGTTATATATACCAGTAGGATATTACTCAGCTGAAAAAAATAATAAAATTTGTAGGTAAATGAATGAACTGGAATAATTATACTTAGTGAGGTCAGCCAGCCCCGCAGCCCCACAAAGGTATATATTCTGACTTTTATGTGGGTGCTAGGTTCAAATCTTGTGTCTTGGTTTTTTCGGGGTTTTTTTTTGCTTTTTTTTTTGTTTGTTTGTTTTTTTTTTTGAGACAGAGTTTCTCTGTAACTTTGGAGCCTGTCCTGGAAATAGCTGTTGTAGATGAGGATGATCTGGAACTCACAGAGATCCACCTGGCCCTGCCTCCCAAGTGCTGGGATTAAAGGCGTTCACCACCATGTTTAGCCTGAAGTACATGTGAAAATCAGCAAACAAGTCGTGAGTGGGTGGCTACATTCAGGGAGGATAGGATAGTAGATTATAGGTGAGAACAAAGTACAGAGGAGGAATATTGGGTACCCAAATTGTTATTCTCCTGGGGAACTGCATTTCCCAGGAGACCCCTATGTGCAGGCGCAGAGTAAAGCGTGGTCCGCCTGACTCAAAAGACTTCATTTCCCAAAAACACATGCACACACAATCCAATACGGACGCAGAACGCAGTGTCTGATGCACGCGTACGCTGGGTTGGTCTTTAAAAAGGCAGAACCGCGGTACCCCCTCCTCTTTTCCCCTTCCTGCTTCCAGCCTGCACAGTCCTCACGCCCTTCCCTGTAATAAAGTTACACGTGGGTTTGTTTGTACCTCGTGGTCTCTTTCGAATTCCGCAGAAAGAACAACACAAATGTTCAAGCAGGATGTGATAGAGAAGAGAAAATGAGGGGATAAAAGAAGATCAAAACAAATGGAGTATGCATGAAGAACTTTCATGAAAATCTATGCTCTTATAACCCAAGTAAAACTGTGATAAACGTGGCTAATAGGACACAAGTAATATGAAAGAATAAGGTAGTATCAGAGAAGTGTACTATGAAAGTGTGCTACTTTTACAATTTTTCCCATATGCTTGCTTGTCAAAAGCCAGTATGGTTAGCATTAAAGGAAATATATTGTTCTGATATTCAATATGTACTTCTAAGCAACATAGCATGTCTTATTTCCCACTGAAAAGTGTGTGTGGGAGTCAGCACATGCTTGATATTTAGACTATCAGGTATGCTCTGATATTACTAACTCTGTTGCCATGATAAAATAATTTTTTTCTTTAATTGGAACATTGGGCAGTTACTAAATATATGTAACTCATAGAGGTAAATACAGACAAAATATTAACAAAAGTACCTGAAAGAGAATGCTTGCTTTCATTTTTCACTACTGTAGATATCTTTTCTTTTTGAATGAACATTTTATTAATTCTTTGAGAAATTCATACACTGTATTTTCATCACATTCACTCAAACTCCCATCTCATGGATTTCCCCCATCACCAAATCTTTTAATTTCATGTCCTTTCTTAAAATTTAATAATCCATTGAGTAAAGTATATGCTTCCTTTGTACTCCTGGTATGGGGCTATTCACTGGAGCATGGTGCCTTACCCAGAGTTGTACCCTTATAGAAAACTGACTTTTCCTTCCCCAGAAGACACCAACTATTCACTATTTGTAGCATGTCAGTTATAAATGAGAACTTGTGAATACTTTACTCCTCCGTGCTAGAGTATGCATGGCTTGATTATGTACATGTCTTGTTTGCAAGCATAGAGCCTGTGAGTTTATGATTGCAGCAGTCCTGTCAAGCCAAGAAGACACTACTTTGCTCTGGTCTTCCCTGAACTCTGCCCCTTATAATCAGTCTTTCTGTTGCTACATCTTCTGTGATGGTCTCTGAGCTTGTAGAGGATATGATATAGATATTTCTTTTGTGACCGGGCACCGCATAGTTACTAATTCTTTACACTTTTACCAGTTGTGAGTTTCTGCATTAACCACCATTAATAATACAAAGAAACTCCTTTTATGAGGTCTATGAGTTGCACTAATCTACAGGTACAAAGATATAAATTTACAGGGCACTTTGATACTATGTACATTTAGCAAAATCATAGTCGTAGGTTCAACCCTGGGGCCCATGAGCTCCCTAACTGTGTGTTCTTGACAATATTTGTAGCACTAGACATGTATTTTCTTCTAGGGAGTGAGCCTTGTGAGAAAGTAGTTGGCTACTCCCATAACATTTATACCACCATTGCACTCATGGATATATATCTTGCCATACCATTCTTTATTGCAGTTGCCAGGGTTCACAGCTGGGTAAGAATATTCCTTACTTCCCCATCCCCAGTAGCCTGTACAATACCTTCTAGTACTATAAAAATGTAGTCATCAAAAGGAAGATTCATCATGGTCAGTACTAACTTAACTTGTTCAAGTCCTGTGACAAATGTTCATGGTGTCCTCAGCAATAGAATTTTTCCCTCAAGTTGTAGGCACCCATTGAACAAGAACAATAGATTACATTGCTTTGGGGATCTCTAGGATACTTCTGACTAACAAGGGAAAGTTTCCTACACCTAGCAACTATAACCCTAGGTAGCATAATTTTAATGGAAGTATTCTATGTAAATATATATATACATATATATATATGAACTATTCTATGTGATGATATATCTCACATAAATATATGTGATATATCTCCAAATATATGTGATATACACAAATTTATATATATATATGTATATATATTTATATATCACATAGAATGATGTGGGATGTCCTTCTGTATATGTGTTGCTTTTATTGATTGATGAATAAAGCTGTTTCGACCAATGACTTAGCAGAATAAAGCCAGGTGGGAAATCTGAACCATATATATATATATATATATATATATATATATATATATATATATAGAGAGAGAGAGAGAGAGAGAGAGAGAGAGAGAAGGCAGAGTCATAGAGACCCAAGTAGTTGTTGAAGGAGACAAACGCCGGAATCTTTCCAGTAGGCCACAGCCTCATGGTGATACACAGAGTAATAGAAATGGATTAATTTAAGATGCAAGAGCTAGCAAGAAAGACACCTAAGCCATTGGCCAAGTAGTCTTGCAATTAATATAATTTTGTGTTATTATTTGGTCTGGGTGTTCGGGAAACAAAAGAGCAGTCTCCATGTACAAAAAAAAAGTAGTTTCACATACATATGTGAATATATATTATATATATGAATCTATATTATATTTCACATAAATATCATACACACACACATACACACAAACAAACCTTCCTTTCCAGTATTTTCTCCTCCATATACCTTAGTTTATGGACTTTGTTCTCTCTTTAGCATTTGCTTACCATAAAAATTATTTATTTTGCCTGTTCTGAACTCTTTGCATGCAATGTGACAGTTATTTTTTATCCTTTGGCTTGCATGGATTTCACCCATAATCTTTAGGTAGAGTCTCTGCATATAGACCTGACTGTTTTGGAACTCACTATATAGATTAAACCAGCCTTGAACTCTCAGCATCTGCCTGCACCATCCCCATGAATTTTATCCACTTGTAAAAGACTATTTTATTTTTTTCCATTTATTTATGTTCATTTATTGTTTTCTGTTTTTTTTCTTGTGTATGTATGTGCCCATACATGTGTGCTGTATTTTGTGTGTGTGTGTGTGTGTGTGTGTGTAGGTCAAAGGACAATTTGTAGGAGTCAGTTCCCTCAAATTTTAGGATTAAAGTGGAAGACATCAGGTTTGGTGGCACTTATATTTACTCACACAGTTATATCACCAGTCTTTTAAAAGTAATTTTTATCCTATTCTCCTATATGTGACCTTCATAGAACTTCACAATATTAAATTCCATTATAATTTTGACCAGGACCATGTAGTTGAGCTTTTCTATTCACTGTTGGCTGGTATGTGCTAATGTTATTTTCTCTGTTGATCTAAAAACATTTTTACACTGGATCAATGCCTTTAGCATTTTATTGTATATCACAGTCTCTAAAATATTTCTGAACTGAATGATTGATGGATATGCATCCGGAAGCAAATGCCTAAATTTTGTCTTTAGATTATCCTACCCCTTTTGAAATACAAATCCATCAGTTGCATAATTTCAAGGATAAGTCTCATACAAACTTTGCTGATATTACACTATTTTTCAGCAGCCATGTGTTTGTGGTAGAATATCATTTATAAGTTTTTTCGACATTTAGATATAGAAAAGAATACACAGTGTTTTACATGATTTCCATATTCATTATAGAATCACATTTACTAGAATCAGTTCCTATGAAATTTAGATGAATTGTATATTTTCTTTTTAAAAAAATACAGAATGTTATGTCTTGAATGCATGTGTCTTTCAAAAATTCTTTTTATACTTTATTCACCAATGTGGTAGTGTTAGAAGATAGAGCATTTAGTTGGTGAATGAGTAACAGGTGCTTTGTCTTCAAGAATGTGAAACATGTCCATATAAAAACAAGCTTTCTCTTGAGCATCTACCTTCTCACATGTAAGGGATGCTTAGGAAACAGAGGGACAGCTTGTAGCATACACTAAATCTAGTGACAGCTTGACCTTGGGCATTTTGGTTTCTTAAACTACGGGGAATACATTAGTACTGGCTATAAATTGTCCAACCTATGGTATTTTGATATATAGCAGCAGAAATGAACTGCACCGAGAAGCAAAGTCCATTGTTTAATTCAATCTGTATAACCTACACCCTCTTCCAAGAACTGTCAATGTATTTTCAGCTTTGATTCATCATCTCATCTTGTTTGGTGACTTGAGTATTTTCAAGCAAATTCAGTGTATTTCCCCTAAAAACAGTTTAGTGTGGATCACTGACAGTTAAAACAAAACAAAATATTTTTTAATATAAGAGCTAGTTCTCAATATAGTATTAAAATTCAACTTGAGCCCTTTCCTACAGTTTTACAACTTTAGAAACACTGTTTTGTTCCCTTCTACCCAAAACATATAGGTAAATTAAAAAAGCAGATGTTCCTAGTATATGACAGGAAATATATGAGAAACATGAAGCATATTTTACTGTCTCTGAGATGGACTTTGATTTATACTGGAAAATGTGCTTTGGTTAAAAAACGACCATTGGATTATTATTTTAATATGATAGATTACTATAATAATCAAGTGGAAATTACACATTCATGTTTTGAGTATATTTTCTTCAGCTGTGATATTTTTGGGATCTTAAATTAAATGCAGAACGGGCATATTCTGGCTCATAACATAATACAGCTCATCAATCTATTTTAATAAAGCATTTTTTTCTAAAAATTTTCAAGTTTATTGGCCTTAATTATTTGATAGCATTGTTTCTCAAATGATTGCAATAGTATTCCAAACTAATTCTAAAATATACCAGTGTTGTTAAGGTCGATGTTCAAATAATTATTTACTTTTCCAATTTAACATGTACAGTCCATATAAATGATAATCATTGGTTAACAAATGACAATAAGTTATGTTTTGATTTTGCATTTTTCAAATTACTCTTTAATAGGACATAAGTTTGAGCTATATATGTTTGTAAATCCAAAATCAATGATGCTATATAGAGAGGCACGTAATGAAAAAGTTCTGACATTAGGCATGCATTCAATAAAGTGATGAATGGAACCTGAATCATACCTGTATATGAAATGATATTTAGAATTTAAGTAGCTTTGTAATTTGTACATCCTGCCTGTATAGTTGTGGTCTGTATTCTTTTCTTTTTTTTCTGTAGTGTTGGCAAAACATGCATAGGTAGATAGATAGTAATATCCTCGGTAGTTCCATAAATCCATGAAGGTAACATCAGTTTGAACAAGCTGGGGTAAAATGTATGTGGCTGCCTCTCAACAAGTTAAGGATCAGTGAACTTCCATTTTGGAAACTTCTAGGATGAACCAAATTCAAATAAAAACTTCCCTATGGGCAGTTAAAACTGAACCGTAAGTCTGTCGCTCAGTAATATTTGTTCTTATATTTTTATTCACACTCATAACAGCTGCCTCTGTATATTCTGAATTTTCTGATATTTTGCTTCGGAAACTATGTTTGTTTATAACATGATTTTTATGTCATTGATTTGTACCAAAATCTACATATACTTTTACATAATTAACTTTAGGCTTTTAGTTTTTCTTTATTATGTGAACTTGACTAAAGCAGATTTATGAGTCCATGTACAAAAGTTTTATTTGAAAAATTCCTTTGAAATAATGTTTTCTTAATTATAATACTCTAGAATTTTCAGACTATAGTCCTTTATAGCATATTGTTTCCAAGAAATTTCTTCCAGTAAAATCAATTTTGTGTTGCTAATATTTTTCCTTGCATGGGAAATAGGAAAAAGGAAAATGATTTGGTGTTGAGCCCTAATATCTAATCTTTAATGATGGTTACTGAGTTTTCAGGATACAAACAACAAAAAAATTGCTAGGGCTGCTGGAAAGGATTTTTAAAAATAAAAACCTAGACATCAACCTTTGTATAAAAATGTGAAAATGAACAATAATAAGAAAATTGGACACCGATTTCTGGGAGCTTTGATAACCTCTTTGAAGAATTCCATGAGACTGTTCACATAGCATTTTGTTGACCATTTCCTTATTTGGAATCAAAGATAGAGAGCATTTTTGGTCAAACAACCATGGCACACTGTAGATTTGAGATGAATACTAGTAAGATAATCTCTCTCTCTCTCTCTCTCTCTCTCTCTCTCTCTCTCTCTGCCAGCAATTTTTAATATGGAAAATCAAGGTAATAATAGATAGTAAAGCTTATCCTGTTACTAATTCTTGTGCTATATTTAAGTCACCTGGATTCATTCAGCCTTCATTTTCTTATTAGGAAAGTAGGAAAGGGTGGACAATATCTTTTGAAATGATGTAAGGTCAATGGAACACAGGCACAAGTGTTAGTAAATGGACTTCATTATTACTGATAAAGTGAACAATGAAAGGTAAATGGAATAGTAATATCATGATCTTAGAAATTATCATGAGTACTTAGCTATGATTTATTTTTAATAACCAGGGTAAACTGATCAAAGGAGATTCTTTAAAGTGGCTATTTCAAAGGAAACTATTACCTTCTTAGTTAATATAGTAACCATAATTGTGAGAAAACTAGAGGATGCAACATGTTGGCCTTGTCAAGAGAATGTAGTGTTGTGGAGTATTCATTTGTACTGTGTGATGATATGTCACTGTGATTGTTTAATAAAGGTGGGACTTCTGGGGACAGAGACCTCTGGGAAAAAGAAAGGAAGAGTCACCAGATACAGAGGAAACAAGACATGAAGGAAGAGAGGTAAAGCCACGAGTTGTATGCCAACACATAGAGGAATAGAAATAGGTTAATTTATATTATAAAAGTTAGTGGGATAAGCCTAAACTACAGGCAGAGCTTTTATAATTGATAATAAATCTCTGTGTCAATATTCGTTAGCTGGTGGCCCAAAGAAAAAGCCTGCTACATGGTAGCATCAAGTAAGAAACAATATTATAATAAACAAAGTACCATCAATTTCACTTATACTAATCAATATATATTCTACAGAAAGAAACCTAGAAGCTTTGATTTTTCTCAACAGTAGCACTAACCAATTCCTTTGTATGGTGTGCAGGGGACCAACCATATTTGTTGGATGGGGATCATCCCAGTATTAACAATAAAATTGCCACATCATGAGAAAACCCTCAGATCTTGAAAATTGTCTGATTGTTCTTTTTATTTGGACTTCATGACTTTATTATAACTTTGTCCACAGATGCATTGAAGAATAGGAATATCCGAAAGATTTCAGTCTTTGCATTTAAAGTTGTAATTTTATTCTATGAAATACAAGACCACATGATTTTAATGATTTGATATTAAAAGCTTTTGCTAGACAAGTAGACATAATTCACCTTGTGCTCTATATTGGAAATTTCCACACTTCCTGAGAGGGTTGTAAATGGTTTCTTAAAGGACATACGCAGGTGAAGAAACTAAGGACAAATACCTCCTGCGATTTTGAAGAGGGAAAATACCATATAATATGCCATCCACAAAGTGCAGATACAGAAAAATATGGTAGTATATCATAAGTTTATGTTTGAAAATCTGAGAACCAGAGAAGTCAGTGATGTACATCCCCATTTAGGAATAGGCAAAGACTAATGCCTGAAGTCAAGCAGGTAAGCAAGAAATAAAACAAGGTGAATTCTTACTTTTTCTGATTTTTAGTTGTATTAGGTCCTCATGAATGAATTAGGTGATATCTACCCATATAGAGGAAAGGATAATGTCTGTTACTGAAATCATGATCCAAATGTTAATATCTGCAAAATCCTCACAGACATATCAGAAACAATATAGATTTGAGAATCACTTGGTGTAGTCAGATTGCCATATAAAATTAACCATCAAAAAGAGAATTGTGACATACAATCAATATAAAGGGGAAGAATGTAAAGAAGATGTTTCTCTGAGAAAGAATGTCAGTGTATTCTATCAGCATTAACAATATATTTGTATGCTATTTATATTTGAGTATTTAAGAGTCTATTGGTGGGTGGAACACAGTTTCTGCCTCTCTAGTGGACTCTTAGCTGAGAACACCAGAGGGCAGTTTGTCTCTGAGGACTTAATAGTTTATTGAGGTAGAAATGATTTATTCGCAAATAACTAAATTTGTACTAACCTGGTCAGTCAAAGAACTGTGTCTTGACTGGACCCAGAGATTGAAATTGGTCTCACTACTCTTTTCTTTTTCCACTTTAACCGTTTCCCATGCAATAAAAACAAAGATCGGTTACTTGTCTATTGCAGTGATAGGATACCATGACCAAGGCAATTTACAGCAGAGTGTTTTGAGTGCTTTCCATTTCAGAAGTTGAATCCATTACCATAATGGAAGGGAACAGGGCAATAGGCCTGTAGGAATGGTACTGGAACAGTATCTGAGAACTCTTATCTGATCCAGGAGCACCAGACTGACAGAGCTAACTTGAAACCTGCAATTTTTTTTTTGAAACCTCAAAACCCACCTGCAGGAAGTTACCTTCCACAAGGCCATGTGCCTAATCCTTCTCAAGTAGTGCCAACTCCTGAGGAATAAGCATTCAAATATATGATCTTATGGAGGTCAGTCTCATTCAGACTCCTAAAGTGGGTGTTGCAGTTTACTTTTCTATTGATATGATAAAATACCATGACCAAAAGCTGCATGGGGGTTAGTTTACAGATTACTGCTTACAATTTGTCACCAGAACTCCAGGTAGGGATCTGTAGATAAGAATTGCTGAAAAGACCATGGAAGAATGCTACTTACTGGCTCCCTTTTCATGGCTTGCCCAGCATGCTTATACCATCTAGGACCACCTGCTAAGAGGTGGCATTGCCTAAAGAGGTCTGGGCCCTCTTACATTAGTCATTTATGAAGAAAATGCCTCACATACTTTGCCTACAGGCCAATCTGATGAAGGCATTTTTCTCAAGTCAAGTTCCCTCTTCTGAGATGACACTAGCTTGTGTCAAGTTGAAAAACAAAACAGAAAATTAAGCTGGTTGTGGTGGTGAAACCTTTAGTCCTAGCTCTTGGGAGGCAAAGGCAGGGTCTGTGAGTTCAAGATCAGTTTAGTCTACAAAGTAAGTTCCAGGATGAACACATCTATTATTACACACAGAAACCCTTTCATGAAGCACCAAAGCAAACAAAAACCAAAACGAACCAGAACAAAAAAAAATCAAACAACTATTCAGTACAGAAGATATTGTTAGGAATGAATGTGGGGGTCGCGAAAATGGCCATATAATTCAAATTTTGTCAGTGAAGCAAAAGTTTTCCTTTTTGCAGAAGGCTGAAAAACCGTCTAGAATTGGAAAAGCAAGTCTATCCCTAGTGTAAGGTGCCCTGTGCCTCTGAGTGGTCACAGCTTGGCTTCACATTCTCACTGAGAGGCTAACACAGAGCAGTGCAGTTTCTAGACAGAGTGAAACCTGAGTATATACTTTGATTTGAGAGAAATGCTGACATGGAAGGGAATTTTGTTAAATGACAGTTCTATAATTTACTTTAGAATTAGAGTTTCCTTTATCTTGTTTAACACATTAATAGAGAAGGCTTGATATTTTGTTTGTATTTTCCATAGTATCAGCAAATTTTAAGTCAAGTGTGGTGTCTTAAACACGTAATCTCGGATCCTGGTCTGTTTGGATGTTCACCTTCCTGGACCTGGAGGGAGGGGAGAGGAACTTGGACTTCCCACAGGGCAGGAAACCCTGACTGCTCCTGGGACTGGGACTGGAGAGGGAGAAGGAGAGGAAGTGGGGGGAGTGGGAGGGTATTGGGAGGAGGGGAGGAAGTGGAAATTCTTATAAATAAATAAATAAGTAAATTTAAAAAAAAACACGTAATCTCAGCACCAAGGAGGTTGAGACCGAAGGATTGCTGTAAGTGTAGGACACGCTGGGCTACAAAGTGAGTTTACGACCAGAAATAGCCGCACAGCCAGACCCTGCCTTAAGAAAATAAAAGGAAATGAAGGAGAGAAGAGGAGAGAATTAGAACCAAAAAAAAAAGCATTTCATTTAATTTCATGTGCTCAAAAGTAAAACTGTGCATAGAATGCCCAAAGTTCATTTTGCCTACATTCCAAATATGTATATATAGTGGCATATTATTTGTATTTTGTTAAGTAAATCTTGCCTGAAGACTAGAGGCAAAGCTAAAGCCACCAGGGGTCAGGCAATGGTTACACACACCTTTAATCCTAGGATTTGGGTGGCAGAGTCAGATGGATCTCTGTGAGTTCAAGGCCTCCCTGAGCTACACAAGATCAATGAAGAAATATATCCAGGTGGTGGTGGCCTACAACTTTAATCCCAGTACTAGGGAGTCATATGCCCTCAATTCCAGCACTAGAGGGAATATATAATGAGAGGAGAGAGGGGCTATCTGCTTAGTTTGTGGTCGCCCAACCTTGGCAGAGATAAGACTTCTCTAGTGACTTGGTTTCATTGCTTTTCTGGCTTTCGAGTTGAACCCCAATTTCTGTCTCTGAGAATTTATTATTCATGCTACATGTATAGTCTATTTGAGTGATATGTGTCATCTAGTATCCATCAGAGTCTTGTTACAGAGGTAGAAAAAGTGCCTTTTGATAAAGTTAAAAGGCTTTGAATATAGTTTTCCTGAGAAAAAGCCGATTAGAGGTCTTAAGTCTGCTTTATCAACAAAGTTCAATATAGGATGTTTTTGCAACATGTCTGCTCATGTATGGCCTTGCTAGTATTCTACATTAAATTCTGATTTTTGTTTTGTTTTTTATATGCATAATTCTAAGCATATCAATAATACAATAATTTTGTTACCCCAGAAAAGACTCTGACCAAGCTAACACTGAGAATGGGTGGAACTCTCACTTCCTAATGCCTGCTAGGTGAACTGCTAAGTCCGGTTCTTATGAGACACATTTCTCATTCAAAGCACAACAGATATAGGAATTATCCATAAACAGCCTGTGCACTAACAAGGTTGTTCTTAGATTTCCTTCTTTGTATTTTTAGGAACAATAAACATTTTCACAAATTTTTAGTTTCGTCAAAATAGCTAACATTAAATAAGTTTCAAAATTGCTACAGTTTTGATGGATCGAAATGACATATTCTTATTGATTGATAATATTTATTTCTCTTCAGCAGTATGCAATAGACATTTATTTTTAAAAATTTCCCATGAAAACAATGAATAAAATTGCTTAAATTTCACAGAGGATGCCAGATCCTTGCAGATTTTTTAATTAAAAAATAGACAAAAATATTTAAATTTCATAGTGGATTGTAGAACATTGCACATTTATATTACTTGTATGTATATATTTGTAAGTTCACATAGTGAAATCTCTCCTGCCTTTGGTTAGCCTACTAGCGAAGTAGGAAATGAGCAACACCTCCGATTTGGGACACTTCAGCCATTTTTGTGACCTGATTAATCTCTTTCTTATTCAGTACTAATTTAAATAATTTGCTCATACTAATTTTAGATTTCTAAATTGCCTACACATTGTGTGCAGAAACTGATTATGATTGTCATATCCATGAAGTAATACAGAAGGAAGAAACTTCAACTCCACTCTCAGAGTTAGTAGGGCAGAATTAATTTGAAGTCTGCTTAACTAAATGTAGACCTAGTGTTCCATAAAAGAAATACTTGAGTCATCAGATATATGTAAATTTATAATCCTATATGAATAGTGAAAGAAGCTACTAGCAAATACTTCAGAGATGGAAAGAAAAGACTAAAAAGAAACATAAATTCATTTTATTTTTATATATACAAATTGTCAGATCTCATTGGAAGCAGAGATTATTGAACTGATCACTGGAGAGTGTAAAAATAGATTTCTGAAGCAAAAACCACACAAAATAGTTCAGACAGCAGTAGTTCCATGGTATGTTAAACAAAAATAATAAATATTCATATACATGACTAGATTCCCAAATCATGTGTTGAATTACCGTTGGAGTTATAAACCAACTATGCAATGATACTGTCTTAAAATTAGGTCTTGTTCCATGACGTTCAGTCTTTCGGAGTATTTTTTTAAATAATCAATCATGATCCCAATCTTTCAGAGAGTTCCTGTATGTGAGAAAAATAGTGCACTATGATGGTAGACAAAGACAGAAACTGTAATTTAACTTGCATTTCTCACAGTGTGTGGCTTAAGCTGAATTTTTGGTTGATCTAAGATAACCACATTTTTTCCATGTAGGTAATTATTATTCAGTCATATAAAGCTTGAACATGGCATTTTCTTTCTCAGAAAGAAAGGGTGGCTTGATTTTTGTTTAGCTTTGTTTTGATTTTGAGACAGGGTCTCACTATGTAGCCCTGGAAGGCCTGGATTTCCCCATGTAGAAGAGGTTGGCACTGAACTTTTTTTTTTTTAACTTTATTTTTTTTTATTAAATTATAAAAGTTTCCATTTCAGCCCCTCCTCCCAACACCCTCCTGGCACTGAACTTTTAAACAAATTGTCTTCTTTCCATTCCCTACTCCCCAGGATTTAATGCCAACAGGTATAAGCCAGCATGTTCAGCTACAAAGGGAGGCCCTTTGCTCTAAAGTCAACTTGGAAGAAGCAAGAGCTTTCTCAATCAAATATAATGTATTTTACTATAGAAATGATTGCAATGTGAGCATATATAACAGAGAAAGTAAAAGAATTAAAGTATTTAAATAGCCTTTGCAAATACTAGGAATACTGGAAGACAGTCTAATTGGTGCAGCATATTTTCATAAGGGGATGAATATTAAGATTGGGTGCATCTAGTGTTCAACTTTTAATTTGCATTTTATTTAATGTGTTACTATCTGTGCCCTTTATCTCTGTCCTTCAGCAAAGATGACAAAATCAGTGGTAGTAAGCACTATGATTATCGTAGACTGAATGAGCCACCTTCTTCATTCTGATCTGAGACTACACAGAATATGCCGAACCCTCAGCAAACTTCAAGCTTGTCAGAGTTGGATCTTGCATTTTCTAGACTCAAGAACTAGGATTTCATTATTTTTCTCTTCTCCTTTTTGACTTCCTCCTCCTTCTTCTTTCTTTATTTCATTTATTTTCTTTCTTTCTTTTCATGCTAAAAAGAAAATTTCCGTTGTTTAAGTCTGCGACATTCTGCAATGGTTGCCCTAACAGATTATCACAATGGTAGTTTAAAAAACACGCATTTTAGAAATATAGAGATATCTAGTTGGGTGTCATGGACCACACATATAATCCCAGTACTTGAGAGGCAGAAGGAGGATTTCTTTGAGTATGAGGAAAGCCTGGTCTACATATAATGGTAGAGATAAAGATGGTATAAAAATCTTTGACTATTTTTGGCAAGACCACCTTCTACAATTAACTCACCCTCTGCACCTTTAGAAGATACCTTTCTTTAGAGCCTATGCAAATAAAGATGATTTATAATGAACATTATATCATAAGAAATGGCTTTATAATTGTGTGCCAGTGCATGAGAAACATTTACATGGAAAGGGCAATCCTTCTTTTCATTCCCATTTTCTTTACAACCTGCATTATCTATTAAAGTCATTCATTATTGGTTGTCCTGTGTGCCAGTTGTTTAACTGTTAACTTGATACAATCTAGAATCTCTTGAAAAGGGAATCTTGATGAGGCTGTGTCTAGATTATCTTGGCTGGTGAGGAAGTGGAGATAATCTTAATTACATCAATTGAGGTGGGACGACCAAGTCACTGTGGGTGGCACCATTTCATAGGCAGGGGATTCTTAAGTGTATGAGAAGAGAGAGTGAGCTAAATTGTAGTGAGGGGCTGCGGTTAGGCCTGCTTTTCGCCTCACCCGGCTCCCGCACGGCTAGCTTAGTCCCAGAAATAACAACACACAAATTGTATTCATTTAAACACTGCCTGGCCCATTATCTCTAGAGAGTTAGTTACTGGCTAACTCTCTTGATTAACCCATTTCTAATAATCTGTGTAACACCACGAGGTGGTGGCTTACCGGGAAAGATTCAGCATGTCTGACCTGGTGGCTGGCTCATATAGCGCCCACGTGGATAACTGAATCCACAGAAAGCTTGAGAAAGCTTGGGAAAAACAGAGTAAAGCATGTTTTCTTGGTAGCAGCAATTTCTTGGGTCTGCTCTGCTTGCTAGAGGCAAGCAAATGCTCTCATCTAAGAGAGGCTTCCTGACTCAGCTTTAGCTGCAAAACTTTGTAGCTCATTAAGAGGTCCTGCCACGAAACACTTAAACGGTGTTGGTGAAAAACTGAATGCATGCTTTTCGGTTTTCAGTCATAGCAGGAAAAAAGCTGCGCTGTTTTAAAATGCCGTCTTACTGGGCTGCCCTGCCAGGGCAATCTCTGACTCTTTCAGGCAGGCAGTTCGACTGACTGTGGTCTGTGAGCAGAATGCTGCAGCTTGCTTGCTAGCAGGGACCTTGAAACGCCACAGAGTTGTGGCAATAAAAATGGCTTCAGCAATACCTCTGCCATGAGGCTGGAAAGCTAAGAAATGGCCTAGATCCAGCTGTCAAAGCCACGGTTTTAGACTCATATGGTCAGAAAAAGAGAGAGAGATACAGTAAAGAGAGATTCAAAGAGGAAGAAAACCTCTAAATGGTTTACAGTGTGTTAAAAATATACGCAGGCTAAAAGTTAAAGTTCTTAAAGTAAAAAGAAAGAAAGAGAATAGTTGGGTGTTGTAGAACATACCTTTAATCCCAATGCCTGGGAGGCAGAGGTACCTTGACCTCTGTGACCTCAAGGTGTGGTAGTACACACCTTTAATCCCAATGTCTGGGAGACAGAGACAGACAGATCTCTGTGAGTTCAAGGTGTGGTAGCAAACACCTTTAATCCCAGCACTGGGGAGGCAGAGACAGGAGGATCTCCGTGAGTTCAAGGACAGCCTGGTCTCCAGAGTTATTCCAGGACAAAGATATACAGAGAACCTGTCTCAAAAAGCCAAAAGTTAAAAGTAAAATTAAAAGAAAGAGAGGTTGAAATAAAACTGCATAAAGATGGAAAATACACAGAGAATCTTGATACTGTGTGTTATTATGCTCTCTTTGAATTCTTTGAATGCTGAGGAAGGAGCAACAGTCGCCAAAAGACATTTGCTTATAAATGCTGCAGAATTAATCCAAGATAGGTATTTTGAAAATACCTTGGCTTCAAAATTGAAGTCAAAAGGTATGTTACTTTGGAGAAGAGATTTTGCTTTTGTTTCCACAGAAAATGAGAGGCTCTGGATTTATTCAGAGTTAAGAAAAATCACCTTTGACCAAGGGAGGCCACCTGAAAAATCTCCGACAGGAATAGATGGCCAAGATGTCCGAGTTCTCCATCCAGAACAGATTCAAGACTGCTGCCTGAGATGATCAAGACTCACAGGATACTCCAGTCAGGACTTGATGATAATTCTAAATTTTCTTTAGGTCCCCATAAGATTATCAGCGCCCCCAACCAGCAGGAAGTAGCCTGAAATACTATGCCCACATTCCCAACAAATGGACTATGGGTATTTTCCTTTGTTTAAAAAAAAAAGAGGGAAATGATGTGGGAGAATTGTCTGTATTCTGTCAATCATATTTTAATAAAATGCTGATTGGCCAGGCTGGCAGTATAGGCGGGAAAACCAGACAGGAAGTAGAGGTGGTGCAATGAGAACAGGAGAATTCTGGGAAGCAGGGAGGTTCCTCTGCCATTCCTGTGTAGACCACCGAAGAGGCAACATGTAAGCTGTCACACTGAGAAAGGTACTGAGCCCATGTGGCTAACATAGATAAGGATAATGGGGTAATATATGTTATAAGAGTTAACAAGAAGCCTGACCTAATAGGCCAATCAGTTTATAACCTTATGGAGTCCTGTGTGTGATTTCTCTTCGGGATTTGCCAGCTGTGGGGTACCAGGTGGGACGGAAACCCCAACAAGCCGGCCCTCATGCTACACTAAATACACACATTCATTAATTCATTGTGCTCTGCTCTTGACTGTGTATGTAATATGACTAGCAATTTTAAGTTTCTACCAACTTCACTTTCCTAAAATGGTGGACTGCACACTGGACTTGTCAGCCAGGTAAGTCATTTCCCCCTTAAGGGGAAATGTCAGGGTGTTTTTATCATAGCAACAGGAATGAAACTAAGGTTTGCTGTGACTATAGACTCATAAAATGAACCACAAAAGTAAAAGCATCATGTCCCTTCATTTTACTTTTCCAAAGAAATGAGGATGAATGAAACTGTATCTAAAGCTTTATTACCAAATGACATTTTTAAGTGGTAAAACAAGTGGACACTTAACATATTAAAGGAAGAACACAGAACAATAACTGTATGAAGAATATTAGATATGCTTATGTTTTATATTGATGTCTTCCCCCAAACATAAAGTTTCTATTAATTATATGAAAATTTCCCACAATGCATCTCAATCACAGTTGCTTCCCATTCCTTCCACGACCACCCTCCCACCTATACTCACTGGAGCCTGGTCAAACTCCCAATGGGCAGCCCCTTAAAGAAAATTGAGTCCTTCCCCATATCCCTGCCAGAAGCTTTCAACTGCAAAGAGCTACACTTCAACATCTCTAGCACAGTTTTTAAGGTTTTTCCTCAGTGTCTTCCTGTCTGGACTGTTCCTATTTCTGGAAGAGTTAGCATAGAATCCTTTGTCTCTCATTCTCAGTAATGAGTTTGCAATCATCAATAGCATTGCAAAAGATGCTTCCCTGCCCATAGCAGCCAGCAGCAGCATGGATCATGGGTGTCAACTTGGTCTCCAGCAACACCACAGATCCCAGAAATCAACATGGGAGACTTAACCCTTAAAATGAACAATTCTTAATCTCAGATATATTGTTCTTGCTCAGAATCAAGGTGATCATGTGGTTGGGCCACATAAGGGGCAGAGTCCACACAAGCTCTATACTGCTATACATCACCTTGCCCCCAGCACTGGCTGCCATGCGGATAACCCAGGCATGGATCATAGGATTTGAAGGCCCAGTAGGGAGAGCAGCTAGAGTGGCAGCAGCAGTGCACTAGGCCTGCAGGCTGAGTAGAAGTCTCTCATTTGAGCAGCAACAGAACTAGGCGGGCTGGTAGTGGACTGACCCTCCTGTAGGCCTAAGGACTGCCTCCACCAAGCAGTGATATGCTCTTTTGCCCATTGCAACTACACACACATACCTAGTGGTGCCTCTGCATCTATATAGTTCTGCTTCTCTCTGCTGTGTGAACCACTCCGTTCAGCCATTTCTTTTTTCATCCTATATTTATCTTCTTGAATATACATATGATTCAATCTGTGAGTCATATATTTGGAATTTCAGAAAATGTCTTTGGTTTCATTCTATCCAGTATTCATGAAATGGTTATTCACTTTTGAAGTTAATACAGGTACAAATAATATATTAACAATTTGATAACTGGTATATCTGCTTTGGAGCAAATTATTTACTTATTTAATATAGAAAGGAAGTGTACTTTGCAAAATTACAGTAGAGAACTATGTGATTAGGTTCCTTTTGCATGCATATCCTTTGGAAATGTTTTAATGTAGGTTATATGAAATAGTAACATCTTAATTGGTAGAAGACACAACTTTGTAGTAAGTTCATAGTTGTTATGCAGCTATTCATTAAGAGAGATTTGAGTTTGAGGCTGGTGTGATTGCTCCACAGGTAAGAGTACTCACTGCTCTTGAAGAAGACTATACTACTGTTCGGTTCTCAGCACCCACATAGGTGGCTGACAACCATCTGTAACCTCAGTTCTATTACTCCCAACTTCTTTTGACCTCTAAGGGACCAGAATGAATAAGGTACACACACATACACTCAGGTACACACACACACACACACACACACACACACACACACGATGAATTAATTAAGTAAGTAAACCTTTAAATGTTTTAAGAGGATTTTTTAGGACTTTGTTTCTTGAAAAAAACTCAAATTACGATCAAAATGTAATTGACCCTTTGAAATATGCTACCCTATATTTTCACTGCCCAAGAAATTACATTCTTTGAGTCCTATTTAATTTTCCAACTATAGAATATGCTGATTAAACATTAAAGATTCTTCTTCTTATTATTGCTATCATCATTGTCATCATTAATTGTATTTAAAGGAACCCTTGGCAGGCATGGGTGACCTGCTGGCAAAGATTAGCCACCCTGGAATTCACAATGGATAGTTTTGTTCTCAGCAGTAGGTAGCATTATAATTAATAGAAATTTCCCATATGGGAAATTTAAAATTTAAAAGACATTGTGGTAATTAAGTTCATCAAAAAGACATGGAAAAGACATGGAGCTTCCTAATAACTGCTACTTTGTGGACCTTCTTCAATTGATTTCTGGTTCTAAATCAGGGACATAGCAGGGGGTTTAATTTATTTATTTCATTTTATTGCTTGCTTAGCAAAAACTATTAAACTATTAAGTGGTTTTTGTTTGAGCAGTATAAACAAACATTCACTAAGTGTTTCTCATATTTTGAACATTAAATTTTACTTTTCCATTATTGCTAATAGTCAAAATATTTTAAAAATTGCCTCATGTCCACTATCCAAGTAAATATGACCTGTCTTTTAGAAAGTCTACATGTACTAAAGTACCACACTGTACTTGATAAATATAGATAATTATTGCGTCAATTAAACTGCCAAGTAAGTATCACCATCTTATTGGTTTATGTCTCAGCAAATCTTTCGGACCTATATGTTCAAAAGACCTTGGCCCAGCTTGTATGTAAATGCGTGTGAGTAATAATAGAGACTTAGATTTGCAGAGAACTCAAATCTCATTTCCAGATACTAGGTCTATTTGCACTCCCATTAAACCTTGTATATTGCTATTATTAAAAACAGTTCAATGAACAAATTGGACACAGTACTAATGTTTTACACAGAGATGATAGAAAGATATCTTAGAGAGCCAAGGGAATACCTCAGGAAACAATCACAATAAATACCTAAATCATCGTTTCTTACATAAGGGATAATATAGATTCAAAATTTTAAAAATAAAACTTTTTATTATATATATATATACATGCATACATACATTTGTTTATGCATGTGTGTGTCATAGCACATGTAGAAATCAGAGGACAATTTACAGAAGTTTCTCTCTATGGACTGTGTAGGAGCTGTGGAATCTAACATAGCTCCTTAGGGATCTTTACTCACTGAACTGTTTCATTGGCCCATGGGATATTAAGATAAGGAGAAACTCCAAATGCACTTTGGAATATTAGGCATTGTGAAACCTAAAGTAAGTTTTGCTACTAAATAATGATTCTGCTGTGTATACTACACTCACAGAGCCTTCAGCAGTCCCACTGTGACCCAAAAGTTCTCAACTTTCACTTTTTTGGTCTGATGGAAAGTGCTTTCCCTGATTAGGATTTAGAAATTCCAAGAGGCAAATATGTTAGATGTGTAGTTTCAGTCCTTCAAATGGATTATCACCTTTCATCCCTAGGCAACTATGAAATTTGATGGATTTCAATCTGATTAATAAAATTATTTATGTGATAATGTAGAGATCCATTTCTCTACATTTCTGTCTAAAAGGATGCTGTATATCTTTTTTCTCTACCAAAATATTCTTCACATCAGTTTGGTCAAGTGGCTTGGACCATTCTTGACTCAGTTTAGTTCAATGTGCTTGACTTTTGTTTTTATTAGTAGCCACAATCTCACCATATTTGTTTTAAAAATGGTTTTCTTGATTACGTATAAAAGGTAATTTAATTTTTATATCTATTTATTTGTGTATGGAGGGAGAGAGAAGGATTCGTGCGCAGTGATGCATCTGTGTGGATGTCAGAATACACTGCTGAGAGTCAGTTTTGTCCTTCCACAATATGGATTTCAGGGATTGAACTCTTGTGGTTAAGCATGACGATAAGTGCTCTTACCTGCTAAGCCATCTTGTTAGCCCAAAGGGTATCTTTTATACCACAGAGAGAACTATAAATAAAATAGAATTTGTAATACAACAATCAAAGCTGTCTGAAAGACGAGGGTCTTAGACTGTATGTTTAGTTGCCAGTTATAGATCACAGGAATCTAATATGATAAATTCTTCTGTATCTACAGTTTTTAAAAAGTCAGATTTTTAAAAAAAATCTCAATTCATCCATTGTATGAAAAATAGAATAGACCACAGCCTACCTGCCTGAAGTGATTTTATTAGTATTTTATTTTTTAAACCAGAAAAATAATTTTTAATGTTGCTACTATTCACTGTACAATTGACTATTCATTATTTCATGGCTTTACTAGGCTATTTATTAAAAGTATGTTCCAGTCAAAAATATGATTTCTAACTGATCATATGAGTAGATTAACTCTGCAATATACTGGTTCTGATTTTCAGTGTTATATTCTTTTCTTGATCATACTTTGCAGTTCATTATCTATCATTCTTTTCCTCTACATGTGCTCAGGCATTTTGGTGAGGCTTTTATTTTTATATTCTTCCTACTTGCCCAAAACTCACATACCTTCAGCTCCATCAGAGTATGGCCATTCTAGGTAATCTAATGAAGATGAGACTCTTCTCTAGTTTCTGTGTTTTAGGGTTTGTTGTCTCATAGACTCCCTCTCCCCCATGGCTGAGAAGGCCTATGACAAATACAAACCCAATCCAAATTGCTGGGGTTTTTTTGAAGGGCTCAATGTCTAATATGTTCATTAAGAATTCATGTCTTGGGTTTCTTTGCCCTTCTTCAACCATCTCTTCCTGATTCTTAGAAAATCTCAGTCAGTTTTATGTGTTAATAGGAGGAGATAAGGATGGCATTCTACCTCTGGGAATTGTTTATTTCTGGAGAACACATGAAGCACTTCTTTGGTCTGAGTCATCAAGACTATGGCATAAACCATCTTGGGGGATAAAATATCTTAAATCATGAAGCCTGTCTAGCCAAAATTTTATGTTTAAAAACAAATACAGGTGGTCATTTTGACCTCTTAATTACTCACTAAATATTTACTTGACTACTAATATTTTGATAATCATCTTTCTTTCCATGGATAGCGTAATATCAATAAACACAATCATTTTTTCTACTTTTTCTTACAAATGATTATTCTTGAAGCAGCCATTTTCAAGCCTTCTATAACAACGTCTAAGAAGAAGGATAAGGCAATGTAAATATGTGCATTTCAGTTCCCAAAGCTGTTCATGTCTGTGTTGGAGAACATGGAGTTAAGGAGGGAACAGGAGACAAGTAACACTCTGGTTCTGTTTGGTCTGCTTGATCCTTTCTTTGTGCTTACACCTGAAATTATGACCTGAAAGCAAGGCATACTGATTCACACCTGAAAATCTGGTAAGCTGGGGCAGGAGGATTTTCATGAATTCTAGGTCAGCCATGGCTACACAGTGAATTCCAGGCCATCATGGATGATAAGTCTACAATGTAAGATCCTAAGAAATGTCTCATAAAAGAAAGAGTTAAGAAAGAGAAAGAAATGATGGAGGTATGGAGAGAAAGAGAAGGGAGGAGAAAGGAAGGGAGGTAGAGAAATAAAGAAAATATGCCTTGGCTCAAAACTCTTTGATATCTTTTTCTTGAGTAAGGTTAGCATGCCAGAAATGCTACCATAATCCCAGCTAATGGAAGTCTTTCTTGAGTGCAGTTGTGTAGTCATTTATTCTTCACTTATTGTTTATATGGGATATACTTATTGAACAACATGCTAAGTTAGAAGGAGTAGTAATGTTGGCAGTACTGATGACAGTGCTATTGTTGAGCTGGGTAAAAATTACATACCCAAGTCAAATGAGAGAAATTAAGAACTGATTGATGTACCAGTTCTTGGAATACCGCCACCCAGATAAATAGAAGCAGAGGGATTTGGATATGCTTTAAATATAGAGTAGGCATACTAATTCAGCATCTATTGTATTCTTGTCTTTTGACCTTGAAGAAATTGCCTATCTCGCCTCAACTTTAAAATCCTCATCTATAAAAAGGGGTTATTATAGTATTGAATATCTACCCTTGCCAAGCATATGTTGGAAACTGTTTCCCCAAAGCAATAATATTGAAAGGTGAGGTCATTAAGAAGTGACTACATCAGCCTCAATAATGGAGTAATGCTGAAGTGAGTCACTTTTTGTGTCAGGTGTTGTTGGAATGAACTCCTGATAAAATGGTGAGTATTACTTTCTTCTTTTGCTCTTATGTGTGCATGCTCCTACCTCATTGGATGGTGAAGCAGAAAGAGTCTTTCCAAATACCAGGTTTTCAACTCTGAACTTTCTAGTCTTCAGAATCATAATGACATTTCTTTCTTTAAAATTACCCCACCTGTAGTATTTTGTTATAGAAATGTAAGACAAGTATTGACCAGGTAGTTGGAATGATTAAACTGAAATTTCATGCTATGTACCAAGCATAACATATACCAATATGATGATAAAATTGTTATTAGTGATATTGCAATGACAGTGATAGTTATGAATTGGACATGTGAGAAATTTTAGGAATGGAGAGACTATTGTGACTATTTGAGGCAGTTAAAATTCGAACCTTACACAGAGAAACTTCACTGAGCAGAGAGCAAAGGTGAATTCGAAGTCTCATGGATGCCTAAGGTACTGAGAATAAGTAACTGTTCAGGGCTCAGTCCTAAACAAGGCATTTCTTTCACATGTACAGTTCAGGGACCATCACAGAAGAGAGATAAGAAAGAATATAAGAGCTAAAAAGTAAGAATAAGAGCTGGGAAATGCCATTTTCTGAGAGGGAGACAATACTGCAACCAAGAACTCACTGCTTCTGTAGTTGCTGGCTCTGGGCCTGTGCAAGAAAAGGCCTGTCAACAGCCAGATATGGATAGAGCAAGGGCTCATGGGTCCCCATTGAACAATTGGCTATGATTCATGCTGTGGAAAGGGAAGTTATTACTTTCAGTTGTATACATAGTTGATGAGTCCAGTAGACTCCAGTGAATAGTTTTAAATTCATGGTCAGATGGCCTGGTTAAACTTGTTGGGTCTCACAAGATAACAAAAGACAGGAAAGAATAGAAATGTGTATTGTGTAAAGGCAGGGTTTGATAGAATATCTGTGAGAAGACAGGAAAGTGAATCTGTGAGTGTGAGAGTAATCTAAATGCAGAATGCATTATATACATGTATGAAATTGTCAAAGAAATTTAATTAATAAAAAAATTAGAGCCTGGAATAGAGCACTAGAGAGAAAAAGCATTATGTTAATAAACTTAATGAATGCCAAATATTTAAGCAGGCATGTTTAATGACTTGCATTCAAATGACTAATAAAGTTTCACATTAGTAAGTGTAGCGAGTCAAAACTCACTTCCATAGTTAGACTCCAAATAAAATTGCTAATGTTCTATTTTCATTCATGTAATTTCTGGGTAACTAATTGCTTTTCTGTATTATCGTTTCCTATCACATAGAGCCATGATTCACTTTAAGTATGCTATTGAGACGTGGTCAAAAATACATCATCCCATGATTAAATGAGATGATTGCATATGAGGAACACTCCCTTTCAACTCTGCACCATAGCTTAAGTCTTCCTTTGCTATATTTGAACTTAAGGTTATTCTTTTGCATTCATGAATAAAAATAAAAGTAGACCTGCTATTTGTTACTGCATGCATTGGGTGAACCTTGTTACCCTAGCAGTGGAATGAACTGGGGATTATATTGATAATTTTTCAACACTCTGTGGCTATATGACTTGCCAGCTAAGTCATCATATTTGGAATATCTAAGGGCATTTTTCAGTTACTCATTTCTCTTTTCTATTCTTGATTATTCATGATAGACTTGGGGAGAGTGAGCTTAAAAGACTGTTCTAATGTTTATGAAGTTGAATATACAGTTATTGGGGTAACTTGCTATTACCCATAAAGGATAAGGTTTACAAATATTAAAGATGGTACAAGTTCACTGGCAAATATAGATTTTTAAAATTATTTTCCCTTACAGATGAGGGATGAGAATACCAAATTTAAAGTACACAAATTATCAGAAAAAGACAGAAAATCTTATTTGGCTCAGTGTTGTAGTCACTATTTTTGTCTCAGAATTTTGGATACAGAATTAGAAAGCTGAGTGAAATGGAAAAGCCATTGGTTTTGTAAACTAGTCATTCTGCAAAACATCCAAAACACATTTATTATAAGTGGTATTGGATGAGTATATCAATCCCGATTCAATTACAATTTTTAGAAAATTTAAAAAATTCAAAAAATTATATAACTAATCAACTAAAATATGGGACATGAGCAAGACTTTGAACAAATATGAATTAAATATGCCTCTTTAATATTCTTGTCGCCAAAATGTGCATTCTCATAATTCTTATTAGTCTTTATTAAACACCAGAGTTTTCTCAAAAGCCATATTAAAACTCACAGTTCATGTACCTGAATCACCACTAGATGCTTAATTGAGGCTTTTCTTTCCTTGGTATTTGTATTTAGCTTTATGCAGTTCTGTGAGGAATTTGACAACAGAGGGCTTTGTCACTCATTTTCTATCTATGTTCATTTTTTTTAGGAAAGACTCACAGGACACACATGGTCAATGACTTCATTCTGTGTGTTAAGGCCATTTTGCGTAGGAGGGAGACATATTTAACACAAAAGCCAATAAGGGCTTTCTTTTGTTCTCTTACATTTGCTTCTATCAACATTGGTCTAATCCATGACACTCAAGGATGCCTCAAAGGCACTAAATAGACAGTAAAGCTGAATCACCAATTCTTTACCTTCTGTGGTAGTCAGGAGGTAACTAAACTGCCAACAATTATTTTTCTCATCTTAAACAGATAATTAACTCCAAATACCACTTTCTTAACATTTTGCAAAGCATATTCCTCAAATATACCCAATTAAGGTGAACTGAAAATAGAACTCCCATATCCTGTTCTAGAATTATTGTAAATGTCTTTAAATAGAGCCATACTGTAATATCTATATTCTGGTTTAGCTATAAAGATTTTGCAAAATATGTTTCTTAAATATCAGTAGTCCAAAATTCAAACTAGAAACTCTATATAATGCCTTAGTAATTCTTCTCAGTAGCCCTATGAAAAATGCTCAGTTCATTTTATAGATGAGGAAACAAAGTCAGAGTTGTTAATCTCTTTGTTTATATCACAAACTCATATGAGTCATCTGAGGGTTAGAGTTAAGTATTCCCTAATTCAAACGCTTTTTGTTTTCTCACTGTGACTATAGATCTTCAAGCACCTGCTTATTAGTCACACTATACAAACATATTATTTCTCTTTCTCTACCACAGTACATATGGTTCACAAGAATAGAGATCTCATCTGTATTCTTCTGCACTGTAACTTCAGGGCCCAGAAAAGTTTCTGGTGTATATATAAGAAGTTGATAAATGTCATTGACTGGAAGCAATAATTTTTGTTAATTTCAAATAAAATGGCTAAGAAAATAAAAAAGAGAAAAATAGCTTTTTTTTTTCTGTGAGCTATCGAGATATCAATGAAGTGCTCTAGGAATAGGTCACAGAGAGAGATGATTGTAGATTAGTGACAGTATAATAGTGTAAAATAAATCACAGATTACCAAAAGAGCATAAGCATACACCTCAGAGTTGTATATAAAATCATTTAAAGGGAGAGCAAGGAACATATGTTATAACTTCTAGTCTCGTTTATGTTTTACTCACCTTTTTAATTTTTTGGTTTGTTTACTTACTATTTATTGGATTTTATTTCAGATAGCATCTCACTCTACATCCCAGGCTGAACTTAAATGAGATTCTCCTGTTTCAATTTCCTGAGTGCTGTTGGTGCTAGATACATATGTGAGGAGGATCTTAGATCAGGTTAAGGGGTCTACTAGATATAAATAAGTAAAATGAGAGTTTTGGATAGAGAGAACACTTGGAAAGATACGTAAAGTATATTCTTGATATATTTAGGAACAATAAGATATATCTGGGTTGTTAAAATGTAGACTAGAATGGAGAATGACAATATATTATTGATGTAAAGTATATAGTTAATAGCATAAAAACATACATTGAATTTATTCTTCATTTGCAGTAAAACTGTGTGAGGGACACAATCAGAAAAGTTAGAGCTCATTCACTAGACTAAAGACAGCATGAGACAGAGTGTCATGACTCATACATGGTGTGAAGAAAAAGATACATTTAAATGACATCCAAGAAGAAATGTTAAGGTGTTATTTTACCCTTTTCAACAGGGGATAGAGAAGAGAAGTCAAATAGAATCTTGGTGTGAGAAGTCCTTTTGTCTATGTGTTGTTTTTATTGGTTGATGAATAAAGCTCTTTCAGCCAGTGACTTAACAGAATAGGGTAAGGAGGAAGTTCCAAGCAGATAGAGGAGGAGAGAGAAGCCAAGGCTGGGGACAGATGCACTGGGACCTTGCTGAAAACCACACCCAAGTGGTGATACACAGATTAATAGAAACGAATTAAACAAAGATATAAGAGCTAGCTATCTTATTACGCTTAAGTGATTGGCCAAGCATTGATTTAAATATCGATTCTGAGTGATTATTTCGGGTCAGGGAGGTTGGGAAATGAACAGGCAACCTCCTACAACAGAATCTAGATTTTAAGCATGATTGAAGTCATTTTAATGCTGACACTAATGTGTCTTAGGAGCAGAGTACAGTGTTGAGGCAAGATAATATTGAGATATAGTGTTTTAAAGAAGTGCAATACAGATGTAAAGGAATAGTTGTGAAACAGGCAAGAAATAAGATGAAATGCTTTAAGAAATATGATAAGGATGAGAAATTGAGAACCAGTGTAATTATTTACCAAACATTTAATGAACAGTTGTGGTATAGTGGCTTAAAACACACAGTGCACGTACTTACAAGATGCTTTTAGTCAAGACAGATATTAAGGAAAATATTCACAAGTCATCGTAGGTTCTGTGAAAGAGAATTAAATTCAGATTGGTCGATTAAAGAAAGCCTTGAGGGAGTACCAATGACAAAACACAACTCTTGTTGGGTAATCTTGAGCCAAACATAAGAGTAACGTGACCCAGGAACACATATTCAGGTGTCCCCAAATGTCATACTTCAGCCTAGTGACAGTATGATGAAGAATTTTGTAAGTGAACAAAAAAAGTAAATGAATATATCTCTCAAATACATGGGAGGAAACAACAGGTAGGTGGGTTACAACAAAGCAGAGAAATCTGTGCTATAGGTCTCAGATTCTATCTACAACTCTTTGCCTTGATTGGTGGAAGCTCATGATCTGTTAATACATTCTAAAAAGTTTTACCTGATAGTAACCAGAATATTGTTAGGTAAGACACAGACGTGAGCAAGAACTGTTTAGAGAACTAAAGGTAACATAAGATAAATTAGAATCAGGCTCTGGACCTGCAACATTTTAACTTCTTTACAATTGTTGACATTCTAAACAGTTAATTAGCCTTGCAAATAGTTCTTTATATGGTGTAGGGAGAGTGTTCTTTCTGCTAACTTGTATTGATCATGTGCTGTTTACTGGATGAAAAGTGACAGATGAGAAGGGGATAAAGAAAGGAAAAAAGAAGCATTCTAAGAAGAAATGGAAAATGAACTGGATGTAGAAAAAATTTTTTAAAAAAGTTCCAGAGTGGTAACACTCAACAGTGGCATGGAGTGAAGTGTGAGATGAAGAGTGAAGCTAGGTCATGAAAGGCCTTGAAAGGCACCTGCATTAGTTACTTTTTGTTGTTTGATGAAGCACCATGACCAAAGGCAGTTTAAGGAAGACAGTTCATTTTAGCTTATGGTTCTATAGATAGGGGTCCATTATGCTGGGGCGATATGGTGTTAAAGGGCAGGAATGGTGGCAGGAGCAGAAAACACCCTCAATTGCAAGCATAAGACAGAGAATAAACTGAGAGTAGAGAGAAAACTGTAAACAGGGCAAGGCTATGAACTCTCAGAGTCCACCCATAGTGATTTACTTCCTCCAACAAGGCCACACCTCCTAAATCTCTACAAACAATGCCACAATCAGGGGACCAAATATTCAAGTACACAAGACTATTGGAGATATTTCTCATTCAAACCAATAAATCACCTAAATGCCCTTAAATTATATACTTCCATTGGTATTTTTAAATGTTTCTTATTCTAAATTCTGGCATTTTCATACATGTATAAGAGGTGTTTGGGTCAAATCCACAGACTCTTGTCTTCTCTTGTTTGCCTCTCATTCTGGCTGATCCTCTTTCCCTCTTGTAGCCTGTCTTAGGATTTTATTGCTGTGAAGAGATACCATGACCACAGAAACTCTTATAAATGAAAACATTTAATTGGGGTGATCCACTTAATGTTTCAGAGGTTCAGTCTATTATCATTATGGTAGAGAGAAAGGCAGCATGCAGACAGACATGTACTGGAGAAGTATCAGGGAGTCCTACATCTTGCTGGAAATAGAAAGTCCAGTTAGATATTGGGTGGTATCCCAAGCATAAGAAACCTCAAAACCTGCCCCCACAGTAACACACTTCCTCTAACAAGGCCATATCCATTTCAAAAAAGCCATACATCTTTTTTTAATTAATTAATTAATTAATTAATTAATTAATTTGTTTATAAAAATTTCCACTTCCTCCCCTCCTCCCAATACCCTCCCATTCCCCCCACTCCCTCTTCTTCTCCCTCTCCAGTCCAAAGAGCAGTCAGGGTTTCCTGCCCTGTGGGAAGTTCAAGTTCCTCCCCACTCCCTCCAGGTCTGGGAAGGTGAGCATCCAAACAGAATAAGATCCCAAACAGTCAGTACATGCAGACAAAACAAGACCCAGTGCCATTGTAAATGGCTTCTCAGTCAGCCCCCATGTCAGACACATTTAGAGAATCCGGTTTGATCACATACTTGTTCAGTCCCAGTTCAGCTGGCCTTGGTGAGCTCTCATTCGATCAGTCCCCTTGTATCAGTGGGTGAACGCACCCCTCGCGGTCCTGATTTCCTTTTTCATGTTCTCCCTTCTTCCGCTCCTCATTTGGACCTTGGGGGGCTCAGTCCAGTGCTCCAATGTGGGTCTCCGTCTCTATCGCCATCCATTGTCGGATGAAGGTTCCCTCTGATCCTGCCTATCTTGCTCATGTTCTCTTTCCTTCTGCTTCTCATTTGGATCTAGGGAGTTAAGTCCAGTGTTCCAATATGTGTCTCTGTTTCTATCTCCACCCATCGCCAGATGAAGGTTCTATGGTGATATGCAAAATATTCATCAGTATGGTTATGGGCCAAGGCCAGTTCAGGCACCCTCTACTCTGCTGCCCAGGGAACAATCTGGGTACCTCTCCTTGGGCCTGAGAACCCCTCCAGAAACAAGTCTCTTGCAAACCCTAAAATGGCTCCCTTAGATGAGATATATACTTGCCTGCTCCCATATCCATCCTTCCTCCCCCCATCTCATTCCTCCACGCCACCCCCAATACTCCCCCTCTCCCTTCTCTCTAACCATCTCCCCTTACTTCCACCCCCCCCCTCCGCCGTGCACCCAAGTTTGCCTTGCAATTTTGACTACTTCCAGTATCCAGGAGGATAACTATATGATTTTCTTCAGGTTCACCTTCTTATTTAGCTTCTCTAGGATCACGAATAATAGGCTCAAAGACCTTTAATTATGATTAGAATCCACTTATGAGTGAATACATACCGTGTTCCTCTTTTTGGGTCTGGCTTACCTCACTCAGTAAAGCGTTTTCTATTTCCATCCATTTGCATGCAAAATTCAAGATGTCATTGTTTTTTACTGCTGAGTAAAACTCTAATGTGTATATGTTCCACACCTTCTTTAACCATTCTTCTATTGAGGGGCACCTAGGTTGTTTCCATGTTCTGGCTATTATAAATAGCACAGCTATGAACATAGTTGGACAAATGCTTTTGTAGTATGATAGGGCATCTCTTAGGTATATTCCCAAGAGTGGAATTGCTGGGTCCTGAGGGAGGTTGACACCCAGTTTCCTGAGAAACCGCCACACTGATTTCCATAGTAAAGCCATACATCTTAATAGTGCCACTCCCTATAAGAATATGGGAGCTAATGACATTTAAAATATCACATAGACAACCCTTCTAACTTGTGTGTGTGTGTTATTATAGTTTGAAAGCTACTAAGTTGTATTTGTGTTACTTATATGAGCATGAATGAAGGGTTATTTACAGGAGCATAGGCAACTTATCAGTGGCTATACAACTGAACAAAATGGCTCTCCATTCCCCCAAAACCATTAACTGCCAATAGCTCCACTGGGGTGAGTTGAGGCTCCATGGGGCCCTCTTTCTCAATGACCATTAATTGCCATTTCAAAAGGAAAATTTGAAAGACTTTTTAAAAATCATGCTTTTATTAGTTCTCTGAGAACTTCATGCAACCTATTTTGATCATATTTACATGAACTCTTTCAAGATTGACACTTCCTCTCTACCTTTCATTTCATGTCCTTTTTGTTTTGTTTTTGTTTTTTAGAAGAGATTTTCCCACAGCAGATATCCTGGTCTTAGAGCTTTTATAATCTTTCTGTCCCCTCTTCCATGATGTTCCTTGAGTCTTAGGTGGAAGGGTGTCATTGTAGATGCATAAACTGGGAGTGGGTAACTCACAGTCAGTTGATCTCTGCATTCTGACCTGTTGTAGTTTTTTGTAATGACCTCTGCTGCAAAAAGGAGTTTTATTTTGTTGAATGGCAATAGCTGCATTTATCTATTGATATAAGAAAAAGTATTTAGAATGGTAGTTAGAAATTACCCTGGTTTAGGAAAAAAAGCAGTAGTATGTTCTCCTGTAGGTCCATGCCTCACCAGATACGGATATTTGCAAAGGTCTCTAGTACCAATCATGAATTCCCTCATATTGTGCAAGCCTTAAGTACAACTAAGTAGCAGTTAGCTACCCCCAGATTATAGTGCCACTATTTCATGTTCAAGGATATCTTGCCATGTTAGTGATTGTAGTTCATAAGCAGTACAGTTGGGTAGGACTAGTGATTGTTTTTTTTTCCCCATTGGCAGATTACACTGCTCCTGGTTTTGAAAGACTTTTAAGTGGGTGTCAATAAACTAACTCTTTACCTTCCATTGGAAGACACAATGAAGATAGTTACAGCTTGTAAAATGGATTCACTAAAAGGGGACAACAATAAATACAGAAATAAGTAAGGACTCATTATGTAAAGTAATTTATAAGTAAGGTATGATGTGAAAAAAGGCCAGCTAAGAATGAAAGGCAATTATCTAGGTAAATAGGAATTGTGTCCTTCAACTCTAAGTAAGGGAAAATGTCACAAAATATTGTACAGCCATTATTGTTTTCTATATATTGAGGAGATCTTGGAAGAAATGAAGTATGAGAAGAAGCCTATAAATTTAGGAGCAACAAACCATTTTGAATATGTAGTTAACATAAAAAACAGTATAGGAACAAAGAGGTGGACATAGATTACTCTGTTGAAAATATATTAATCAATGAGAGACAATAGAAAGGAGAGTAGAAAAAACTAGTAAGTTGAAGCAAAGGTCTTTTCAGGCTAGGTAAGTTTACGTTTGTGTGTGGAATAAGAGCAGCTGAAGTTGTGGTGAGACAGGTGAAAGGAAACATCTGAAAAAAATCTTTGGAGAACAATTGAAAGACTAAGAGTTAGTTTAAAGCCTAGAGCCTATGGCATATTGAAAGATGTATGGACAGGCATGTTGGTGCATGCCTATAATCTCAGCACTTAGGAGAAGGCATAGATACCATGAGTTTGAGGATATCTTGTACTCCAATGAAGAGTGTATGGGATGCTTATGTAGAGCTTGTTGAAGGAAACAACAATTGGTAGAGAGAGAAAGGCAAGACACTAGAATTATAAGTACTAGAGTGGCTTTAGTTTTGTTTTTTAGTATTGGGGATGGGAAATATTGAGATAAGGCTACACAATATTGTGTAAAACACTGGTTTTACTTAGCCTTTGCTTTGCCATAGGAGACTCCATTTAACAAGCAGCTTTTGATACCATTTTGAGGGGCAAGGAAGACTGCAGCACCTTGTTGAGCACAAAACCAGCACTGTCAGGCACCAACGGTGCAGCACCGACTGGTCAAATGACCATGCACTATATGTTAATTAGGTTAAACCGAAACTGTAGTAGCATATAGGTACATTGACATATTAGGGAAAACAGATCCAAGGACTTATAAGACATGGTAGACTAAGGAAAGGTTCCAACTGCCTCACCTGGGCTCCAAAAATTGATGGGCACTATGGTAGTTTAAGAGAATGGTTCACAGAGACTCGTATATTTGAGTGCTTGGTCCCTAGTAGTAGAACTGTTTGGGAAGGATTTGAAAGTGTGGAGAAAGGTGAGCATCCAAACAGACTAGGATCCCAAAAAGTCAGTACATGCAGACAAAACAAGTCCCATTGCCATCATCAATGGCTTCTCAGTCAGCCCCCATGTCAGACACATTCAGAGAATCTGGTTTGATCACATGCTCGTTCAGTCCCAGTCCAGCTGGCCTTGGTGAGGTCTCATTAGATCAGTCCCCTTGTATCAGTGGGTGAGCAATGCTCACCTTCCTAGACCTGGAGGGAGGGGGAGGACCTTGAACTTCCCACAGGACAGGAAACCCTGACTGCTCTTAGGACTGGAGAGGGAGGAGGAGAGGGAGGAGGGGGAGTGGGAGGAGGGGAGGAAGTGGAAATTTTTATAAATTAATAAAAAAAGAAAGTGTAAAGAAGTTGTGTCACTGCAGGGGTTGTCACTGAGCTTCCAAATGCCTTTCAAAAGCATTTCAGGCTCAACCTTGCCCTCTTTGCCTCCAACGAATGGATCAAGCTCTCAGATACTGCTTCAGTGCTATGCTGCTCTACCTGCTGCCATGCTCCCTGCCGTGAGTAATTCTCTGAAACTGTAATCAAGGCCCTGATTAAATGATTAAATGCTTTCTCTTGTAAGTTGCCTTGGCCATAGTGTCTCCTCACAGCAACTGAAAAATAAATAATAGGAAAAAGGAGTGACTTCCAAGGGAGCAGGTCTAAGCTAGAGACGTCTGTGGGAGCAGGCCCAAGCCAAGGACATCTGTGGGAACAGGTCCGAGCCAGTGACCTCAGGGAGATCAGGCCTGAATCTATCATCTCCTGCAGAGCAGGCCCAAGGCAACAACCTCCACAGGAGTAGGTACAAGGTAACAACTACCAAGGGAGTAGGCCCAAGCCAGGGACCTCAGAGTGAGCAGGCTTGAGTCAGGGACATCTACAGAAACAGGCCCCAGCCAGCAACCTCCACTGGAGAAGACCTCGACTGGAGCAGGCCCAAGGCAGTGACTTCCACAGGAGCAGGCACAAGCAAGCTACCACAGAGGGAACAAGTCGAAGACCTCCATGAAAACAGGCCTGAGACAGCAATCTCAGTGGGTGCAAGCCTGAATGACATCCAGGATTGCAGAGCAACCCCAGGGAGCACCGAGAGAGCTTGGAAAACATTGAGTGACTTCTGGCATGACTGGAACAATGGTGGCCCTGACTGCACCACAAGGAGCAACTATCTGAGTCTTGGAAATCTGAAAGATTGATCACCAGAGACACAGCCCCCAACTACACTAATCAGAGGGAAAGCTGGGTAAACAAAGTAAGAATACAGTCAATGCCACAAAGAGCAAAACAACACCAACAAAAACTAGTGGCTCTACAACAGCAAGACTTGAACACCCCAATATATTGATGAAGCAGAAGAAAATGACCCAAAAAATTACTTCAGGAGAAAGTTTAAAGCCCTTAAAGAGGAAATGAAAAATTCCCTCAAAGAACTGGAGGAAAAGACAAACAAAAGACTGGAAGAAATAAACAGACCCCTTAAAGAAAATCAAGAAAAAGCAACCAAAAAGACGAAAGAAATGATTCAGGACTTGACAACCAAAATAGAGACAATAACAATAACATTGTTATTGAGGAATTGAGGAAATTCTAGAAACAGAAAATATGAGAAAACAATCAGGGTCCACAAATGCAGCATAAACAGCAGAATACAAGAGATGGAAGAGAGACTCTTAAGTGCTGAAGATACAATAGAGGAAATAGACTCATCAGTCAAAGAAAACATTAAATGTAACAAAAGGTTAAGATCAAATATCCAGGAAATATGAGACTCCATGAAAACACCAGACCTAAGAATAATAAGGATAGGAGGAATCCATCTCAAAGGCACAGAAAATATATTCAACAAAATCATAGAAGAAAACTTTCCCAATCTAAAGAAAGATGTACATATGAAGATACAAGAAGCTTACAGAACACCAAATAGACTGGGTCAAAAAAAAACAACAACAAAAGTCCCCATGCCACATAATAATCAAAATACCAAACATACAAAATAAAGAAAGAATATTAAGAGCTACAAAGGAAAAAGGCCAAGTAACATATAAAGGCAGATATATCAGAATACACATGACTTCTCAATGAAAACAATGAAAGCTAGCAGGTCCTGGTCAAGCTTTATGCAAACATTAAGAGACCACGTATGCAAAATGCTCATTCACCATAGATGAAAAAAAACCAAGATATTCCATGACAGAACCAGATTTAACCAATCCCTAGCCACAAGCCCAGCACTACATAAAGTACTAGAAGACAAACTCCAACCCAAGGAAGTTAGGTACATCCATAAAAACACAAACAATAGAAGATCTCACAGCAGCAAATCCCAAAAAAAAGGGAAAAACATACACAATAACATCACTAAGAACAAAAACTAAAATAACAGGAACTAACAGTCACTGGTCATTAGTATCCCTTAATATAAATGAACTCAACTCACCTATAAAAAGACACAGGCAGCACATTTACATAATGGAATACTACACAGCAGAAAAAAAAACACATCTTGAAATTTGCAGCCGAATAGATGGAGCTAGAAAACATCATTTTGAGTGAGGTAACCCAGACACAGAAAGACAATTATCACATGCTCTCACTCATAAGTGGCTTTTAAACATAAAGCAAAGAAAACCAGCCCACAACTCACAATCCCAGAGAACCTAGACAACAATGAGGACCCTAAGAGAGACATATATGGATCTAATTTATGGGAAGTAGAAAAAGACAAGATCTCCTGAGTAAATTGGGAGCATGGGGACCTTGGGATAGGGTTGAAGGGGAAGGGAGAGGAATGGAGGGAAGCAGAGAAAAATGTAGGACTCAATAAAAATCAATAAAAAAATCAACTCCCCCTAAAAAAAGACACAGGCCAACAGATTGGATACAAAAGCAGAATCAATTCTTCTGCTGCATACAAGAAACACACCTCGACCTTTTCTATATTTTATTATATTATTATTAATTTATTTTTATTTTATGTGGATGAATGTTTTGCCTGCATATATGTCCATTCACCATGTGTGTACTTGGTGTCTGTAGAGGCCAGAAGAAGGCTTTTGATCCTCTTGAACTGGAATTATAGATGGTTGTCAGCTGCCATTTAGGCATTGGAAATTAAACCCAGATCCTCTGGAAAAGCAGTCAGTGCTTTAACTATTGAGCTACCTTCCCAGCCCCTAAAAAGACTTTCTTGTTCCTCCTTTCCAAAGCTTGGTTTCTTTCTTCAATTACTTTTTCATGGGACTTGAGATGTCTTATGTAAATTTGCAATATGAGGTGGTAATTCCCACTCTCATCCTTTAATATCAACTGAATTTCAAATTACATAGTTATAGGTTCTGAACACAGCTATTTTATCATATCCCTTCAACGTTTAACATCAGTGAACCTTGAGATAGAGTGATGCAGAATTAGAAGGTGAGGCATTAGTGCAGTGGAGGAGGCAGCAATGCAAGTGACATCAGTGGCTATAAGGATTTGCTATGCTCCTGCTGCCATATCTCGATTCCTGTGTCCTGGAAGAGGGGATTGGGCAGAAAAAAATATGATAGTAGCAAGCACAGAAATAGAATTTATTAAGAAAGAATAAATTTTCAAGCGAGGAAGTGGGCTGGAGTAGGGAGAAAGTTTAGTAGCTCAATGGCACCTGTACATAAAGGATTGGGGCTTTTGTGGGTCATTGCCCTAGCATAGGCAGAGTCATTTGCATGCTGTGGGCTTTCTAGTTCCTGTTCAAGCTTGGAGGTTGGTATTGGTTAATAAGGTGTACAGAAGTGGGGGTTGCAGTGGTGGCAGGTTGTCCAGCCTTTTCTTATGCTAATGACTTTGATTTTTGGTATACTAATATTGAAACCTTTGTATTAGGATTTCCAGATCTCTGTTCCCTTCCACCCCAGCCTCAAAAAGTTCAGCTAATAGGAGACTTGTTCAGCCTTTGTCTTGAAGGTCTCACTGAGCCTTCTAGTCTTGTATGTATGCCTCTTATTTTCCTTATCAAATTTATATACTATGTAAAGGTTTTCTAATATATTAATTAGATTTTGAATCTTTATCCTCACACATAGAGGCTATGTGTAATGTTTTTTACAATCACAGTATATTCATTCTTTTTTTGATAATAGAAGGCTGATTTTCCCTTTAGAGACTCAGTTCTTTTCTGTTACTAATTTCTGGGACTTAAGGTAAGGATAACAACATCTGCCCTTAGTTGCAAGGAAAGACACAGTGACCTAGGACAAGACAGTAAACATTTCTGTGAATTTAATCCTTAATGTTCCTATGGTGGAAACTAGTTATCAAATGTTTATTTTTATTTTATGGTATTTGGACATGGATCCCTTGGAAAGTAATTGAGGTTAGGTAAGAGTGAGGCCCTAGGATGGGATTAATGGTCTTATAAAAACAGAGAGACCTGAACACACACACACACACACACACACACACATACACACACACACACACACACACACACTCACACCACATGCACACACTTGTACTCAAACCCACAAACTTCCCCTTTCCCTTCCCTGGTCTTTCTTACCTTAAGACACAGCAAGAAGGACCTCATTAGATTCTGACTCACTGATCCTTGATTTCCCAGTTTCTAAATCTACAATATGTAAATTCCCGTGGCTTATAAATTGCCCAGCGTGCAGTGTTATGTCACAGAATAAAATAGACTAGGTCAACATATACCACACATCTTTCTACAGCTATAGTCAAGCCTGCCTGAGAACACAGGCAATGTAGAGGGAAGCAGAGCTGTCTGACATAGGGGACAATGACGATGACATCCCTCCATCTCTGTTTTCTGTCCATCTCCACCCAACCATGCTTTTAGTTTTGTGGGCTAACACACAAATTATTTCTTAACTAAGTTTGAATTGGGCTCATTTTTCTTGTAATCAAATAAAACTGAATAGATAAGCTATATGGGCTTGGGCAAGTCATGGCCTGTAGACAACAGAGGCTTCTCCTATTGAGTGGATCATCCAAGCCTTATATCCTATCTGCTACCCTCCCTCTACATGCTGAGTTACTAGCATGTAGCAGTCCCAAAGAAAGGTAGGTTAATATGATTACTTTCCTAAAGTAATCATATGGGAGCTTTACATCCCATATAGTATTTAATCTGCTAAACTCATAGATCCCCCCACTTAAAGTAGAGACCCTCTCCCCTGTCTCTAGAGACTGTAAAGTCTGCTCATGTAAGGAATTTCCTTTGTTGTGTAGGTTGTTGTTGGCTCTCCACCATGTTATAACTTGCCCTACTTTGAGGAACCAGTGTTATTGAAGGCCTGTTTACTGAAATACATCTATAGTGAACCAGGACTCTAGTGAGGTTTTCTATTTACTAACAGGCATTCTTTCTGTAGCTCAGTTCTGTATAGGGCTATGGCTCCTCTTCTCCCTGTAAGTCAGGGTCACTGAGAGGTTCTCATATGTATGAAATAGCCATGAGACCATTGGATGGCTATCAGTATTTAAAAAAAATGGAGAAGGGGGCTGGAAGAATGGCTCAGTAGTCATGAGCATTTGTAGAGGATCAGTATTTGGATCTGAGTACCCACGTCAGACAGCTCCAGTTCCAGTGCATCTGATGTTCTCTCAGCAAGCACTTGAACACACATGGCATGTGCACACACACACACACACACACACACACACACACACAAATAAAGAGATTTGCATTTAAAAGAAACAATGTCAGTGTCTTTAAGGAAAAAGAGCATTGTTTGCTGTGGTTGTGTTTTCTTTAGAAAACAGAGAAACACTATTCAATCAACCTTTATAAGCACCAGGTAAAGCGTAAGTCCATGCCTAAACCATTGTACTTAAATATCTCACCACAAGACTTTTCTCTGATGTCTAAAAAACCACAGACATTTTCCCTTCCTTTTCTTTTCCAAGGAACATGAAAACCTACTTATTATTCTACCTCGAATATGCAAGAGTTAGCATTTACCTTTAAGGTTGGCTCTTAAAAGCCTGTGCACACACACACGCAAAGTGAAATAAAGGTTTGTTGCTGTCTCGCACACTCCTCATACTCACCTTTTCATATCGAGCACACGTTGTAAATATGTTTTTAAAGCAAAGCATTTAAGAAATGGCAAATTTCAACCCTGGGATTTCACATTAGTCATTCTTAGGGGATATATTTTAAAAATCAGTTCAAATACTTGTCTCTGTCACCTTTATCCTCACACTTCTTTCCTTATATACCATATAATATTTGATGAACTAGACACTTAAATGGTATTTGTGTTACCTGAGAAAGTTACTGTAATTGCCAAAGTAGCCTAATTTCTATTCCTGGCATCTTCAGAACTTAGAATCATTTGCATTATGTACAGATGACTCAGCCATAGAGAGATTTGAGCATGAGTGTGGCTGTTTAGCTGTGGAATGGGTAGAGAACTTGTTAATATATTCAAATGCATGCTAACCCAAGGAGATGAACTATTGTCTTACTCTTGGCCTTAAAGTTTTCAAATGTACGAATAGTGTATTTAATTTTCACCTGTTTTATAGCAAGGGCCTGACATTAGGATGTAAATGGTACTTGCAAGATTCTATTTTAAGGCAATGAGATAAGCTAGCACAGCAGAGTAATATTTAGAAAGCAGGCATAGGGAGTTTAAACAATTGTTTCCTTTTGCCAGAAAGATGGCCCTGCTCTTTATTTTTTCCATCTATTTTCACTGGCTAGAAGTGCAGTGTCTGTAGGAGTAAAATTGTTCTGTGTGCTGCAGTCTTCCATGCAAGTGTATCTTGTAACAAAAACTTATCATTCATGGGTCTATGAATAGGGTTCCATATATTCAGTGTTGATCCTAATGCTTTTTCCCTATTTTTTTCACGACATCTGTGTGGTATAATTCAGCCTCCTAAAAAGTCATTAAGATGCTCCCTCTCTTTACTGTATGTATGAGAAGAGCAATTAGATTAACTCAGTATTTATAAGAATATATACTTTTACTATACACAATTTGATGGAATCTGTAGACAGAAGCTCCTCATTCATTTTCCAGCTGCTCAGACCTGAAATAATCATTCAGAAACTATATTAATTATTACACTGCTTGACCTTTTAGCTTATGCATATTTTTAGTTAACTCTTACATCTTAAATCAGACCATTTATATTTATCTGTGTATTACCATGTGGCTGTGACTTATGGGTCAAAGTTCTAGTGTCTGTCTCCTCTGGAGGCTACATGGCGTCTCTCTTACTCCACCACCTCCTCCTCCCCCCTCCCCCCTTCTCTCTCTCTCTCTCTCTCTCTCTCTCTCTCTCTCTCTCTCTCTCTCTCTCGAGTCTATACTTCTATAGGCTGAAGCAGCTTCTTTATTAACAACTGATATACAGAGGGGAATCTCACATCAGAACTCCAGTAAAATGACATTCTTTCCAAATGAATCTAATGAGCAGAAGAGCTCTGGGCACATTATTTATTACTAGAAGAATAACAAATGCCTGAAAATGAGAGTTTCTATTGGTGGCATCTGTTCTTTTTAACCTAGGCAAGGGAGTGAAATATCGTTCTCTATGGAGACATGGTTTATAACAGTTTAGGTAGTTTTAATAAACAGACAAAGTTGCTAGTACAGCATGTGTTCAGGTGAAAAGACAGCTATGGGAATTTGAGCCTCTACTTCACCATGTGGGTCCTAAGGATCACATTCAGGTTCTCAGTTTTGATGGCAGGTACCTTAATCACTGCCCTGTCTCAGCTTGCCAGCAAAAAGAAATCGTTGAAAATTTCATCAACATATATATTTTTACATAGCACAAACTTGGGCTGTAGAATTAGACACACATGTTCCTTGCCTTTTAGTTGCCATTTATAGTGCTCTCCCTCTGTTTCTATACCTTCTTCTACAATTAGGGTAACTGTCATATTATAAGGAATTTGCTCATTTTGAACATTTGAAGATTAACACTGAGAGAAGGAAGAAATGACTTGTGCAATGTCACATGGCCAATTACAAACAGTATAAAGGTATAAGTATAAAAGTATAAGTATGCTGCTTATTCAGTTCAGTCCTATCTCATGGCAGGGGAAGAAACTTTGGATTCTTCATGGACACACACAGAGACACAGTGTTGGTGAATAAGTGAAGGTTGACATGTGTTAGGAGCACTGCCAGTACTCCATTAATCTCAAAGGCATCACAGACGAACTTGTTCCAAAGAAAAGCCTGGAATTTTCTCCTCCATTCACTGTCTCAAGAAATAGCAACCAAGAAGCAAAACAACAAAGAGCTAAAATGCTGGTGCCTCATTGTTTGACTGCCTGTTTTGTCATATATACTTTATCCTGTTCACACATGCTCCTGCCATGATGAGATGGCAGTCAGGGAGGACTTTGCTAAAGTTTCAGAACCAGTGACATGAAGCTTGAGCTTTCAAATATCAACATTGTGGAATAAATATAGTTCTTTTAAAAAGAAATATAATATAGCTGGGTGGTGGTGGCACACACCCTGAATTCCAACACTTGGGAGACAGAGGCAAACAAATATCTGCGAGTTCAAAGCCAGCCTGGTCTATAGAGTGAGTTTCAGGACAGTCAGGACTACACAGAGAAACTCTGTCTTGACAAATGGAAACCAGCCAACCAAACAAACAAAAAAAACAACAAAAAACAAATCAAATATAATATACCATAAAAAAACCTACCACCTAGACTAGAGGAATGGAAATAAGAGAATGGAATTATTGGAAATTGTAAATTAAGAGAGACCTCAAAAAGTTAGGAGCTAGGATTATTTAGATGGAACCTGGCTGGTTGCTGGTGTCTCTTGAACCTGGAAGGATACATGCAGGAACAAAAAGCAAGAAACTGGTACCAAAGTCTCAGCTCCCCCTCTCCTCTTTCCCTCTTTTCTCTCTTCTCCCTCCTCTTCTGTGTGTGTGTGTGTGTGTGTGTGTGTGTGTGTGTGTGTGTGTGTGTGTGAAAGGACACAGAAATACACAGATGGTAGTGCTGCCCTCTCTCCCACTTTGCATTTTCTTGCCAGGGCCCCCTAAGCAGCCTTTAAAGGGGATAGCCACAAAGGAGCTAGGAAAAAAGGTGAGCCCCATTACCAACTGGCATCACAACGGCAGTAAAGTGTCACAAAATAGAACTTAGATGGTGAGTCTAGGAAACATCAGCTTAAAAACTAGCACACAGGAGCTCTGTGAAAGGACAGAGGTTCCTTTTAATCAGCCTCTTCACATGCAGGTATTTGCAAACTTCATGAGGCTTACTGACTATTATTTCTGTGGGAGGCAATACCATAATACTTTTTCTTTTAAACTCCCATTCTTAATCTTTAAAGGCTATCCTTTATGTTTTCTGGCTTAATGGATTCCCGGTTTCTGCTTCTACCATTCTAGTGAGATTGCTCTCAGCTCACTTAGAAACTATCTGTGTAGTAAACCCAGTTGCCTCTTTTCCAAGTTCATTCTAATTACCTTTGGCATGTGTACTATCAGTAACAATGTCCTTGTGTCTTAAAGCTCTTTCCAAAGCACATTTCTTTCCTTGTTTTTGTCTGCCTACTGCCTTCTTTATCCTCTACTTTCTACCTCCTCTCAATTCTGCAGAGGTTGGTGTGACTGGAACTCTATCTTTCTGGTCTCAATTTTCTTGAGTGATTTCTTCTTGTACTTTTAGCTACAACCTATATGTCACTAACTTTTAATCTATAATTGATAACTCATATGAACTTCTTGAAACTCGATTGAATATGTCTCCCTGCTGAACAGCTCTAATTGAATGACCAATTGACATCTCAAATCTGAAAGGTGCAAAACACAGTTCATTATCTTCTCCAGTGAAACCTGCTTTTCATCTTTCAGTCTTTTGTCTTTATTATTAACACCATTGCCTATTAAATCACCCAAACTGAAGGCATAGAGTCATTTTTGTCTAATTTCTCTATCTTCCTCAGCTTCTGAATCCAATCAGTCATCATCTCCTCGGAATTATGGTATCATTTAAATAGCAGTTGAATTCATTTCAGACTTGCAGTCCTGTAGGCACTGCTTGGATCTAGTTCTTCAGAGTGCCTGGCTCTGACATTCCTCCTCACTCCATATTTTGGGGCTACTGTTTCACTAGCCTGGCCTGCATCTGGAGGTCTCCCTGCCTTTCCTCTCCTGAGTACCAGAATTACAGGCTTGTGCCACTATTCGGTAGTTATCATTTTATTAATAGTTTTGACTGCTGCAATTATAAAACTCCTCACTGGAATTCCAACATCTAATCCCTCTGATCAATCCAAGAGTGACTCAGGACTGGAATTTTTGCATGGTTGAGACTGAGGTGGGTCGATCCTCTTTAGTAAGAGGTCAGTTTGGCTGCATAGGGAATTCCAAATCAGCCTAGGCTAGTGAGGTTCTGTCTAAAACAGAAAGAAAGCAAATAAAAAGCAAACCAAAACAAACAACCAGGACCTCACAAGTGGTAAGAAAATTTTCTACCAGTAAATTTCACTCTTATTCCCCAAGATCAGTTTCAAAAGGCAAATCTGGTCATGCTGTCCCTTTATATTAAAAAATAAAATCACAAGCAATAAAAAGAAGACTGAACCACCTTCTTGCATCCTAAAGAATACATTTCAGCCAGACGGTGATGGTGCACACCTTTAATCCCAGCACTAGGGAGGCAGAGGCAGGCTGATCTCTGTGAGTTCAAGGCCAGCCTGGTCTACAAGAGCTAGTTCCAGGACAGGCTCCAAAACTACAGCAAGACCCTGCCTCAAAAAAAGAGAAAGAAAGAAAGAAAAGAAAAGAAAAAGAATACTTTGCATGGTCTCTCTCTCTCTCTCTCTCTCTCTCGTCTCTCTTAACCTAATCGCATGGGGTTCCCCTTGAGTCATCCGGAAAAAGAGATTTTCCTCATCCCTTTACATTTACTGGGAAAAACACTTGGCTCTTTGGATTTTCCTTTAAATTTTTACATGTCTTCCTTCCACTCTAGACTTATAGGTTCTCCAGAGGGCAGAGACCTTGCTTTAATCATTTTTGCATTTAAAGTACCTGGCACAGAACCTAAAACAATTTAAAAGCTTCCAAAGTATTTGTTAACTCATTAAATAAATTTATTTATTTGTGTGAATGGGGTTGTGTCTGGCAACAGATTGTACTATCCTATTCTACTTTTTTTTTGAAAGTAAATTTTATTAAATTATAAAAGTTTCCATTTCTGCCCCTCTTCCCAACACCCTCCCACTCCCCCCATTCCCTCTCCTCCTCCCTCTTCGTCCCTTAGGGCAGTCAGGGTTTCCTGCCCTGTGGGAAGTTCAAGTTCCTCCCCCCTCCCTCCAGGTCCAGGAAGGTGAGTATCCAAACAGACTGGATCCCCAAAATCCAGAATATGCAGAGGAAACAGGTACCAGTATCATAGTCGATGGCTTTTCAGAAAGACTTCGGGCCAGCCACATTCAGAGAATCTGGGCAAATTCCGAGAATCTGGTTAGATCACATCCTCGTTCAGTCCAGTCCAACTGGCCTTGGTAAACTCTCATTAGATCTGTTTCCTTGTATCAGTGGGTGATAGCATCCCTCGCAGTACTGATTTCGTTTTTCATGTTCTTCCTCCTTCTGCTCCTCATTTGGACCTCTGGGGGCTCAGTCCGGTGTTCCAATGTGGGTCTCCGACTTTATCGCCTTCCTTCGCCAGATGAAGGATCTATGGTGATAAGCAAAATATACATCAGTATGGTTATGGGCCACGGCCGGTTCAGGCACCCTGTCCTCTGTCCAGAGAACAATCTGGGGGATCTCTCCTTGGACCTGGGATCCCATATATAATCAAGTCTCCTGTAAACCCTAAAATGACTCCCTTAGTTGAAATATATTCTTCCCTGATCCCATATTCATCCTTCCTCCCTCCCCCCCCCCATCCCAGGCCACCGAGCTTTCCCCATTCCTCACCTACTCCCTTCTCTCTAACCCTCTCCCCTTCCATCAACCCTCCCACCCCCCCATGCACCCGAGGTTACCTGGGACTCTTGTCTATTTCCTACCTCCTGGTGGATAGCTAAATAATCTTCATCAGGTTCATCTTCTTATTTAGCTTCTCTAGGATCACGAATAATAGGCTCAAAGACCTTTAATTATGGTTAGAATCCACTTATGAGTGAATACATACCGTGTTCCTCTTTTTGGGTCTGGCTTACCTCACTCAGTAAAGCGTTTTCTATTTCCATCCATTTGCATGCAAAATTCAAGATGTCATTGTTTTTTACCGCTGAGTAAAACTCTAATGTGTATATGTTCCACACCTTTTTTAACCATTCTTCTATTGAGGGGCACCTAGGCTGTTTCCAGGTTCTGGCTATTACAAATAGTGCTGCTATGAACATAGTAGAACAAATGCTTTTGTAGTATGTTAGGGAATCATTAGGGTATATTCCCAAGAGTGGAATTGCTGGGTCCTGAGGGAGGTTGACTCCCAGTTTCCTGAGAAACCGCCACACTGATTTCCACAGTGGCTGCACGAGTTTGCATTCCCACCAACAATGGATGAGTGTTCCCCTCACCCCACATCCTCTCCAGCATAGGATATCGTTGGTGTTTTTGACTTTAGCTATTCTGACAGGTGTAAGATGGTATCTCAAAGTTGTTTTGATTTGCATTTCCCTGATCGCTAAGGAGGTTGAGCATGACCTTAAGTGTCTTCTGGCCATTCGAAGTTCATCTGTTGTGAATTCTCTGTTAAGTTCAGTACCCCATTTTTCAATTGGGTTAATTAGAGTTTTAGTGCCTAGCTTCTTGAGTTCTTTGTATATTTTGGAGATCAGACCTTTGTCTGATGAGGGGTTGGTGAAGATCTTCTCCCAGTCAGAAGGCAGCCTTTTTGTCCTACTGACAGTGTCCTTTGCTTTACAGAAGCTTCTCAGTTTCAGTAGATCCCATTTATTCATTGTTTCTCTTATTGTCTGTGCTGCTGGGGTCCTACTTAGGAAGAGGCCTCCTGTGCCTATATCTTGTAGACTACTTCCCACTTTCTCTTCTATCAGGTTCAAAGTGGATGGATTAATGTTGATGTCTTTAATCCATTTGGACTTGATTTTTGTGCATATGATAGATATGGATCTACTTTCATTTTTTACAGGTTGACATCCAGTTATGCCAGCACCGTTTGTTAAAGATGCTTTCCTTCTTCCATTGTATACCTTTAGCTCCCTTGTCGAAAATTAGGTGTTCATAAGTTTGTGGGTTAATATCTGGGTCTTCTATTCGATTCCATAGGTCAACTTCTCTGTTCTTATGCCAATACCAAGCTGTTTTCAATACTGTAGCTCTATAATAGAGTTTGAAGTCAGGGATGGTAATGCCTCCAGAAGTTCTTTTATTGTATAAGATTGTTTTGGCTATCCTGGGTTTTTTGTTTTGCCATATAAACTTGATTATTGTTCTCTCAAGGTCTGTGAAGAAGTTTGAAGGGATTTTGATGGGGATTGCATTGAATCTATAGATTGCTTTTGGTAGAATTGCCATTTTTACTATGTTGATTCTCCCAATCCAAGAGCAGGGGAGGTCTTTCCATTTTCTGGTATCCTCCTCAATTTCTTTCTTCAAAGACTTAAAGTTCTTGTCAAACAGGTCTTTCACTTCCTTGGTTAGAGTAACCCCAAGATATTTTATGCTATTTGTGGCTATCATGAAAGGTGATGTTTCTCTGATTTCCCTCTCTGCTTCTTTATCCTTTGTGTATAGGAGGGCCACTGATTTTTTGGAGTTGATCTTGTATCCTGCCACGTTACTAAAGGTGTTTATCAGCTGTAAGAGTTCTTTGGTAGAGTTTTTGGGGTCACTTATGTAAACTATCATATCGTCAGCAAATAACGAAAGTTTAACTTCATCCTTTCCAAAACGAATCCCCTTGATCTCCTTATGTTGTCTTATTGCTATTGCTAGAACTTCAAGCACTATATTGAAGAGGTATGGAGAGAGAGGACAGCCTTGTTGCGTTCCTGATTTTAGTGGAAAGGCTTTGAGTTTCTCTCCATTCAGTTTGATGTTAGCTGTTGGCTTGCTGTATATTGCTTTTATTATATTTAGGTATGATCCTTGTATCCCCAGTCTCTCCAACACCTTTATCATAAATGGGTGTTGAATTTTGTCAAATGCTTTTTCAGCATCTAGTGAGATGATCATATGGTTTTTTTCTTTCAGTTTATTTATATGATGGATTACATTGATAGATTTGCGTTTGTTGAACCAGCCCTGCATCTCTGGAATGAAGCCGACTTGATCATAATGGATAATTTTTCTAATGTGCTCTTGGATTCGGTTTGCCAGTATTTTATTGAGAATTTTCGCGTCGATGTTCATGAGTGAGATTGGCCTGTAATTCTCTTTCTTGGTTGTGTCTTTGTGTGGTTTTGGTATTAGGGTAACTGTAGCTTCATAAAAGGAGTTAGGCAATGACTCTTCTGTTTCTATATTGTGGAATACGTTAAGGAGTATAGGTATTAGGTCTTCCTGGAAGTTCTGGTAGAATTCTGCATTGAAACCATCTGGTCCTGGGCTTTTTTTGGTAGGGAGATTTTTGATAACAGCTTCTAATTCTTCGCGACTAACAGGTCTATTTAGATTGTTCACCTGTTCTTGGTTCAACTTTGGTATATGGTACTTATCTAAAAAAATGTCCATTTCTTTTACATTTTCCAACTTTGTGGCATATAAACTTTCATAGTAAGATCTAATGATTCTCTGAATTTCCTCTGCGTCTGTGGTTATGTCCCCCTTTTCATTTCTGATCTTATTAATTTGCATGTTCTCTCTCTGCCGTTTGATTAATTTGGATAGGGGTTTGTCGATCTTGTTGATTTTCTCCAAGAACCAGCTTTTTGATTCATTGATTCTTTGGATTGTTTTCTCTGTTTCTATTTTGTTGATTTCAGCCCTCAGTTTGATTATTTCCAGTCTTCTAGACCTCCTGGGTGAATCAGCTTCTTTTTTCTCTAGATCTTTCAAGTGTGCTGTTAAGTCTCCAATGTGTGCTTTCCCCGCTTTCTTTAATTGGGCACTTAGTGCTATGAACTTTCCTCTTAGCACTGCTTTCATAGTGTCCCATAGGTTTGAGTATGTTGTGTCTTTGTTTTCATTAAATTCAAGGAAGAGTTTAATTTCTTTCTTTATTTCTTCCTTGACCCAGGGGTGATTTAGTAGTTGACTGTTCAGTTTCCATGAGTTTGTTGGCTTCCTGGGGGAAGCATTGTTGTTGAATTCTAATTTTAGTCCATGGTGATCTGACAAGACACAGGTAGTTACTAATATTTTTTTGTATCTGTGGAAGTTTGCTTTGTTACCGAGTATGTGGTCAATTTTCGAGAAGGTTCCATGAGCTGCAGAGAAAAAGGTATATTCTTTCCTATTTGGGTGGAGTGTTCTATAGATGTCTGTTAAGTCCATTTGATTCAATACCTCCAATAAATCTCTCAATTCTCTGTTTGGTTTCTGTCTGATTGACCTGTCCATTGGTGAGAGAGGAGTGTTGAAGTCTCCTACTATTAGTGTGTGTGGTTTGATGACTGCCTTGAGTTCTAGAAGAGTTTCTTTTACATATGTGGGTGCCTTTATATTAGGAGCATAGATATTCAGGATTGAGACTTCCTCCTGATGAATTGTTCCAGTTATGAGTATGAAATGTTCATCTCCATTTCTTCTGATTGATTTTAGTTTGAAGTCGATTTTGTTAGATATTAGAATGGCCACGCCCGCTTGTTTTTTAGGTCCATTTGCTTGGAAAACCTTTTCCCAACACTTTACTCTGAGTAGGTGTCTGTCTTTGTGGTTGAGGTGTGTTTCTTGTAAACAGCAGAATGTTGGATCCTGTTTTCGTATCCAATCTCTAAGTCTGTGCCTCTTTATAGGTGAATTGAGTCCATTGATATTAAGTGATATTAATGACCAGTGGTTGTTGGCTCCGGTCATTTTTTTTTTTTTTAGGTAGTAGAGTGTATGTGTTTTTCTTCTTTGATTTGTGCTTGTGAATGGTCGCTAGATGTTCGAGTTATTGTAGGCCGTGTTGGGAATGTTGGATTCCTTCGGTAGTGATTTTCCTTCTAATATTCTCTGTAAGGCTGGATTAGTAGCTACGTATTGTTTAAATTTGTTTTTATCCTGGAATATTTTGTTTTCTCCGTTGATAGTGAACAATAGCTTGGCTGGGTATAGTAGCCTGGGTTTGCATCCATGGTCTCTTAGTTTCTGCAGTACCTCTATCCAGGATCTTCTGGCTTTCATGGTTTCCATAGAGAAATCCGGTGTAAGCCTGATAGGTTTACCTTTATAAGTTACTTGACCTTTTTCCTTTGCAGCTCTTAATATTCTTTCTTTAATCTGGATGTTTTGTGTTTTGATTATTATATGGCGAGGGGATGTTTTTTTCTGATCCAGTCTATTCAGTGTTCTGTATGCTTCTTGAACCTTCATAGGAATATCGTTCTTTAGGTTGGGAAGGTTTCTTCTACAATTTTGTTGAATATATTTTCTGGGCCTTTGATCTGCAGTTCTTCTCCTTCTTCAATCCCTATTATTCTTAGATTTGGTTTTTTTTTTATTGTGTCCCAGATTTCCTGAATGTTTTGTGAAGAGAATTTGTTGGATTTGCCATTTTCTTTGACCAGAGCATTTATTTTCTCTATGGTATCTTCAGATTCTGAGATTCGTTCTTCTATCTCTTGTATTCTAGTGGTTATGCTTGATTCTGTAGTCTCCGTTCGTTTACCTAGGTTTTCCATATCCAGCCGGTTCTCGGTTTGTGTTTTCTTCATTGCCTCCATTTCAGTTTTCAATTCTTGGACTGTTTCCTTTACTTGTTTGATTGTTTTTTCTTGGTTTCTCAGGCTCTCATTCACGGATTTACTTATTTCTTCAAACTTTTTGTTATATTTCTCATCTATTTCTATACTCATTTCTTCAAACTTTTTGTTATATTTCTCATCCAATTCTTTAAGGGAGTTATTCATATCCTGTTTAAGGGACTCTATTGCTTTCATAATGGCACTTTTTTCCACTTCTTCTGGGTTAAGGTGTTCAAGCCCTTCTGTTGTAGGGTCCTTGGGATCTGGTGTTTTCATGTTGTTTTTCAGATTGTTGGATGAGGTCTTGCCTTGGCGTCTGCCCATCTCTTACTTCAAATGTTCTCTATTGGAACTTCTGTTACCGGGTCAGGTTCCCTTCTTGGGCAGGGACTTCACTGACAGAATGCCCACTTTTCCTCAGGCAGGCTATTGAAGCACAGGCACTCCCTCTTTCCTGGATGCGCTTACAATGCAGGCTCAGCTTGCAAGGCAGCTGAGCTGGGTAAAATTTTATGGCCCCAGGGGGAAGGGAGAAATATAGGAATTCGTACCTGGATGGGAGCTGGGATGGCAGGCGGGAGGGGGTAGCCAGCACTGCAGGGCGACCTGGGCGTCTATGGGGTCGGGGAACGCCCAAGCTCCTCCTCGCCGGGACCCTGCCACGGCCCAAAGCCCCTATTCTACTTTTGAACCCATGTTGGACTGGAAATGATTGAGGATATTTATGAAATGGCCCAAAATTATTAAAGGAAAAATAAATAAATAAATAAGTTGTCAACTTACATTTTACAATAGTATCAGGGAGCTTGGCGTGAGATCATGTCTCCTAATAACATCAGAAGTGGCATGCATAAAGTCTCACCAACATGACTATCCAAATAAGAATGATACCAACAAATATACCAAACTAAACAGAAAGGGGTTTATGAGCCTTCAACCTTTCATAATGGAGCATAGACTATTGAGGAAAGCTAGGAAATGGAGATTTTCCCCATGGAATAGCATGCCAATTGGTTATCCAGTGCCAAATGGTCATCCCTAAAACCATACATATGAATAACATTATAGGACCAAACAGGTTATATTTAGGAATATATATATACATATACATATATATGTATATATACATACATGTATACAAATACATGTATGCATGCAATAACAATTAGTGAAAAAAGAGATCATGAATTTGAAGAAGAGCAGAGAGTGGTATTTGAAAGTCTTTGTGAGGAGGGAAGGGAAGGGAGAAACGTAATTAAATTATAATTTCAAAAAAATATGTTATATGTGTGCGGGGCCAAACTCATGTGACACACAATGATGTGTCATTAGTTTATTACTGGGAACTTTTAACAGGAACCAAGGGTATGTTCTGTGTTACATATTCCTTTTAGTATTTCCTTCTTCTCACAAACCCAGAAGCTTTTAATGATGGACTCATTTATCCAAATCTAGTAATACATCATTGCAATGTTTCATAAATACAGCACTCCAGGTCACATTGAAGAGATATTTGTATTATGTTATTTCTTGTGATACTTGTTCTATGTATAAATAGCATTTCTTTTTTTGCAATTCTAGGGTAGACTTTACAAATCACTTGGCATATTATTTAATTTTAAAAAGCTCGCGTGCACGCGTGTGTGTGAATGTATATGCTGAGGATCAAGTCCAGGGATGATTGCATGCTAAGCAAGTACACTTAGCACTGTATGCATGATACTCTCCGTCCCCAAAATTATGTTTTAAAGCAAATTTAGGGTTGGACTCATGCAGTCTTATTTATCCTCGTAGATTCCTGTTGCTTTTGAATTCTAAATTCTCTGGTTCTCTGATTAAAATTTAGATTTTTGTTAAAAGAAAAAAAGATTTACTCTTCTCAAAAGAGAAACTGAGTCAACTAAAAACAGCGTGGAGAGTACAATGACTTGCCTCTCTAGAAGGTGAGACAGTGGGAGTACAACTTTCCATAATTGTTTTTCTTGACAGGATTCACAAAATAATATGAATTTTAAAATTTTGTGCTTTCGCTAAAGTATATCACATGCAGTATATTCTGAGCCTTGATTACTTTTTGTTTGTGGAAAGTTACTTTTTTTTTAATCTTTTTTTTGCACACAAGTTTATATGTATGGGAGTAGATTTGACACATGCAAACTCTCTGTGGATTTTTCAAATGTTATTCAGAAAGCTCTTAGAAAACTTCCCTTGTTTTTAAGGAAAAAAAATAAGAAACTCAAGGATTTTTTTTGAAATGAAATAAACAACCTGTAAAGAAAATACCATGATTACTTTTCTCAAGTGCAGAGGCATTGTCAAAGTACCCCTGCTCCCTGCCACCACCAGTCACAGGAAAGCACGAAGATGTCAGTGACTTCAAGCATCTGTGTGATACAAACTCACTGTGGCTCAAACATGGACTTACACTGGGTGTGGTTTCTCTCTGATTGGACCTGATAACAAATGAACAATATTAGGAAGGGCTGAGAATTTTAGAAACCATCTTACATAAGAGAGATAAGTGAACATATACCACCTGCGTACCTCCTGCCTGAGCTCCCATACACATTCAGCAACTACAGAAAAGCAAGAAATAGGGGGAAATTGTCTTTCTTTCTTTCCATATGATTACCAGAACTCCATCAGACAGAGCTGAAAATTTTCCTGCAGCTGATAGATAAGGACATGGTGCTTGTGCCATGTGCTTTTATTTGGTAGTGTTGAGTAGTCTAAATAGACACATACTGAGAAGATTAGGGCAACTTGTTTGCATTTCTTTAATCTAAAAAGATACAGCATTTATTCTGGTTTTTTTTCAGAAATAGTATAGCTTCTATGTCATTGGCACTAGACAGTTTGTTGCAGTGGGAAAATGTACATAATGGAGCCAGTATCTGGGCATCAGTGAACTATACAGGTTTGTATCAACATGGGACATTCACCTTTGGCAGTTTTCAGAAGCCAGAGGGCTCTTTTCATTTTTAAACATCTTGTAAATGCTCTGTTGTTGACAAAGTTGTCCTTACTCCCTTTTCTGTGGGTCTAGAGATTTGTGGTGACAATTTCATTTTGAGAACAAAGGGAAAGAATTCTTACCAGCCAGGGCCTCTTTTGATCTTTCTAAACTTCCAGACAAAATTACTGTTTTCCACTGTATAGAACTACTGATAAAATTGGAACGTTTCCCCCCCCCCCCCTCTGGAGGTGTCTTGTAAAAGTATATTGCTTTTTAACATATTAACATTAACTCTCGCCTTTGGGAAGAAAAACAGAGGGAAAGCTAGGTGCCTTGAGCTCTGCAGTGCCTTAGTAGGTTAGAGTGAAGGGGCTGTAAGATAGAAGAGCTGTCTTTGTATGTTACGGCTCATAGGTTACCTGCCAGGGACTCAGATTTCCCTTCCTTACAAGTATTTCTTTGGAGTTTCATGGCTCTCAGGATAGGAATAAGTAGGAGTTAGTTCATTATACACATGCCTATATATGCATATATGCATATTATTATGTAGCATTTCAATTTTCTTATTTTCCCCTTTCTCCTTTACCACAATTTTTACCATTCTCAGTGTTTGGTTTCCCTCATGCCACCTCTAGCAGTGTTCACATGGGAATGTCTTGCTTATAAATTTAAATGAACAGTGCTAGGTGGATAAGCAAGTAGATTCTCTGTCATGAGGCCTCCACTCTAAGTAATAATATTTTCAATGCTTATCCACAGATTTCTGCCACATATCTGAACTTCTCTGGCCTTCCCAAATCTATCAGACTAGAAATCCCCGAGGACTAGGCTATTTTGTGAGATTTACGATTCTTGTAGTTTTTAGTCAAGTACAGACTACATCTATCTTCTGGCAGATAAGTATTTTCAATTCCACCGTTGTCTGAAACAAGGTGGTGCATTTTTTAACAGACAATATAGTACATTGGAAAGGGCATTGACCTGTGAGTCAGAGACCTGGTTTCAATTGTTAACTCCACTACCAACTACTAATCTTGGATCAGCAACTTACTACCTGAGGTCTGTGTTTCCTTATATGAACAGAAATATCTATATTTACCTGTCATTTCTATATTGAAATTCAACAAATAATTTACATCATCAAGTTTTCTTTCTTCTACACAGACTGAATGAGACTTGTTAAAATAGGTGCACATTATATAAAACATGTATGTACTGGGAAAGAAGTGTCATATTTTAAGCAGAAAAATATGTGCTCATTTTTTTATGTATGCAAACGTATATATATATATAGTATAGCCTTTAAAATAACACTGTTTTCTACATTATATGAGAAATACATTTTTTGTTATTACTCCTTATATATTTTAAAGTGTGTGATATTTCTCATTTGTCATCTCTTTTTGAATGACTTGGTCTCTACTAAATGGTTCTCTGCTTCGTTTATATTGGCCAAGCCTTCCGTGTGGAGGAACGTGAATAGACTAGAGACTCCATAATGGCTTCAGTCACATGCCTTGGTGAACATGGCTAGATATGTGTGTCTACCTAAGGTATTAGAAAAGTTAGTGCTTGTGTAGTCTTCAACCCTCATCAAGGAAACTTCTCTTTGCAACAGAAAGGAACCATTACAGAAAACCATAGCCAGTCATAAACAGAGTTGTGGAAGTGAGTCCCAATGGATACATCTAAAAAATACTCCTGCATCTAAGGTTCAGGAATTGTTTTGAAAGAGAAGACAGAAAGATTGTAAGAGCCAGAGGAACAGGAAATTTGCTCTGAGATATGGTCTCTTATGAATATCATAAAAACCACATTCATGAAGTCTCACCAACAGTACCACACAAACCTGAGCTGAACTGGGATGACAATAGACATGCCAAGGTGGGCAGGGGAAAGCTCATGAGGCTTCAGCCCTTCAAAAAGACTACAGGAAGGGAAGGAATGCTCAGAATGGAAGAAATGATCTTCCCTAGGGAATATTATCACATCAATTGGATATCAAATACCCAGTAGCAAATCCTGAAAGAATATATGCACGTATAATATATTGATTGAGCAGGTTGTATTTACGTATTTGTAGGTGTGTGTGTGTGTGTGTGTGTGTGTGCGCGTGTGTGTGTGTGTGTGTGTAACAACTACTGATGAAAAAAAAGGCCATGAATTTGAAGAAGAGAGGAAAGGAAAGAGGGAAATGATTATATTATAATCTCAGAAAAGAATTTCTTCTTGTTATTGTCCTAGGGTTTGGCTTTCCAAATGACTTCTCCACTTAGCTTCTCCTTGAGATTAGCTGGTCTTCCTCACCAAGTGGTTGAGGGCTTCAAAATGCACAAAAGTAGAAGGTTCTATACCCTCTTATATCTTAGGCACTGGGCCTCACAATGGCACTTCTGCTTTTTTCTTTGATTAAAAGAAGTCAATGGACCAGTTTTCAATCACATAGATTGTGTACTGATGATTGTTTTGGGACATAAACTACTTTGTACTCATTTAAAAGAGAGAAAATACAGGATATTTTAAATAAGAAAATAAGGCAAAAATCCATTAAGGTTTTATTGTTTATTATGGAAATATAGTAAAAATAATATTAAGATATATTTCATTGTACAATTTTCTTGCAAAATTTGTGTGTGAGTACACATCTTAAAAATTTGCAAAATAAACAGCAAAATAGAATAGTTATCTTTATGTTATATAATCACCATTGATTATTTCCTGATGTTTTATTGCTCTGCTTTTTCCAACACTTCAAATATTATGTATATATGTATATATATTGCATGATTTAAAAATATTGAGTCAGTTCAAGTTCTACAGTCCAATAATAACCATTATTAATATTTGGTAGACTTATTCCTAGGCATAAACTTTCTTTAAAACCATAATGTTACTTACTATATCAGATTTGATTATATAGTTATTGTACTGATCTCTTCTGTCTCTTTAAGAAATAAGCCATGCCCACTCCCCCTTTCCACTGAGGCAGGAAGATCTGTTTTCCTGCCTACAGCCTGAGTCTGAGTCTCTCTTTATCTGTCTACCTCTTGAAGAAGCAGCTTCTGTCTCTCCCTTCTCTCTCTCTCTCTCTCTCTCTCTCTCTCTCTCTCTCTCTCTCTCTCTCCTTCTCTCTCTCATTGCCTCTCTGCTCCTCTTCCCTTCTTCCTTCCCCCTCTATAACCCACTAAATAAATATTCAACCTCACTCTGCATGGCATGCCTTGTGACTCGCTGTCTGGGAACAATCACCTTCAGAGACCTGCGGCATGCCTGGGACTGCTGCCTCTTGGGACCTGCTGCCCCCTGATTGCCACACATGGCCCATTGCCTGCCACTACTCAGGGACCTGTAGCATTTCTGCCACTGCAGCTACTCGGGGATCCGCAGCATTTTATTTTTACCTTTACAGTTATATTATCATTTATTTAATAATTTTCTTACTATTACAAATTAAGGCTATTTATTTATTATAATTTTAACAATATAATTAATATTTTAGTGAAAATTGATACTTTTAGATGAAGTAGTATTAATTTTAAATTTTGAAATAAATATATTCAGACTACGTTTCAGAATGTTGTAAGACTTATTACAGTTTTTATGTGAGGTTGCATTTGAATCAGGACCAATAGTTGTATATTAATCAAAAAAATTTTAGTGGGTGATTTTATACACACACACACACACACACACACACACACACACACACACCCCTTATTTTTATTTAAAACTCATGAATACATGTATTCATTGACCAGCATTCTGGCTGAGAGTTAAAGAGCATTATTTGTAATAGCCAGAACCTGGAAACAACCTAGATGCCCCTCAATAGAAGAATGGATAAAGAAAGTGTGAACTATATACGCATTAGAGTACTACTCAGCAGTAAAAAACAATGACATCTTGAATTTTGCTTGCAAATGGATGGAAATAGAAAACACTATCCTGAGTGAGGTAACCCAGACCCAAAAAGATGAATATGGTATGTACTCACTCACTAGTGGATTCTAGATATTAATAAAGGACATTGAGCCTATAATTCGTGATCCTAGAGAAGCTGAATAGGAAGGTGAATCCAAAGAAAAACATGTAGTTATCCTCCTGGATATTGGAAGTAGACAAGATTGCTAGGCAAAAATTGAGAGCTTGGGGGTAGGTGTAGGGTGGGGGTAAGGGGAGTTGGGGAGAGAGAAGTGAGAAGGGGAGGATGGGGAGAGCTTGGGGGAATGAGACAGTTGGGATGGAGGAAAAGTGGATATGGGAGCAGGGAAGTATAGATCTTAATTAAGGGAGCCATTTTAGGGTTGGCAAGAGACTGGACTCTTGAGGGGTTCCCAGGTGTCCAAGGAGATGTCCCCAGCTTGTTCCTTGAGCAGCTGAGGAGAGGGCGCCTGAACAGGCCCTATCCTATAGCCACACTGATGAATATCTTGCATATCACCATAGAGCCCTCATCTGGCGATGGATGGAGATAGAGACAGAGACCCACATTGTAGCACTGGCCTGAGCTCCCAAGGCCCTTATGAAGAGCAGAAGGAGAGAGAACATGAACAAGGAAGTCAGGACTGCAAGGGAAACGCCCACGCACTGTAGATGGTGGGACTGATTTAATAATGGGAGCTCACCAAGGCCAGCTGGACTGGGACTGATGGAGCATGTGATCAAACCGGACTCTCTGAATGTGGCTGACAAGGAGGGCTGACTGAGAAGCCAAGGACAATGGCAGTGGGTTTTGATTCTGCTGCAGGTACTGAAGGGCATGGTCGATCGGTAGTTAGAATTAACCAGACTAGCTTAATATAAAATATTTAGCTTTAATAAACAGAAGAAAGGGAACTTAAAAAAACAAGTTTCCAGCAATCCAAAAGTGCAGGGAACAAAAAGGGGCAGAGCCAAGCACACCTGGACTTTTATTTGTTTTCTTTGGCCCCAGGGGAACACACCTTAAACAGAATGTGATTGGCTGAGCTTCCCCATCACTGTACTGGCTTAATGACTTTGTGAGAATCTAGTCTGTTTGGATGCTCACCTTCCTAGAACTGGATGGAGGGGGGAGGACCTTGGACTTCCCACAGGGCAGTGAACCCTGCCTGCTCTTTGGATTGGAGAGGAAGGGGAAGGGGGAATGAGGGGAGGGGGGAAAATGGGAGGAGGTGAAAAATTTTAATAATAATAATAATAATAAATATTTTAAAAAAGATTTTCTTTCAGTGTGATCTCCCTTGTTCAGTTTTGCTCTATTTAGTGCTGTGCTGATATGTGCTTACAAATCAACTATCTGGAAAAAATACACTTGATTATTTTATTTCATGATTCCAGTGGTGGTGGTTGGTGCAGCACGGATGGACTAGTGTAACCATAATCGCTTTCCATGATTCCCATGGAATCCTTTCATCCATATGGGTTCTGGTGGCTAATTTTGATTATCAGCTTGATTGGATCTGGAGTTACCTCAGAGATAGTTCTCTGGGCATGTCTGGGACGGCATTATCAGGAAAGATAAACTAAAGAGGGAAGATTTTCCCCTATGGTGGGCAGAACTTTTAAGTAGGAGTGACCCAGATGTAGATAGATAGGCCAGATATACTGAGGTCTGAGAAAAGAGCCTGACAAACTTCCCTTCTTGCTGGTGAGTGTGTCTATTCTGCTGCTGCTGCTGCTGTCACCCTTCATTGATAGCAGAACTTAGTTCCATGACCTTCCAACATAGACTGAAGATCAGTGACTTTTTTGGAGTCATCCAGGTCTTCAGTACCAGAATGTGAATGCTGAGATTTTCAGCTTCTCCAATGTGTCATTGTTGAATTATTCTGCTAAGATCACATAACCCAAACTAAAGCCTGTCATTTTATGGTATATAGTGTTTCTGATGGTTTTGTTTCTCTAGTAAACTTATATAAACTATCTTTTTAAAGGTTTATGAGTTGAACCTATGGTCCAGAATGATAAAACTATTCATAGGTGATTGGATTGTGTAGAGGCTAGGTTTATCAATAGTTCTTACCAAGGGTGCTGATAGGGCATGGAGTTTAATTACAGAGATTAGATCCCCAAGTGTCTCTCCCTGTATATCTTATCCCCGTCCCTTTCATGTCTTCCTTTCCATTCCTGGCAGCCTTTATGAAGACAGACTCCTTTGATCCTCCTCTACCTTTAAGGCACCCTACCTCAGCATGGCATAAAGCAATGGACTCAGCTGAACTTGGACTGAACCCTGAGCCCAAATAAAACTTTCCTTTTGCAGATTACTTTTTCTAGGATATTTTGCCTCAGTGGTGAAAAAATAGTTTACTCTGCATTTTACAATATTTCAATTGTACACGTAGAATTAATTAATTTATTTTCAAATATGCTTTCACTATGTAGCCACGGCTAGCTTAGGGCTCACTGTATTGATCACACTGGTATTGATCTCACAGAAATCAGACTCCCTCTGTGTTCTAAATACTAGGAATAAAGGTGTCTGTCTTTATTCCTAGACATATAATAAAACCAGGAAAATAGGAATAATTATAAAATATGACAAAAGAAGAATTGGTAAGTCTCGGTATTTAATAAGTTTGATTTCAGTTTAATGTATCTGAGTTTGTGTTGCTTAATTATTAATAATGTGGTACCTAATAACAGACTTGTGAATAATCATAACTTGGTTTAAAATTGGTAAGATGTACATAACAATTATTCTGGTTATGGACTTAATCTCTTATCAACTGCAGTTCACTTGGGCCAATAGTGTGTGCTTTGTATCCCATTTATTTCACCTACAGGATAGTTAGGTCTCATGTAAGATACCACACAAGATGTTGGATCCTACAGATTTCTGCAGTCTTCCTTACAGTGAACATTTACTATAATGATTTCTCCATACTATTTCCATAATAACCAACAGGATGGCTTTACAAGAGTGCTAGGTGGAGGAGGTGCATAGCATTCCTGTAACCCAGGAAACAGTCACATTTTTGACCTTTTGCTCTTGGTTGTTAGCACTTGTTTCTTGCCAACAGTGCTAATGAGGCTCTTGACATTTGTTTCTTGTCTTATGTTATGTATCGTTGAAGAAGTAGTTATTAAGTCAAATAGTGTGAAAACCAGAAATGTCCTCATTGAGTAACTAACTCACTTAATAGAATTTTTCTCATACTGTCTTCTAGGGCCTTACTTCCCTTGTTATATTGATGTGTGCATCTCAGGGAATTGTAGTGTTAGCAGAATTCCTGCTACAGATAGCCTTTTACCCGTATGCCTGAAAGTCTCTTTCAAATCTTTATCTGGACTGTTTCAATATAAGAATACTAATAGATGAATACCAGAGAAGAATCTCCTAGTGTGTTAGTTACTAGAAGCTGTAATCTCATTAGGAAGGTAAATAAGACTTTGCACATGAAAGTGTGAGGTGTTATTTGTGAAACTTGAAAATTTAACCAAAGCAATCCAAGAGGTAAGTGACTATACCTTTGGTTTAAGTATTTATTGCTGGAAACAGCATTTACTTCCTGATTTCTGGAAAATGGCTTAATCCTTAACTTCTGTAAAGGATGATTTCAAAATTTCAGAACTTTTAGAAAAACACTTTTTGGTTTTTACTAGCCTTTTTTTCTATCTCCTACCCTTCCTTTCCTACTCCTACTCCTCCTTCTCCTCCTCTTCTTTCTCTCTCTCTCTCTTTCTCTCTCTCTCTTTTTTTCTCTCTTTCACCCACACCCACCCATCCACCCCCACACACACAGAGTACATACAGACACCCTCTTTCCCTCTCTCACACTTAATTCTATTACATTAGGGAATTAGTTTGAATCTAGTGAAGCAGAACTTCGAAGGTCATCAATATGTAGAAATGTTGATTTTAATAATGAGTCTTCACTGTTTGTGTCTTTCAGTGTTATTTTTAAATTCACTTCATTCCTGAAATCAGATCAATATCTTGTAATAAGCTCAGCAAGCCTGACCATTTTATCATTTGACTTTCCCATAGGTAATTGCTGAAGCTAGACACATCTTTGCATTTGCCATTCTTTTCACCAAGTAAACTTTCTCCTATTAGTCATCATAATTTTTTATGTGTGTGTGCATGCACGAATGTGTGCACACATGTACACATGCACACATGTGGAAGATGGAAGACAACCTCAGAAGCCTTCCTCAGGAACACAGTCCACCCCTTCTGAGACAGCATCTCTCATGGTCCAGGAACTCACCTATTAAACCAGACTGGCTGTCCAACAAGCTGCAAGGATTTTCCAGTCCCTCTTTCCCAGTGTTGGGATTACAAATGCATGCCACCACATCTGACAATTTTCTGTGAGTTCTGCAGATTGAACGCAGGTCCTCATCCTTGCTTATAAGGCAGAAACTATTAAATGTGAGCTTGTCCACCTTCTCTTGTCTTTTAAATTTCAGGCAAGATTCTTTCAGTGTGAACCCGAAACAAAGGTAAAGTTTTACTATGGTTCATCAGGTAAATTAAACTACTTTACCAAGATGGGAGATAAGTAGTCAGGGAAGTACTTGTTACAGTAAATGCTTCTGGATTGTGGTTAGAAAGGCTTGCAAAGGGAAATTTTCTTAAGAATGAAAAAAAGAGAAAAAGAAAACCGACAATGTGGGATTTGAAGGAAAATGACCCAACAGGCCCTTTGGGAGTAGCACTATTAAGAGCTGTGGCTTCTTGGAGTAGATATGGCCTTGTTAGAGGAAATGTATCACTGAGGGTGGACTTTGAAGTTTCAGAAGCTCAAGCCAGACCAAGTGACTCATTGACTCTTCCTGCTGCCTGTGAATCCAGATGTAGACCTTTCTGCTCCTTCTCCAACAATGCACCTGCCTGCCTGCCACTGCACTTCAAACAGTGATGATAAAGGACTAATCCTCTGAACTTTCAATCAGTCCCAAACAAATTATTTCCTTTGTAAGAGTTGCCATGGTCATGGTGTCTCTTCACAGCAACAAAAAACCCTAAGACAGACAACATTTGGAAATGGTTCAGTTGTACATTTCTCAAGACAAGTTGCATTATTTTATTTAATCCTTGAGTACTCTAAGAATGCCAATATCACACATCTATTAAATCACATATTTATCAAGAATTTGTACCAGTGTTCAAATCTGATTCTTTTAATTGTCAAGTTCATCTTTTTTTCCAATGTACTGTTAGTATGGCTTGAACAGATAGTAAATACTGTTTTGTCTTCTTTGATTTGTGGTTTTGTTTCATAATATATGATTTCTAATTTTAATTTAATGTGATTAACTGTTCCATTTGAGAACTAAGCAAACAAGATTTGCATCTAGGAGTCATTGATATGTTCATCTATCCTACCAATGAAGCCACATTGAGAAATATTGAAATGTAATCCTTGATAACCAAGAACAGGTGTGCCTGGGTTAGTTTTTTGTAACTTGATACAGCTAGAGGGATTTTTGTTGTGTTTTTGTTTTGTTTTGTTTTTTGAGAAACTTCAACTGAAAAAATGTTTCCATCAGGTTGTCTGTAGGCAAGCCTGTAGAGCAAAGTCTTGAGTAATAATTGATATGGGAGAGCTCAGTCTTCTGGGGGCAGTGCCACCCTTGCTCAGGTGGTCATGAGTTGTAGACCCAAGCAGGCTGAGTAAGTCATGAAGAACAAGTAGCAGCCCTCCAAGGCCTCTGCTTTAGTTCCTGCCTCTAGGTTACTGCCTTGATTTTCTTTCATAATTTCTCTTACTGATGAATTGTGATATGGAGGTATAAGTGAAATAAATTCTTTCTTTCCCACGTTTCTTTTATTCATGGTGTTTTATCACAGCACTAGGAACTAAGACATGGTGTAATGGTGCGGGAGAATTATCTGTATTCTGTCAATCATATTTTAATAAAACGCTGATTGGCCAGGCAGGCAGTATAGGCAGGAAAGCCAGACAGGAAGTAGGGGTGGAGCAAAGAGACTGGGAGTATTCTGGAAGCAGAAGCTCTCTCAGCCACTCCTGTACAGACCACCGAAGAGACAGCATGTAACCTGCCCAGCTGAAAAAGGTATGGAGCCATTATGGCTAACATAGATCAGAATAATGGGTTAATATAAGTTATAAGAGTTAACAAGAAGCCTGACCCTATGGGCCAATCAGTTTATAACCTTATGGAGTCTTGTGTGTGATTTTCTTTGTTGCTTGCCGGCTGTTGGGGTACTGGGCGGGACAGAAACCCCAACAAGCCGGCCTTCGTGTTACAGTGTAACACTTATCATTTGTTCTTATCCATGTTACTGCATGCTGGACTGTCATGTACAATTAAGACTTGTTCTTGTGCTAGAGAATATTAAGAACAACAACACTAGACAACAAGACAATCACGGAGTGAGAAAAGACAAAGGTTACTTTATAACCCAAGCTCCTCCATCTATGAGCCTCTCTGTCAACTAAATTGAATTGCTTGTCAGTTATAACTTTAGCGTCATTTTCTCTACTTATAGACACGTTGTAATAAGAAATTCAACCAAAGAGTTGCCTCAGGGAGAGGGGTGTGCGTGCGCAAGTGAGTTAGGCACGGGCGTGGGGCGGGCTGTGAGAGGAAGCTCAGCTTGCCTCAGTCTCTGCTGCATTCCCTTGCCTATCGCAATGGCTACCTACAAGCTGGTTCTTATCCGGCACCGCGAGAGCACCTGGAGCCTGGAGAACTGCTTCTGGTACGATGCCGACCTGAGCCCGGCTGGCCACGACGAGGCGAAGCGCTGAGGATGGGTGTTGCAATATGCTGGCTATGAATTCGACATCTGCTTCACCTCCGTGCAGAAGAGAGCAATCCAGACCCTCTGGACAGTCCTGGATGCCATTGATCAGATGTGGCTGCCAGTGGTCAGGACTTGGTGCCTCAATGAATGACACTATGGGGTTCTGACTGGTCTCAATAAAGCAGAAACTGCTGCTAAGCATGGTGAGGCACAGGTAACGATCTGGAGGCGATCTTACGATGTCCCACCACCACCAATGGAGCCTGATCATCCCTTCTACAGCAACATCAGTAAGGATCGCAGGTACGCAGACCTTACTAAGGACCAGCTACCATCCTGTGAGAGCCTGAAGGACACTATTGCCAGAGCACTGCCCTTCTGGAATGAAGAGATTGTCCCCCAGATGAAAGAGGGCAAGAGAATCCTGATCGCGCCCCATGGCAACAGCCTTCGAGGGATCGTCAAGCATCTGGAGCGTCTCTCAGAAGAGGCCATTGTGAAGCTGAACCTGCAAACTGGCATTCTCATTGTCTATGAATTGGACAAGAACTTGAAACCCGTTGAACTCATGCAGTTCCTGGGAGATGAAGAGACCGTGCGGAAGGCCATGGAAGCTGTGGGTGCAGAGCAAGGCCAAAAAGTGAAGGCAAGCAGACAGATTTCTACCTCAAGATCCTCCTCCCTGCCTGTTTCTGCCTCCTGCACCCTTCCCAGCACCTGTCACTGACTCCATGTTTAGGATCTTAAGTTTAATTTGAGCTGCAGATGGGGACCCGTGGCTCCCATTTTGTTTTAGTATTTTATCCCCTGCACCCACTCCCTTCATAGAATCCAGTCAGAGTAACACCTCTAGGGTGCAGGTTCTTGGTCGACATCCAGGGACAGCTCCTCTTCCCAGGAGAGTTGAGAGGTAATAATTACAGTTCTCTTAGTCCCTTGTTTACAAGGGTCTGCTTTAGGAGGAGGTCAGGGAGGAACCATGCTGTGGCCTGACCAGTGAGAAGCTGCAGTCAGTTTTTGTCCCTGAAGCCTGTTCTGCACTCTTCCGCAGTTAGGTAACCCGGGGCTGTAGTCATTCCAGTGGAAGGTGAAAGTAGCTTGCATTTAAAAGATGAACTACCTTCCTCTCTGACCCTAAAGGAGCTGCTGGCCCCAGAAGGTTGGGATCAATCCTGTCAAGTCTATGTGTTACATTTACTTTTACATAAACAAAAAAAGTACATATATATTTATCAGCACACAAACACCCCTCTGAGGTTTCTAGGGGTGATTGAAATAGTCCTATGTGGTCAGCAGAAAATAAGCCATTCCTCATATCAAGTGGGATAAACTCCTTGTCCTCAAGGGACAGGAGTGTCACTTACTATGTGTTAGGATCCCTCTGCCATGTGCTGTAGAGGGGAAGTGCCCTTTGATCATGTCCAGGGTTTTGTCTTTTTGCTGTCTGGATCATGTTCCAGCTGCTTGACCCTACCATGTTTGTTCAGAACTTGTTTTGGGCATACTAAATCTTCTTTTCCAGATCAGTATAACAAAGGAGCGATGTACAATAAAAAAAAAAAGAGTTGCCTCCACATTCTCACAATATCCTGTCTTAAGAGAACCTGTTTCCTTAGATCCTCTCTCAAATTCTCCATCAATCCTAAATCCTTAAATAGGTTCTTTCAAATATTCTTTCTCTGAGAGGCATCATGACTCCCTGGATATATTTTGCCTCACAATATAACAAATAACAGGCCCAAATTGATTGACCACAAGTACATACTTGCTGAATTGAACTGATACCAGTTCTATTCATTGTAAGATTTATTTTGCAACCTCCCTGTTCCTCTTCAGAATATCTGATATACAATTAGTGCAGAGAGGTCCCTTTCCTTGGATGGGTGCTGTATGATACAGAATCTTTGACTTCTTAATGGACTTTCAGTTCTAATTTAAATTTCGGAATATCATTAGCTAGATTTCCACACTTGAGTCCCTATAGATAGAGAGGACTCTCAGAGGGAGGGTGGATTAATGCAAATAACACATTGTCAGAAAATTTGGTTTCCAGTTTAATCTCTTGTGGGCAAATTGTAGCCACAGTCAATTTGTTTGACCTCTTTAGGCCTTAAAGTTTTAGCTATAAAATGAGAGAATTGGATAATAGAGGACTCTCAGGCTTTTTCAAACTCCAATATGGTGGTTCTAATCCTTGAGGGTCACACTGGGGATATCATCTGCTCTTTCTCATATGTATGAACATATATTTCTGAGGAGTTTGTGATGTGAATAATATCAAATACTTAACTTTTAAAAGATACCCAAAGTACATAAAGGTAAAGTTTGTAATTTTCTTCAGAAATATTTGCAAACAGATGGCTAACATAATTGTTTCTGGTGTAAAAGCAGACACTGTTAAAATATAATAAGAAGCAGATAAATCTGCAGAAACTCTCTTAGCTCCATCTCTAGAGGATCAGTGCTAATAAGTCAAATTAGTCATTTTTATTTAGAAGATATAAAAAGGCATATGGTTTCATGTTGTACCAGCTGTCATAAAATTTGGGAGAAAAGTGTTGCTTACAAAGCTTCCAGGGGGAATGTTTCATAGAATCATTTTAACCTTTACAGTTTACAAAACCAGTTGGCTTCCGTTCTTCATAAACTATTATTTTGGCCTGAATTCTCTATAACAATAAAGGTTCAGCAGGTAGGAAAAGCATGCAGATAGGAGAAAAAACCTTGACTGTTGTCTAGAGGAATTCTTGGTATAGATAGCTTTTATATGAAAGTAAGCTTTTCATATAAATATAAAAAGGGTAATGATGAAATGTATTAAAAGACTTGTTTTCAAATGAAAGAATGAGTTACACAAAAATGTCCTCTAATGTTTAACCCTAATGCACAGTATGGATTAAAATGAATGCATACTTCATATTCATGTGTTAAAAATCCTTACTTATATGCAAGGTCCTTTCAGAATTTGGTCTCCATTGCCTTTTCATGTTGATCTGTGGTTGTATAGTTAAAAGATTTTTCATTTTCTGGAGTTTGTTCTTCAGAGGGTTTCTCTATTTTTTGTATTCTCTTACTTTTACTTCTTTAAAAGAATTTTTATTTATTCACTGTGTTGATTTCCTTTGATTATAAACTTAATTCACTTAGAAAATACCTAGGTCATTAATAAAGCACATATATGGGTGTGTCTGTGAGGGCTTTTCCAAAGTGGAATATGGGTGGCGCCATCCCATATACTAACACTAGCATGAATGAAAAGAAAAAAAATAAAGCCAGATGATCATGATCATTGACATTTTCTTTCTCTCTGCTTTCTGATGTGCTAAAGTGTGATCAAGCAACCTCTTGACAGCACAGACAGGAGCTGGAGTCATTGCCAGACCTTACCTGTCACGACTGATTCTATCCTATGAACTGGTAAGTAAAACACCCCTCCTTCTTTAAGTTGCTTAGGGCAGGTATTCAAAGAAACAAGGAAAGCAGACAAACACTGTGACAGAAAGCCACAACTGGTCAAATTGCAGAGAACAACGGACTGTGGCACACGGAGCCACAATTGATAAATCCACAACACAACTCTTAAAGCTAAGGCTTAGGGAACATCAAGGAAGAAAGGGATGGAAAGATTGTTAGAGCCATAGCACCAGGACATCTGCTGCCAGATTGTAGCTCTGTATAGGCTACACCCATGAAATCTCAACAATTTGGCTGCCTAAACAAGATCTGCTCAATGACAATACCAGTTGACCTGCAATGTGGTTGGAGGAAACCAAATGGGGTACCAACCCATAGATGAAGAGCTGCAGGCGATTAATAACTGCTTAGAGAGGGAGAATTAATTTCTGCCAATGGTGACCACCCTACCCTGATTGGCTAGCTAATATCAAGCAGTCAGTCTTACACACACACACACACACACACACACACACACACACACTACTAAAAATAGGAAAAAAGGTTTACTGTAATGTTTTTAGGATATATATATATATAGGATATATATAAATATATATATTTAGGATATATATATATATATATATATATATATATATATATATATAGTGTTTGCCTGCTTTGTGTTTATGGAAGTCAGAAGTCATGGGAGTCACTTGAACTGAAGTTTGGGGTAGTTACAAGCCACCATGTGGATTCTTGGAACTGAACCTAGGTCCCCTGCAAGAGGAGAAGCTGCTCTTACCTAATAAAGCATCTCTGCCGCCCTGATATTTCTTTTAAAAAGTAATATTTTTACTTTTAGATTAAGACTACTTTCTTCTACTTTTCATTTAAACAAAGCAGGCAAATAGAAGAGAAAATAGTTCAAACAGATTCTACCATCAGATACATACAGATTTTCTTATAAGAAGATATGTGGTTTCATGCCAACGAAGAAAAGCATACAAAAATTAATAATCCAGGTGGTGATGGCACATGCCTTTAATAACAACACTCAGGAGGAAGAGGAATTGAATTTCTGAGTTTGAGGCCAGCCTGGTCTACAGACTGAGTTCCAGGCCTTCCAGGAATATATAATAAAACCTTGTTTTGAAAACAACATAAAATAAAACAAAACAAAAATCATAAAGAGACTAGATTAATGTTTTGGGAATCAAGGAGACGATAGTAGATTTCTTAAAAACTAACGGAAATTGAGTAATTCTATATGAATGATGTTAATAAGGATGCATAATATTTGGAAGGTATTAATTAGAAAATGTATTGAGTTTGATTGCCTGATTTTCCACCTTAGCATTTAGGTTGTCATAGTAACTTGAATAAATTTGTTTCTTGAAGAAATTTTAAATTATACAACTGTAGAATCTCTCAGCAATTTTTACCATATGTAGCATACAGGTTTTATGTCCTCTGCTTCTTGAAAACAAGTTATTTCATTTATTAACTTTGACAATGTATAAATACTGAAGTACATTGTATTGCATTCTTTAATAGTATAATATCTACAGATATGTCATATAATGCATTTGTTAAACAGTTAAATAGTTGACCCTAACCACTGAATCAATGAATTAAAGTAACTGATCTTGATTTTCAAGAGTTGAGATTTCTTGTGAACTTCAAAATACTTCTTGGAATTGCCCTCTTTCCATCCCTGTCAGCAAGAACAGAGCTTTTATTCTTTTCAGTGTTTCTTTAGTAACTGCCATGTAGCTTCAATTGGTCTGCTATTGTGGATACACATTTCATTAGCAACTATTAAGGAAAGTCTCAATGGCATGGCACTCCCTTTATCTAAATGTGGATCTGGGTTCCATCCTTAGACACCTGTGCTGGCTAGTTTTATGTCAACTTGCCACAAGCTAGAGTCAATTTGGGATAGGGAACTTCAATGGAGAAAATGACTATGATTGGCTTGTGAGTAAGCCTGTGGCACATTTTTTTTTTTAAATTGATGATTGATGTGGGAGGACTCAGCTCATCAGTGGCAGTGCTTCCTTCCCCCCCACCCACCCGTCCCCCAACAGGTGGTCCTGGATGTTACGAATAAGCAGTCTGAGGAAGTCATGGGCATCAAGCTAGAAGCAGCATTCCTCCATGGTCTCTGCTTCAGCTTCTGACTTCCAGGTGTCTGTTTGAGTTCCTGCCCTGACTTTTCTTTGTGATTGGCTTCAAGCTATAAGCTGAAATAAACCCTTTCCTTCCCAAGCTGCTTTTGATCACAGTGTTTTATCACAGCAACAGAAATTCTAGCTAAGACAGCACCACGAAAAAGTAAAATAAAATATCTATAATAAAAAATTTAAACAGCACATGAAGGATGAAGGAAGTTGAAACTCTACATAGTAATAAGATACTGACAAGTAAGGGTTGCTAGAAGGACAATAGATGGAAATGATGGAGTGAATTTTTATTAAAGTACATGATCAACATGAATTAAAAGGGTATAATGTGATTCATTATTTTCTAAAATGAGTGTGTATTAATAATAAAATGGGGATTTTAGAAAGGTATCATCAAACCATGAAAATTTGCACAGATATAAAGAAAATAAACACAAGGAAACTTAGCAGCACAAGTTATTTAGTTAGCCAGTTATAGGCAGATGGGCAATCTTTCTGAAGAGAAAGTTTCTTAGACGTTCATGATACTCAAGTTAGGAACTCCTACCATAGACTCTGAAGATACTAGAAGATGACTTGAGTGCTGTTTTACTGATTTAATTCCCAAAGTGGTTCTTAGTCCTCCCTGTCCATACCCTAGTTTATGGTTTTCTGTGGTCTATTACCAAAATGGGCTACTGTCATTTTGGTTCTTCTTTGAAGTTTCTTAAGGGAGATAAAGACGGAAGCACTGGTCCATATGCCACAGGTGAAGGGAGACACAGAAATGGTTATGTACTGTGTCTTTTGAACTGAAACAGGGCATTTACTGCCCAGGAGAAAAACATTTAAAAAGAGTATGATTGGATAACCTAGTAAAATTGTACAGAAGATAAATTGACTTAAAAATATTTAGGAAAGCACACACAAATAGAGACTGAGCATCTCTAATCTGATAAATAGAAATCAAACATGCTTTAATTTCTGTAACTCTTTGGGCACAAAGATGATGCAAGAGAAAATTCACATCACTGAATTGCCTTTACAACCAAAACTCTTAAGAATATTACACAAATTTATCTTTCGTGTGTGTCTAAATTGCATACATGAAGCATGCATTAGTTGTCTGTGAACTTGAGAAACATCCTCACAATGGCCCACATACAGATGCAAATATTCTGAACGTGGAAAACAAAACAAAAACTGAGCTCTGAAGTATTTCCGGTACCAACCATTCCAGATAAGGTAGCTACAACGTGTATGGAATTCAAAAGGAGAGTCAGTGTCCCGATTGTTGAACCAAATGTTTAGGAGTTGACTTTGGAAAATTGCTCAGTAGCAATAGAAATATCATACTGCTTTCTTTCATATGCTTTTGGGCTTGATCCAGATTTGACTGTTTGTTTATACTAAATGTTGAAGGACGGATTGGCTTACCGCACAAAGTTTTCCATTTGGTCTTCCAAAATATACTTCGCAGCTCTGTTTTGAAACTGGGAAGTTAATTTTTCACCCCCTGCTCCCTTTTTATAACTCAGAGCCACAACATTAGTGTGGTTACATCATATGAAGCAGGATAATGGCTGTCTGGACTATAAAATCCATCTCCTAATCATCCCTAATTATCAAACCTAAATTTTGATTTACTTTTTCTAACACAAATTAAACAGTTTACCTTTTCTTAAAGTCTTTCCTATGAGTTTTCCTTCCCACAGAGAAACAATCTGTTTTCTGTCTACAGGCTGTTCAAGCAACTGTATCCAGCTGTTATGTGGCTAAGTGAAGCAGTGCTTGGGCAGATTCTACATAAATGAGTGATCACTCCCATGATACTTCTTTCTTGGTATAGAAGCTGAGAAAGACTCAGGTGGGCTCCAGGAAGTCTTAAGAGCATGTCTCTATTGTAATAGTTGCACACTGTGCCCAGGGCTGAATACCAAACCACTCAAATTCCAAGGAGTAAACTCAGAGAAGTGAAATGAGACTTTAGAATCAGGCCTGTGTTGAGTCGTTAGATTTCTTCTTTAGTTATTGTAGTATTTCTCCTTAATTTGAAAACTGATTGTCCTAAATTTGGTAGAATATATCTTATTCCAAAATTTAACCATTGTATTAGCCTGTTCTTTCATTTTTATAGCAAAATGAAAAATCTGGTAACTTTATAAACAACAAAAAAAGTTTATTGAGCTCTGAGTTCTAGATGTTCAAGAACTCACGACTGGTGATAGGCCTTTTGATGTCAAGGGTCCATAGGTAAAATGGCATTGCATGGTAAGATAAAGAGAGCATATATGTGTGCATCTGCTTTAATTGCTCTCTATCTCAAACTGTGAAGCCATTATTATTCAGTTACATGGGCTCCAATGACATTAATTACTCCTAATCACCATTTGAAGGCTCTGAATTTATATATCATAGAGAAAGTATGCTACCTCACAGAGGTAAAACTTGGAGGACAAAATTAAGCCATATTTAAACCATAGTTCCTTGACTTTATGGAATGATTTTATATGTAGCAAGGTGGCTTTCTAGTGAAAATATCTTCACATATGATATGAACATGATGCAGTTTAAAGACTGCTGACTTCAAAGATGTAAAATTTAAAATCCAAGTTCTGCTGGGTGTACATTCATGTTATTTTTGCCTATGGAAAAGTGAATGTGTTTTAGCATTAGCAGAGTATAAACCAGCTTAAGAGGTGTGAAAACATAGCGATAAGATGTGTTAAAATTGAGATGTGTAGATTTGTATCATCTTGGATACAGTAGAATGGTCAGAATGTACAGGGCATCCTTTGGTCACCTTGGCTACCATGATATGCTACCAGTATGAACAGGAATCCAAAACTAATTTCAAATGACATCTAAGTAATAACTGTAAGTTTCCATTCAATGCACTCTTAAATTCAAATAAATTCCTTTCCTTAGAGTAGTACAGCACATTATTTTTCATTATAGAATTTTTTTCTGCCCTTTGTTCTCGATCATTTTTCCAACACAATGAAAATCCCGTGTTTACATTAAAACACACTATTTAAAGTCCCATTTACATCATTCACACCAAGGCCTGGAGAGCCCTTTTCCTGTGAGAATTTGCAAGAGTCACAGTCTTTTTATGTCCCCCTAGTCACCTTTTAAGGACAAAATTCTTTTAATTAAGAGTTTAACTTGTCAGGAAGTATGTTTCAGCTGTCTGAATTAGTGTCAATGTGGCATAGCAAGCCAAGACATCTGTTTGGAGCATGGGTCACCCACCATTTCATCCAGTTATATTATACTGCTAGACGTAGGTTCCACTTTCCTAAGGAGATCACGCTTGCCTGCAGGTAGACTTATCAGTTGAAAATATACTTCCATTATGTCTGTCTTCACATTTCTTCCTTAGTACTTTGCACTTTAGAAGAAGAGTGAGCAAGTACAACTATCTCACCATTAACAGACGTCCTTGAGAAATTCTGGATATTCTGGTCCATGGCCTGCTTTTTAAGAAAATTTGCTGGCAACCAACTTTGGTTGTAAGTGTGCTGCTTCTGCTCATGGCATTGTACCAGCACTTATTTTGTTGCATAATTTATTGCTTTGGGTTTCAAGTTTTAAGTTTGGAATGATTGTTGCTAAAATGCAAGTATCCTAAAGACATGGGTCAGAATAAGATCAATTGTCATCTGATAATTTAGCTGATTTTAATTTGACATCTTGCAAGTAGGAATGTGTCTGTTTTTTGCGCCCTAAACCATTGAGTTTAGAGAAGAACTTTTAGGGAAAAAACTACTTACCACTGAAAATTTAAGGAAAGGGTTTTGGGACGAACCTGATAAACGCAAGGTTCTAAAGTTTCACTAGTCTCATGATCAGTCCATCTCTGAACTGTAATAGGAGTTATCCAACTTCAGAGAGCACACACCAGAAACATATCATTAGTTTGTTAAATGTAAATTAATAAGATTTTATTTCTACAGCTCAGATTTGGAGCCCTTGGATCCCAGGACCCAGGTGGCTCTGAGGTATCAGCACAGGGTGGACATGTGATAGAAAGAGCAAGGCCTTACCCTCCAATAGAAAGTCAAAGGACACAAGGTCTCAGTTATAGATCCTAGATAAGCTCTGAAAGTCTGCTGTACACCATGATGCCTAAAGACGACAACACTCTATGTTGTATTTAAAGTGTGCTAAAACCTATGCTCAGTGTTAGGAAGACAAAGACTTCCCCTCTCCAAAAACAAACAAACAAACGAGCAAACAAGAAATACCTCAATATCAATTATAATAAAAAGGATGGGAAGAAATTTGAGGACGTGATGGAGTTATATCTTTGATGGTTGTGATGGTTTCATGAATATGAACTTATCCACAAACTTATTGATGTGTAGACGATAACTATACCAATTATACTTCAATAATGGTATTTGAAAGTAGAAAGCCTAAGGCAACACACTAATTCTTTTTCCCTTTCTTTCTTTCTTTCTTTCTTTCTTTCTTTCTTTCTTTCTTTCTTCCTTCCTTCCTTCCTTCCTTCCTTCCTTCCTTCCTTCCTTCCTTCTTTCCTTCCTTTTGCTTTGGCATCCTCTCACTATGTAGTCCATGTTGGCCTGAACCCATGGCAATCTTCCAAACTCAGATCTCCAATTCCTGATATAATAGACACATTCTACTACAACAACCTCAAAGATAAGGTTAATTTATTTTTTTGAGAATCTCATACATATTTACAATGAAGTGTGGTCATATCTGTCTCCATTTCCCTCATATTTTCCCCAGAATGTTCCTTCCCAACCTTGTTGTTGTTGCTGTCACCGTTATTGTCGTCATTGTCACCATTGTCGTCTCCTCCTCCTCCTCCTCCTTCTCCTTTCTTCTTGCCCACAATGATCGTTTAGTGCTGTGCCTACATATGTGGATTTGGTACATTACCTGGAGCATGGGAAGTCAGCTGGTGGCCACATTCTCAAAAAAGATTGAGGTTTTCTCCACTACAGCTATACACTGCTAACAGCTTGCCAGTAAGGGGTGGGACTGATGAAATTTCAAAAGGAAACTTCTCTGACCAAGAGCAAAAGAAACCTATGTTTATGGCTATAAATAAAACTATTTAGAAGTCAGTTTGACAATATGATGTTTAACAAAATAACAATAGTAGGTTCTATCCTAGGATCTATAATCTTCCAGCCATGAGCCTTTAAATAGCTATATAGTACTAGATATGAATTTTCTTTCTATGGGGGAAAATGCGGCATAAGGGAAACTCTTAAACAATGGTTGTGGGAATATAAAATAATACAATGTCTTTTGGTTTCTCATAAAACTATAGCTATAATAGTCCTATGATTTTGGCATAGCACTCCTGAGCATGTAACAGGGGGTTTGGATCCTACTACAGAAATACTTGTACATCCATTTTCATTATTCCATTCATAATAGCTAGAAAATGGAATCAACTGAGGTGTCCGTCAACTTATGAATAGATCAGAAAAATGTGGTATAGATATACATAATGGAATATTCCTCAGTTGTAAAGAAAAGGAAACAAAAATTTCAAGTAAATAAATGGAACAGAAGTTATACAGACTGAGTCTACTGTCTTAGATTTCCATTGTTGTGGCAAAACACCACAATCAAAAGAGTTTTGGGGAGGAAAGAGTTTATTTGGCTTACATGTCCATAATTGAGGGAAGCCAAGGCAGGAACTCAAGCAGGAACCTTGAGTCAGGAACTTAAGAAGAGAGAGCAGAGGCAGTGCTACTTACCAACTTACTCTGGATGGTTTGCTTAGCCCGTTGAGTTGACCTATAGGCCAACATGATGAAGGCATTGTCTTAATTGAGATTCCTCTTCCAAAATGAATCTAACTTGTGCCAGGCTGACATAGAAACTAAGCAGCACAGTAAATCCAGTGCATAAAGACAAACACTACATGTTTTCTGTCATATGTGGACTCTAGGTTCAAACTGCTTGTTTTTTGTTTAACTCGGAGCAAAAATGGAAGGCAGACAATTAGAAAGGGGAATTGGGGAACACGGGTAGAGGATTATAGGTAAAAGGAATATTGTGAGGTGTAATACTGATGTTGGAATAGCTAAAACAAGGAGTAGCACAGAGGGTATGGGGGAAATAAGAGGTTGAGGGGGAGGACTAGCCCAAAGGAAGGGGACAGAAAATCCCACAGGAAAGTCTATTATCTCACAACCCAACTTTAAAGAACAATTGGCAGGATACTAGAACACATGGGAAATAAAAAAAGGGGTGGATTGATACTGAAGTTTAAAGAATTAAGCATGAATAGAGGTCAGGGAGAAGAAAGAGGTACTGAGTTATCCAAAACTAAGGCTCTATGGAAAAAGCCATAGGAAACCTAGTAGTTAGTAAGGTAATTTCAAAATATAACTGGAAAAAAAAGGATTCAAATTGAATTACCCTGCATGGGCTGATAATATCCCTCCTGAAAGACATTGATATTCAATAAAAATCATAATGCCAGGCATGGGATATACCTCCATATTATTTATTTGTTAGGAAGGCCCAAGGGCTCTCCAAAACAATGTAGTCTATTATTATTGCTCTTGTTTACATCATACCATCACTACCTAGCAAGACCCTATTGCCGAAGATACATGCACTTTGAATGCAGGACACAGAGAAATCAATCCCAAACTAACCAGAAAACTTCCTCTCTGCTTGCTTGCTCTTGCTCAGCACTGCATGCTCCAATACTGACCTGTCAGTCAAGATGCACCTACTAGTGTAATAGGGGCATGACTACTAAGAGGTAACTAACTGATTTTCAAAGGATAACTTTTAAATTAATTCCATTCAATGGAAGCCATGAGATGATTCAATCCATGAAGAAACTTCCTGTCAACCCTTATGACCTGAGTTCAATTCCTGGGACCCACATGATAGAAGGCAAGAAAAGATGTCTTTGGACCTCCACATGTGTGCCATGGCATGCATGTGTGCACAAACATACACACCTAATAAATAAATAAAACAAAATAAAATAGAAAAACATATACTATGAATAAGGCAATGATCCTCATGGCTTGTGACTCTAGAGTCATATCCACAATCCCTATTACTATCTCTGGCTCCTATATGTCTTCTATACATATGTCTACAAAATGAATGTGATAAGCAAAATACTACCTTACTGAATTTACCTATTGTATCTATTCATTTTGTGTACACAGAACAAAGCAACAGTTTTCCAAAAGAAGCATTTTCAGGGTCTGGAGAAATGTATTGGTGATTAAGAACACTTATAGTTCTCTCAGAGAATCTGTGTTCAGTTTCTAGCACCCACAAGGTGACTTCTTTTTCAGGGGATCTGACACCTTCTTCTTACCTCTGAGGACTTCAGCATACATATGCCACATGTACGTACATATACATATACACACATTTAGAAATCTTTTAAGAAGCATTTTTATTATTTTAAGAAGGATCCTTGTGTCGATGTATACTATTATTTACTTATCTTAGGGAACTGTGGGAAGGATAAGTGAAATTTCTGACAGTATGCCTACAAGGGTAGTGGTTTGTCTGAATATAAAACAAAAATAAATGAGCAGTAAAATGGATAAAAGGGCAATACAGTTGACTCATGGCTCGTTACATTCTCCCACTCTTAGAACACTAATGTCAGTGGGATGACCAGGAAACTTTTCCTGGCATTTGAAACTAGCAGGAAAAATATAAGATATAAACGACAGGCTGTGGTGATGCATACTTGTAGCTCCAGTGTTTAGAATACTGAGGCAAGATGATCACTATTTTGAGACCAGCCATGGCTCCACAGAAAGATCTTTATAGAATGTAGAGGCGTGGTCAATTTATAGTAGAGAATGTCATTAAAGTGACAAACATTTCACAGAAACTATTTATGCAACCCAGAAGTTAATAGTCTCCAGTACAGATGTAGAAATCACACGTTGGTGAAACCTGCCAAAATCCACACAGCTAATAAACAGTTGAATAACAATGTGAATGTCAGTTTCTCTGGCTCGCCAAACTCATTGTATGTGAAAAGAGGTAGTACCTCATAGACCCTTATATCGCCCCTAGGGACTATGCCTAATGCAGTTGAAAACACAATTTTACTTCATTAAAAAATATTTTTGTTTAGCTTATATTTAAGTAGGAGATGCATATGATAACAATATAGGGTGGTTTATGGAGTGAATTATCATATCATTTCTGTGCACAAATTTGAGCTGTGTGCTTCACGCCAAAGTCATATTAGAAGCCAAGACTCCTCAGAGCATCAGAAACAATAAAATGTAAATGTATCCAGAAAGAAATGTGTTATAAAAAGGTGAATTATATTATTGTGAGTTCAAATTTGGACTGTGACTGAATTGAGAACTTACAAACCCAAAGGTAGCAAAGGGCGTGGCCATCTCAGCAAGACCCTCTGATTTCATTCCCCATGTTTCCTAGGGCCTTCTGAGGAGACACAAGTCACAGAAATCCATACAGAGCCCAGCTGTAGCTGGGCCACAGATCCATACATGGCCCTCGGCAGCAACTTGGGCCTTGTAGACATCCTGGCTCTAGGTGGAGGGACTGGTCACTCAGGTGGGAATGGTTGTGACTCTAACCTTGTGCCTCTATGTGACATTTGGTGACAATTCAGGACCCAGACTTAAGCACAGAACCAATCCATGGTAGAACCATGGACCCCACCTGTATGTCACCACTGCCCCAGTAGCAGTATGGTCTTGAGACACCAACAGGGCCCTTGATCTCTGGTGTCTGCATGGTCTTTGATGATAACATATGCATTGGACATCAGCACAGACCCTGGCTTCAGTAGGGTCATGGACCCTGACATGGCCCTCAGTTGCATCTGTGACCATGACATCATACCATGACCTTTTGTAGCAATCCTGGCCCTTGGACACCAACTTGAACTTTGGTGGCTGACCTGCCCTTGGTTTGATCCACCCTAGCGTCTACTCCATCTAGGACTGGCTGGAGCTGATGAGGAGACTGGTCCTGTGGAATGATACCTGCAAGATCTCTAAGACTAGTGGCGGCCCCAGGATACTAGAGGAGTTCCTGTTAGGATCCAGTGATGATGGTGTACCAAAAGCCAGAGGCTTTGAAGGAGACCGGTGACTCACTGCAATGAACATTTGACAAAAGAACTGATGGGACAAAGAGGTAAACTTATAACACACTGAAGCCTCCATTGTCACCAGGACAAATAAAGAAGTGTTGGAGAAGCAGGAAAGGAGAAGCAAAAAGATTTTTTCTGTTGTTGTGGAATTTGTTTTGTTATTGTTGTGGGTTTTTGTTGGTTTGTTTTGTTTTGGGGAGTTGCTTTTGTTTGCTTGATTACTTACTTTGATTTCTTTCCTTATGTGGATGGGGGCGTGGCACAGATGAGGTAAGGATGGGGAGAACCAGGCGGTGGACAGAATTGGGGTGCATGATGTGAAACTCCCAAAGAAGTCATTGAAGAAAACAAGAAAAGAAACCCAAAATTCCAATTCTAACTGACAGGCCATAAGTTTGGGAAGTCAGAGTGAGATATTGAGTCAAAGGTAGGCTAATCTTTTGTTCTAGCCAGCCTTCCACCAGGCCCACCCACATTATGAATGGTATTCTGAAGCACTCTTGTTAACTTGATTCAGAAATGCCTATCAGGATGAGGGTGATCTCTCTGTGGTGTCTATCATCCCATTTATCACCCAGGATAATTTAGCTAATCTGGCTGACTAGGCAACTGCTCCATTTGACCCTTTTTGCTCTTTGTGTCCTTTCTGAAGCCAGGTTCCCTCTAGAGCAGGATGACCTTCCCCAGTGGAGGTATTGTCAAGTGTATGTAAGAAACTGTGTTCCCCTACCAGCTCCTGGAAACAAACTCTGATAAAATACCCTTCAAGTGACACCTAGAATTGCATATATAAATCTTAATTTTCTCTTTTCCACTGTGGAAGATCAGCTTTGTGTGGGCACTGGGCCTCCTGTCATAACCACTGCCTCTTGGTACCCAGCAAATGGAAGCTTTCTGTGGATTGCAAGCATCAGCTCCTATTCTGGCTGTTTGAAAGTACCCAGTCAAAGGAAACCCTATACTCTCTGAGATCTGCCCAGGAAGCCTAGGGTGCTTTCTCTCAGACAAAGTGCTAAGGCTCCTGCAAGACTCTTTCCCTAGTCCTGCTTCTTCTCCCATCTGGGTATGATTTATCCTTCCTATCAATATAATATCACTTTATGCTCACATTTGCTGCTGTATACTTTATTATAATTCATGCTCTCATATAGGTATTTCAGAAGATGTTTTATTCGCCTGCCGCTGCTACTCTTTACCATTAATTTATGAGCCACTTAAGAGCAGAGGTCATGTCACTTATCTCTTTGCCTCTCACTGCATCTGGCAATGAGCCTTGCTCATAGTAGGTGTTCCAAAGGTATTGGTTGAAACTAACCAAATTTCGTGAAGCTCTGAAGCGATGCTGCACAGACCTCTCTGAAGCAAATCAGAAGATAAACTGCTCACAAGCCTTTGCCTGGCAAGTCTGGTTCCGTGAGTTTAAAATTTTATCCTCGTGTTCCTGCAACGCCCCCTAGTGGAAACATAGCAAAATGTCTTGGCTACAAGATTATCTGCACTCCTTGACTGCCAGAAACAACAGGAACCCTGCCAAAGTGAATACCACTTCTTAATTTAGTAATTTTTCTAACAGGGTTTGCCATGTAGCTCAGGTTAGCTTGGAACTCACAATACTCCCGCTTCTAACTCTCAAATGCTGGGACTATAAATGATGTCACCACGTCTGCATCTATTTCTCCCTCTCTATTCTCTCTCTTTATGTTTTTACCTTTTTTCAGCTTTGCAGCTGCTCGTCATGTTTTTAAACGCGCTCTCCAGACTGAAGCTTGGATTATTTTCATAGTGGATTTAATCTGAGGGTGTTCCTTGGGAACATGGAGACAGATAAGACAGAAGAGAAAAAATTGGCTGCTTCTCAGCACTCAGCTGTGTGAGCAATGGACACCTTTCCTCATTTCTCCGAGTTCCATCCTGCAATTGCAGTCCAGCAGTGTGATAATGCAATTGTGTGGCATGCTGCTGGCCCTGTATATCTCCTCACCCTATGTGTCCCCCAGAGACCTTAGCAATACCTCCTGCGTTGGTCCTGACAGATAGGGCAGCCAGCTTCAGCAAGTCGGACTGATTTATGCTGCCTCAGAATCCCTTAAGCTTATGCTTTGAGTAGCCTGTATTTCTGACAAAAAGACAGTGTTTTGATTTTTACCTTTCTCTGTAGAAATCATGGCCTCTTCTTTTTAATAGCAATGCTTTGAGGGAATATCTGGGTATTGTGTATGCATGTTTAATGGTTTGTGCCCCTGGGCTTTTGAATTCATTCTTAACTGCATTTGTTCACTCACAGAATTATGAAATTATTAAAGGCAATATTAATAAACCTGTGTCCTGTCCATTTTTCAAGGTGCATTGCAATATATTTTTTAAAAATCAGCTGATGGACCATACCACACATCCTGCAAATCTATTGTACATAGAATAAAAATCTTCAAATAGAAAAAAAATCTTCCTTCTTTGCTGTGGGGAAAATAATTAACTGTTTAAACACCGATCCATACCAGTGAACGTGATGTCCCTTAGCCTTTCCAAGGTTATGCATAACTCGTGTGTATCCAGCTTCATAAGCTGTGCAATAGGCTTTCTGGAGACAAAAATCTGAGAGTGAACGCTCTAACATGAATCAGTCCTAGCTACAAATTTGATGTAGTGTTTGCTGGAATTGACAGCAAAAGACAACATTAATCCATATACTCGTGCAGCAGTGCTTTCATCTCATCCCTTTGCAACGACGTGACTTGGAATATATTTGTGTTTTCATTTCATTTTAGGGCCTTTGAGCAGACAGTGGGGCACCTTTTTGAGATACAACATACATTTGTGGCAATGCAGTTTATACCTGTGTAGTGCTGCTCATTAGAGAAGCACTTGCAGGTTAGGACTGATCATTTTCCTCTCTAGGAACAACAACAGCAAACAACAACAACAACAACAAAAGCATTCTATAGTACAGATAAAGACGACTCATGTTCAGGTGGCCTAGCTCCTGGCAACTTCTATTTTCTTTTTTCTAGACATACGCTGCCTTTATCAGCATCTATTCTATCATCTTGGATAAGATACATGATTTCATCTTCTACTCAGATGAATTACATGGGATTTGATTTTACATTGCTAAATTTACCTTGGAGTCAAGCACATATTCTCTTCTACATTTAATTTAGTGATTTACATTTGATTACCATGAGATAATTAGAGACATAAGTTCTGTGGTTGGTGGGGAACACAATCAACAATTTAAAATTTTTCTCATCGATTACTACACACACACACACACACACACACACACACACACACACCACAAGTAATATAAACTAGAGAGGATTTTTTTTCAGGGAAAACAACAAAAGCATTTTGGATAAACTTCTTTTTAAAAAATGATTTTTTGTAAGTAGTGGAGGAATGAAGGCTACTTAGAAACCACATGTATGCTCCAGACACAAGTAATTTGCTTCAATTATTACGTGTGGTTGATAATGAACATTTCTTTTATGTATCTGGTTTTCAGTGTATTGATAATTATTTCAGCAAACACTGTGTGTGTGTGTATGTGTGTGTGTGTGCATGTGTGTATGCATCCACACGCATGCTATCATTAGTTAAGGTTAAGCAAAGTTAAAGTTAAGTAGATGGCATGACCCAGCAGATAAAAATGCTTGCCAGGCAAGCCCCATGATCTAAGTTTGATCCCTGAAAGAAGAGAACTGACTCCCAAAAGTTGCTCTCTGACTTGCACACATGCATGGCGACAGGCATATGCCTACACTCACACATTCATTACACACACACATGCATACACACAGTGATGATGGTAGAACACACTCTTCCAATAGAACTACACTTTTGTATCTGTTAATCAAAGGTATTGTGTTTTCAGATTAAAATAAATCTTGTAACATGTACAGCCTATGCAAGTGATTAAAAATAAGAAAATCAGTTTTTTGAAAACACTTTTTTTTAACAACAAAAATGATTGAAGTATATGTACTAACCCTCCTGTTTCCTCCCACCATGGCCATGCTACTTTTTTCTACACCCTTGATTCTGCATCAGTTAACAGTGTGTAATAAAATAATTTAAAAACACCTTGCCACCAAGCTGTTTGGCATCCCTGCTGATTTAGTATAACCTTTCTCCTTCTTGCTAACTGATTGAAGCTCCCTTTATCTACTAGCAGGCAGCTCTATTTAATTGCGTTCTTTTCAATAATTAAAGGAGGTAGAGTATTCTCTAAATCGCTTCCATTTTAATGAAGAAGAACTGATATTTTTTAGTCAAATTTGGAAAAAGAAAGGGGATTTTAGTATATGGAATCACCCACGTTCCCTGGTATGGCTTCCTTTCCTTTTGTTCTTTATTCTCTTATACACTCCTTCTTTCTTTCCTTCATTTTTTTTAATGTGCCAGTTCATATTCAAAGAACTAGAACCACAAGAATGAATGCCGAGGACAAAAATACCTGCTCATATGGAATTTACAGTCTCATGTGGAATAGACAATAAAGCCTAACACATGCACGTAGACACATATATTTATATTAATTTCTAAATAGTATTAAGAGCTAAGTAGAGAAAATAAAGCAGGAAACGAGAAAAATTATAGACTGTAGAGGGGGCGATTTCAAACTTTCAATAAGATTTGCATACAGATTTGGTGTGAAGATGACACATAAGCAAAACCAAGAAGCTGTTTTAGGAAGCACTTTCCACAAAGAAAAAGATCAGCGGATGATACCATGTTTTTACACCTCCCAGGTTAATTCCTTACTTCTTACCCAGGTCTGTTCAAACTTCTCCTAGAGTAATAGTAACCTTTTACTGTTTGCATCAAAGGGAGTCATCCTTGACATCCACCCCCACTCCCAGGACTGCTCAGCAGATGTCCAGACAAGCAAGAAGGCCCCTTAACTGCCATTCCAAACTAATTATTAGTTTCCTAGCATTTCAGCCTACAAATTTCATCTGTGAACCTATGGGAATGAATATACAACTGTCAGTCAAGGAAAGATTCACTTGTTATTTGTTCAAAGATGGAGTAAGTATTTGGGCCAAAAGCCTTGCATCAAGTCCTAATTATACAAGTCCTAATTATAAATTGGGCTGGAAAACTTTTCCATAGTAAGAGAACTCAGTTCTTTCTCAAATGCAACTTGATAAGATGCTCAACTGTGCAGTTAGAGTTTATCTTTTCTGTTTAAAGATTTGTTTATCTTGTTTTTATTTATGTGTGAGTGTGTGTAGCTGTGTGAGTATACATACACGTGTGTGTAGGTGCCCAAGGAGAATACCAGAGGACAATGTCTCATCTCTTGTACCTGGAAATGGAATTGTTTGTGAGCTGCTTGATAAGTATACTAGAACCTGAACTATTGGTCTCTCTGCAAGGGTAACAAGAGCTCTCAGTTGTTGAGACACCTTTCCAGCACTCAAGTTTCTGTCAAGCAAAGTAGGATGACCATCTTTGGCCATCATTTTTTGTGTGTGCATTTCAAAATAGCCTGAAGGAGGGTTCTGAACCTTCTCAACACAAAATAATGATAAGTATTTGTGGTGATGGATATGCTAATTACCCTTGTTTGAGTATTATTCATGGTGTACATACATTGAAAAATCACAGGATATCTTGTAAATGTGTATAATTAATGTGCTTCAATTAAAAGTAAAATGATAACACTGACAATAGAACAAAACAAAGGAACTCTTGGGTGTGTGATTAATTTTATTCTCTATCTGGAGCTTTCAATGAGAACTAGTTAAATTGAGTCTGATTTCCCTAATCAAATAATAAGGTCTTTTTGATTGTAGGTAGTTAGACAGACATTAACATTCTTTGAGTCCATTGAGGATGGAATGCTCTCTCAGAATCAGCTCTGCTCCCTTTCCCTTTAAGACTTATAGTATTATATGAAAAGGTAAAGGGATCAGGGTTTTTTGAGTCCCATTGAGGGAAAACAACTTCCTCCTGATCAAAAGAATTTGAGTTCCATCCCTGAACTGCCCAAAATACTTTTGCATTGAGTTAATCCAAAGGTGTCTGCTAATCATCTGGCTAGGGAAGCACCCCTCAAGAAGACTGATTCACATGACAAAGTGATGGGAGGAATAATTTTCTCCTTAATTAGATAATGTGTTCATATATCCCAGGAAAATTACTTCTGATGTAGTTGCTTACAGATCTTTACTGCTTAGCCTGCTCACTTCTCTCATGTTTTAATTAAAAAGGAAAAGCTTTTCCCTCCTTTTGTCTTTCTTCTTCAGATAGCATTCAAAATCCTAAACATGCTTTCTTGGGGTCACTGGATGCTGTCACTCTTTCTCTGGAGAAGCATTTCTCCCCAAGCAACTATTTTGCTGACCTCCATTCGTGACTGTCTTTTTGGTCCCTAACTCAAAAAACATAACTATCTTCCTTTTTATCTGTCTCCATCCTGCTACGATTGATAGCTTGCTCTATTGTTATTTTTCTCTCAAAATATAAGAAAATATCCCTCAAGCTTCCTTCAGATTACACTTTTAAATTCTTTTGTTAGTAAGACTAAGAACCCACAAAAGGCATCTCTAATTCCTTTGTATCATGATATAGATATAAATAATTTACATTGGTATAAATTTTACTCTATTGATATAAATTTAAGGTCAATTTTGTTATATGTATATGTATTTCTGATCTTGATTAAGGTATTGTGATTGTGTAGTTCATTTAAAAATGTAATGTATAATTAAGAAATATAGGTTAATAGATAATCACCTGTAATTGCCAAGTTTGTAGTCATGTTAGTTAGATTTTCTAGATGTGCATAGATATATCTCAGATAGGCATTCTTCATATCTTTCAAAGACTACAGAATATGGCATTTAATGTTTTAATAACTTAGGACTTCTCATGACAATGAGACATGTCTGCTCCTGGCAACACCAATTTACTTCCTGAGGAAGATGGGCATCAAAAAGGCTCCTTATAGAGTTTGCTAGCCATCTGGGCAAGAAACTGCTCTTGCCTGGAGTGTTGCATAAACTGGACATGAAGAACCCACAGAGAGAGGACTGCTGAACTTGCCTAAAGGTGAGATGATCCTTTGGGGTTCTTGATTTATAAAAGAGTCTGCGAGACATTCTGCAAGATACAGAAGAAAGTGACTGAATAGACTTTGAAATTTCCTGCTTCATGATGAAGAGGGTATAGCCACTGTGGGCAGTGCTATACCTGGGCAGGTGGACCTTGGCTGCAAGAGTAGCCAAGCAGACCAGAGGAAGGAAGCCAGTGAGCAGCATTCCTTCATGGTCTTTGCTTCAGTTCTTGCATCCAAGCTCTTGACTGAGCTCCTTCCTTGGCTTCCGCAGATCACAGGCTATATCATGTAAGCCAAAGAAACCCCCTTCTCTCCAGGCTGCTTCTGATGAAATGTTCTATTCTAGCAGCAACAATCAAGCTAGAACATTTAGTAATAAAATTATGGTTTTTACTCTCTATAATTTGCCGTTCATTTTTATTATAAAATTTGTTAGAATTAAAGGCAATATTTTCACTAAAATAGGTTCATTCAGATTTTCTTCCTGGAAGAGATTTTTGTTGAAATTTTAATGGAGTGTTTTGGGGCCTAATGGTTTCTTGTGAAATAACTGTAGAGATATTTTGAATATTTCTAATATAAATTGCCATATAGCAAATTATTGATTGCCTATTGTGATACTTTCAAAGAGAAAAGCTATGTTAAACTGCCACCTTACCAACAGTAGTCAACTCATTCTTGAACTAATATTTTGCTGGAGACACTTACAGACCTTTGAAGGAACTGAAATTTGCATCCTTTGATTTTCTTTCTTGTTCTTGTTAAAAAGTCTCAAAGTTGTCCTTGGGCATAGTTAAAAGATGTACATGGGTGAGCTTATTTTCAACGAAAAGAGAATAAAAAGAAAAAAGTCTTTTCTGCTTCATGCATAAGTTCACATGGTGACATTTAGTGGTAAGTTACAACCATTAGAAAAGTTTTATTTTTTCCTTTTAGAAACACTCCTATAGTTTGCATATAGTAACCTAATATTTCTTTTTTCATGACAATCATGCTATCCTTTTAAAATTCAGGTGAGAATTTTCCTTAACAGTATTTGCATTGGACTGAGATAAATATTTAAAATGGTACATATTATTTTAGCTTAAATATTTATTTATTCATTTATTTGTATGTGTGTGCATTGTATGGATTTAAGTGCATGGGTATGTGTGCTTGTGAATGTACATGTGGAGGCCGGAAGAAGATGTTGGGTGTCTTCCTCTATCTCTTTCTACCTTACTGCCTTGAGACAGGGTGTCTCACTGAACCAGAAGCTTACCATTTTTGTAGGGCTGGCTGACCACTGAGCCCTTTGAATCTGTCTTTCTGTAAACCACAATAATAGGATAAAAGCATGTGTGTCTCTGCCCAAATTGTTAAATGAAATGTATACTGGGGATTTGAACTTAGCTCTTCATTTTTCTTTACATAAGAACTCTTAGCTCACTAATCCATCACCTCAGCCTTTCAACCATTTCTAATTATTTTTTAAAGTGCTATCAAAAACATTTAACCAGTAAAACAAAACAATAAAGCCAGTCCCATTACTTAGTAGTAGTAACAAGGTAAGACTGTTCATCTTTTATTTCCTCCATATAACATATTCTTTGTATACCTCTTTCTTTTAACAGTTAAGAAACATCAATCTAACATTAGATGTCAGTGATACCATGGTGGTTAACCCTGCCTTATATTTCCTAAAAGGGACAGAGGAAATTGGGCTCTTCTGGAGACAGGTTGAGACAACTACTAGATTTCCACAGAAAAGTATGTAGTATCCACACGTTATCACCAGCATCTAGCACAGTGACCAGCATAGAGAAGACAGCCATTATTTGATTAAACCACGAGCTAGTGTCCTCTTAGTTTAAGTGGCATAAACTTATGTGGGAACAGTGGGTTGTTCATTATCATAATTTGAGAGCTAACAAAAAGAGTTAATTTTGTTGTGAGAATTTTCTTTACTTATAGAAATGAAGTAGGAGGTAGTCCTGTATCCTTCCTTCAGAATGTCAGAAAAGGTCCCCAGATATCTCCTTATTTTTGCTTTTAGGTATGGGACATAGCTCCTTAAACACAAGTTAATGCTGGCTCAGCCAACATATGCTTCTTTAACTCTCTTTTCTTTATTAAAGGAATCCAGATTTTATCCCCATATCCTTCACCTCTGGTAAGAATAAACCCATTAAAATCCACAGGAAGTAGCCATAATTCATCTCAGATATTACTGGCCATCCTACTCTTCCCTCAAAGCTTGATTGCTTTAGCACCAGTGCATGATCTGATTCTGGAAAGGCTTCTGGGGAATGTTTTCATTTGCATCTGGGACCTATTTCCACAATTCTTCCACAGGCCTGATAAGACTGGTCATTTCCCAAGAAGGGCAGAGGCAGAGACCATCGAACTGCAGAGAAGCAGGCAGTACTTTGACATACATTCCAGCAACTGCCCTTTCTGTGGACATCTTGGTATACAAGATTTGGAGCATCCTATTTTTAAGATCTTAAAATGCAGAATTTTTTCTTACTTATGGCCATAAACAATGTAGCTGATAGATGTCCTGGGGTTCTTGATTTGAATTGCAGTGCTCCCTGCCCTTTCTCTGAAGTATAAAACTAGCAATAGCAATAAGGAAAGGGAACAGTGACCGGATGTCCACTGTCCCGTGTGTTTGTTGGTATTTTCATATTGCAAGGGGCAGTAGCAATCTCACTTTCCCCTAGGCAATGTGGTTGTTGGGAAGACAAATCAGAAAGCAAGAAAACACAATAAATTGTGTCAGTCTTGGCCAAAAATATCATAGTTGGGATACTACTGGCTTTGACTGCTCCATACCCAGCTCTAGAAGTAAATAATTCTTTTGTTTCCACTTAACCTTTTATAGCAATCATGCCTATTCCTATTGCTGTTGAGTGCTCTTAGCTATTGACTTCACAGTTTCCCATTGCTTTGTGGATTCTGCCTTTTCTTCATGGATCTGTCAACTTTTGTCTCTGATATATTATCTTTCAACCTTTCCCCGTGGTGCTTAGGGGTTCAAGTTCCCAGGCAAGGTAATGGCTTCACCTCACCAATGATTCACAGACACATTTAACATGGTGCTATCATCCAAAACAACACTCTCCTGGTAGGTCAGACTCTCTTGCCTCATTGTTCTAAGACTGCTGGTAATTTCCACACAAGCCTATCTGCTTTTTCACTGGGCCATTAATTTTGTCAGTCTTGGAAGTTATAATGTAGTGTCACATAACACAAAACATGAAAAGATGGCCACAGGAAACCCCTTTGGGGTGTTTTTTCCAGAAGCTGACTACATGAGTCAAAGCTTTAGAAATCAGAAGTGTGACTCTTTTCCCAGACCTTGATCTCTCTTGATGTCAAAGTGGTCCTCAATATGGTATCATTATATCTGCTTCCACTACAACTTCTTATTCTTATTTTCCATCTTTTTTTTTTGGTTTGGCTAATTTATTACTACTTACACAGATCCTCTTTGCTATCTGGGTACCACAAATAGCTACCACAGCACAATTTTCTCTATTTTTCTGTCTTAATCATAACCAACTCCACTTCCTTCAAAAAGTGGCAAAGAGAGAATTATGGCTAACCATGGGAAGGACTTATAGGTAGGTGCATTAGTACATGAAAGGTCTGACACTGAGTAACTGTTGTGTTCTACGTCAAGTACCAGGTACTTTATGTGGTAGGAGAATGATTCCATTAAAGATAGATATATTTTCTAACTGGTTTGCTGTAAAAAAATATCACGGTATGATCATTTAGATATTATTCATGGTGATAATGTTGATGAAGAATATTTCTTCCTGAAATTTGTGTATCTAGTGTTAAATCACACATGAAATTTATTTTGTTTAAGAACAGTCAAAATATATTCAAATCAATAGTGGTAACAATATATTTCTTTAACCCCTTTCTTAGAACACCGAGTTTCCCTTTTCTATTAAAAACCAAGAAAGGGAACAAAAAAAATCAAAGTAAGTAGCCTATCTTACTCTTTCCTTGCTAGTGTTTCTGTTTCTGTTAGCATCCTGAACATACCAGGTGCTAAAATGAACACATACTTTCTAGAGGAGTATGTTTTTTGAGTTAATTAAAGCATCCAATCTTGTAATTTAAAAAAATTGTTTATAGTGCTAAAGGGCTGATTCCCAGACATAAAAATTGGTTGGAGAAATTTTATGTTTAAGAAAAAAAACCTTTAAATTCGTGAAGCATGTACACATACTCATGATGATTTGTAAGACAAAGAAAAGGATGAAGCTAACATCACTTATAATAGAGCAATCTGAATCTCAAGGCTGTCATTTACGAACTTATTTCTATTTTTCCTTTCAGTTGTACTCTGATGCCTACCATTGAGATAGATATAAGTTTCAAATTTCATTATTGAAGTTACTTTTTCATTTACCTCTCTAAGATAATTACCTTTGAGTGAGTTCTAAACAATCAATAGTGTGCTTTTGGCAATATTTGGTAAAATCTAATTAATAATACAAGTCATGTTAGCTGTTATGTCCTTGGTAAAAGTAACCATATTTTTAATGTCTGGTAAGAAAATCATCTTGAATAAAGTGCATTTCTTGACTGATTTTTATCATTTAAAAGAACTGTTGAATTTTGTTACAGTTGAGAACCAATTCTGCAAACACTTTCAGTGTCTTCAACTGAAAGTATCAATGAAGTTGTTATTGATTAACTTAGTATCAGAGGGTTTCTTGCACATCTTTAGCTTGGAAAAGACTTGACTGGTTTATCTTGTCTGCCACCGGAATCTTATGGCACCATGAATGCTATCAAGCACGACTTAGTAGATTCCAAATAGAGTTGGTGCCGGGCATCATGGCTTGATTTCAAGTGGTTTGACTTGTAATATTTTACTGGTAATTTTTAAAATTCAAAGTTATGTGAACGTGCTACAAATTCAATAGTAACCACACATTGAACTTTGAAATTTGATCTTTCCCCAGGTTAGTGACATGTAGTATGATACTCCTGCAATGCTGGGCAGTAGCAATGACCTGTAGCTCCCAATTAGTTGCATGATCACAGGGTAAACAATACAAAATTCTGCAGTGTGCTGTGCTGCCAGAATTTGGGAACTATTTTTTTTTGTGTACCATAGTATCTATAAAATACCCACCAGTGAATGTGTGTAACATATTCACCACTTAGCTACAGAATATGCTTTGCATTAGCCTTTCCTAAGTATAGGCTAATGTAGATATTCTGAGCATTTCAGGATAAACTTGACTAAGCTATAATGCTTGAGGATTATTTAATACATTTTCAACTTATTGATTTTTTTTCAATTTCAGAGGAATTTATCAAGACAGCCTTGTGAGTGACTGTCCTATCATCCAAGAAACCATCATCTTGGATACAGCTGCACCCTTTTGCAGAAAGATTATCCAATCTGGACTTGCTGTCTATTTATACACCTTCATGGAGGGATGGGGCGGGTCAGTGGACTCTCAGATGAGTATCCAGCTGCTCCCTGTTATATACACCTGTTGTATACATTTTTACCTTAATTACACTCAGTCTTGGAGACAGGCTAGAGTATATAATCTAAGGGAGACAAGGAAAGGGTAGTTCCATCTATACAGCTGTGGGGAAGCCCTTATACTTGCAGCTTAAAGGCTTTACACAGATGATCTGTTTGTGGCGGATGGAGGAGCAACCACATCCCTGCAAGTAATCTCTCACCCATGCTCTGCAAGGAAGCTTCATTGCTTCTCTTGGAGTGAACTTTGGAAGAATCATGCCTCAATTAGGCATTGGAATCTCTGGAGAAGAGATAGATGTTTCCTAGGTTTCCCTTTGGGAAAGAATTTTAGCAACAAGCCCTATGGTAAGTTGAGAAACATCTGTAAGATGGTATATTAACTGTAATGATATAATAACTTCTATCTCTTCTCATTTTCATCCACACTTGTTAATGATTATCTGCTAATAGATGGGCAAAATTTTTGGTTTTCTGTTACTAGTCTTCAGTATTTTTGTTTTGGTCATTTGCTTTTGAGGAAGGGCTATTACTAGGTGGCTTGGCTGACTTGATACTCTTTATGAGGAGCAGACTGACTGAGCAAATAAATATCCACTCACCTCTGCCTCCTGAGTCCTGGAATTAAAAGCATGTGTGACCATGCCTGGTAGTCTAAAGGTTTCATCCATAGAGTAAAGAGAATTATTAAAAATCTTAATTGGATTGATTTTGGGGGTAACTAAGACAAATGAATTGTTATGAGGTTTGCAAATATCAAAATTCTATAACTGATATTAATAATCAGATTATTCAGACACTTGAAATTGTAAATTTGGGTGATTATTTTCTGGATTGATTCCTCCTTTACATTAGAATTTTCTCAGATCTTTTCAAAATAGTTATATGTTCATTGACATCTTTAATTCTGTTTGACAGAAAGAGTCAAAACCTTTCTTTCAACAGAAGATTCAGTAACCTTCACTAAGTAACCATTAATTAAGTAATTAAAATAAATTTAAGGGAAAAAGAATTTTGAAAGGAGAATAGAATTAACTCAAAAGATAGTTTAAAAATAGTTTATAGTACTTCAGTCATTATTGACCAAAAACTTCCTTAGGGATATTAACAATGCATTTGATAGTTGCCAAGGAAACCCTAACCTTTCCTGAGAATGTATCTGCCCTGCTGCATTGCACCTGATTGTCAGAATGGCTTCAGCAACTGATTATAACTGAGCCATCCTCAACATCAGGCTTTTTCTTGTCAATTCCTTTACAAAGTCCAAGTTCTAGAATTCAGAATAACTTGATCTCTATCTGTATTCATGCTTCCAAGGGTGTATTCTTAATATGTGACCATTCCTTATAAGAAAAAATTTCCCAATCAGTTCTAATCACCATTACAGATAAATCAATACTTATTGATAGGCAAGGAAACTGAAACACCAAAATGCATTTATTGTGTAAAAATAGTTCCATCATAATATTTCCTGGCTTTCTTTGTTTAGAGTACAACTAAACAAATAGCTAACACTACTTTCAAAGTCTACATTTTCATGTATATACATGAGCTGGGACAATGATCTCTTTTTGGAAACAGTATCATAAAGGAGGTTAGGATACCTGTCCAAGTACATGACCTCTTGAAATATAGTTGATCTATGTTTTAAAACCTATTATTTGGTGATGATACTACCATCTTCTTCACTTTTTTTTGTCTTTTTTTTCCAAGACAAGGTTTCTCTGTAGCTTTGGTGCCTATCTGATGGGCATTGAGAACTAGGGGCACTCAGTGAAATCTCACGCTGGGAATGTTAGTGGTTCATCCAAAGAAGCTTGATATCAAGACAAAGACGTTTCTTTCTAGCTATTATAGCAAAATAATCTCTGTATGTCTACCTTATGGCTTTTGTACATTCTGTTTTTCATAAGTCGTAACAATGCTTACACTATGGACAGGGTAGAGACAGAAGATTCTCCTCAGTTTTAATCCAAAGTATGAAAAAAATTGTGTGTGTGTGTGTGTGTGTGTGTGTGTGTGTGTGTGTGAACATTAAGACTCAGAGCCTAGCTTTATGATTGAGAGATACAGGAACGATCCTCATAGTTCTTAGTTTCATTAATAATAAAACTTAAGAATGGATTCAAATTAAAGCCTAAGGACAATTTTATTAGAGTTCAAAAGAAAAATCATAAGGAGGAAGGCAGGCTGTAAAACAGCAGCTGCTACCCAGAGGAGGAGAATGGAGGAGGAAGAGAAAAAGCTATGCCATTGAAGCTGGTGTGGAGGTCAGAATCATAACCTCAAGCAGCCACCTGACAGGGAGGGAAGCTTTCGATACAGATTAAGAATTGAGGAAAATATTGAGGGAAATGCCCAGTGTTAAGGAAAGCTTGCTTAGACTACAGACTGAAGATAAGAAAATGTTTTTGCTTTTAATTCAGAAAAGTGGGCAGACTTACTACATACAGTCTGTAAGCTTCTGCACTAGGCATGGGGATTCTGGTAAAGAATGTATGGAGGGGGAGGACCTTGGACTTCCCATGGGGCAGGGAACCCTGACTGCTCTTAAAACTAGAGAGGGAGGGGGAGGTGGGGAGGGGAAGGGAAAAGGGAGGCAGGGAAGAGGTGGAAATTTTTAATAAATAAATAAATAAATAAATAAATAAATAAATAAATAAATAAATTGAAAAAAGTAGTCTCTCATTAAAGAACTAATTATTCTACCTATCTCTTTGATGTTCTGTAAGGTGAGCCTGCCTTCCTACAGTGATTCCTTAACCAAGATGATTGGATCAGGCCAATCAGAATGTTAGGTCTCTACCCAAGACAGATAGTCTGTTCTCTTAAGCTGGAGGGGTTTCATTTTTCATTTTTTTTTTTACTTGAACAAAATCAGCCATTTGAGCATTATTTGTGGGTGTGCATGCTATAGTGGAAGAAACTTTATATGTTTGTAGGCACGTGTGCACATGGAATCATGCTATGAAAGTATGACTTACGATAGTAAACCAACAAAATACATACTTCTCTAACCCGTTGTTCATGTCATATCTTGCAATAACTCAGAGAGAGTCACCATATTGTCAATCTAAAAGTTACCCTAGGAAATATTTTGCTATCTAGATACACACACACACACACACACACGTATATATAAATGTACAAGTCAAGTGTACAAGTATATGGTGTTAAATACCTTGATATTCTAGTGCAACAATCAATGATCACCACAATGCATCTCCAGTCCTTTTCATTATTCCAAACTGAATGCTAAGACCCATTTGACTATTTCTAGTCTTCAATTTTCTTTGGCTGTGATGAAATACCTGAGAAAATCAACATAAGAGTCCTTCCAGCTCCTAGTTTCAGAGAGTTTAGTCCATGGTCAGCTGTATTCATCAAATGGAGCCTGAGGTGAGACAGAAGATGATGACACATGAACAGCAGGATACTACTCACCTCATGGCAACCAGGAAAGAAGACTACAGAGGAAGGTGCCAAGGCCCTAAAATAGCCTGTAAATTCATGAGCCACCATGACCTGTTTCCTCCAACTAGACCTTGTCTTTTGATATCTCATTCACTTATAAGCTCATCAGTAGATTAGTGAGCCCTCTTGGTCCAATCACCTCCTCAAGGTCACACCTCTGAACACTTACATCAGGTATCAAATTTTTCACTCATGAAGGACCTGCCGATCCTAAACCATAATATCATTAACCAATAAGTTCTCAAATGATCGACTTTTCCACTCATTTCTACTTTTTGTCCTTATGAATTTTACTGCTCTAAGTGTTTTTTGGTGCTTGTATTATTTCATTTTATTTATCATAATATTTTAAACTTTAAAAAGTTTCATCTAGGCATGCTATATATTAGGGTATACTTTATCTTAAGGACTGAATAATAGTTGATGGTATACATAGTAGATGAAATCTCTTATCTGAAATATCTGGGGCTAGAAACATCTTTTTTTTAAAAAAAATTACATATTTGATTTGCATATTGAGATATCCTGGAAATGGGAGCTTAGTATAAACATGAAATTCACTTGTGTTTTTTTACACACATTGCTTGAAGGTAATTTTATACAGTCGTTTTAATAATTTATAACATGCAATGAAGTTTGTGTACGCTGAACCATCAGAACATAAATGTGTCATTATCTTAGCCACCCACATGAACAATATGTGAATGTTTCGGACCAGCATTCATCCTGATTCTAAATTTATATACCACTGATAAGTATTGATTTTCTTAATGTCTTGAAGGTAACTAAGCAGTGAATTGGATTCAAGAGAATACCTGCATCAGCTGTAACCAACAGCAAACAACAGCATCTTTTAGTCTCCATCTGCGATGCTCTATTAAAATGAAAAGGCTACTATGTACTGTATTTTTGTTTCTGGTAGGAATAAATATCAGAAACAATTCAGGGATTGGAAAGTGGATTTTTTAGGACTGAGGAAGTATTTTGTTCTATGAATTTTAAGTGTTTTCTCCATGTTTATCTGCTTCATTAACAAATGTGACTGTGTATGTATGTGTTGGATTTCTCCCTTTGATTTTACATACTGATGGAGTTATGAATGTACATTTTTTTCAATAAACACATGACACTTCTTTGCCACGTTATCACTAGGCATTTTTCTTCATAGTGTTGACAATACCATCTCAGTCACAACTAACATCATGAATACCTTGTCTCAGTACTGTTTTAATACTTCTACCATTGATCTAAGAACAACTGCACCCTCATTATTTATGTTAAAACTTTAATATCTACATCTTCAACTTTACTGATGAGCTCTGATGGTATACATTTTTGCATATGTAGGGAGGTTAGACTTTCTTTTCTTAATCGACATATACCCTTCAAGGCCATCACATCTTATTCATAGTCACTAAATGTAGTCACAGACCACACCACACAATGAATGATTGTGTTATAGTCACTGAGTTTCAAGTACTGGCAGCTGCATCTACAGGCTTCTTCAAGTTAGTCTGTTTATGAAACCTTCCATATTTATGCCTCTGTTCATTGCTGGTAGCAAGCATGTTCTTCATTGATCTTTGTACACCCAACTCAAATGAATTAATAAATGCAGCTATGTCTGAAAGAAAGTTTAGTGCAGAAATGCTTTCCACAAGGTTTTACATGCAGAATGAGAACAGTTATCTAGGAATAAATAATTCTTTTAAATTCAATTTGTGTTTGTGTGTGTGTGTGTGTGTGTGTGTGTGTGTTTGTGTGTGCATGCACCTATCATGGTGTGGGTTTGGAGGTCAGAGGACAACCTTCAGGAGTAGGCACTTTCCTTCATTGTGGGTTCTAAGGATTGAACTCTGGTCATCAGCATTATGTAGCATGAGCGTTGATTTGCTGAAAGATCTCACTAACCCAAAATTAAAGTCATTATCCAGTCTAGCTCTGTGAAACCAATTAGAAAGCATGCCTCTGGTTGATCATGACATTTTGGGAGTGTAGTGATAAGTGGGTAAGAGAGTCTCTTCTTTAAACAACAAGAATGCAAGCTTTTATCAATTACAATCACTTTACCCTTAAGAATGACTGCTGCATTGGCATATCCCAGCAAGGTCTTTGGCATCCTTCATCCCTGTTAGGACTGTTTCATCAGCTCAGTGGTCTCTTTCTAGGGACGATAATGATGGACTAGTGATGTTTCACCAACATTATAAATTTGCTATGGTGTTAAGTTTTCATTACTGATGACCTTGGCAAACCCATGAATGGATTTCTTTGCTTCTTCGTGATCAGCAAATGTTTTATCACCACTAGTCCTTAAAAAAATTAATGTCATATCTTCTCTTTAATTTCTGCAACCAGCTTGTTCCCTTCAATTTTCATTTCATCCTGATAGATCTTTGCTTGTTCCATGATTAGCATATCATTAAGTGTTCACTATGACCCTGACAGATGTGCTCTTTTAATACATAATCACTTCCTCACTTTAGCATTATGCAACGTTCTTCTCTGTTTCATTAACTATTTCTAACCTATAACAGGGTTTATAATTTTTGTTTCTTCATGTCACATGTACAGGGATCAATCCATATCCATATTGTTTTTGCAAAATGTTTCACTTGCATTGCAATCCAGTTTCTCTAACAACCTGATTTTCTGTGCAGTAGATAAAAATAAATACATATTTTTAATAAAATGACTGTTACCCATAGGATATATGCAAGACATTTTGATATGTTCAAGAACATCTTGTATTACAAAGCAGAGAATAAGCAAAAAATAAATACAGAGAGTGTACATGGATCTTGGCCTTATGTAAAGCATCAATGAGAAGCTGCCTTTGTAATGTCCAAACTGTGAATGTGCCATTTTAGTGTGTGTGTGTGTGTGTGTGTGTGTGTGTGTGTGTGTGTGTGTGTGTGCTCATGTCATTACTTGAAATTCAGGGACAAGTTGTGGAAATTCTACCATATGTATGTTTCCCAGGAATTGAATTTACATCATCAGACTTGGCAGAAAATTCCTTTATTTGATGTGCTATCTTTTTGGGCAAACATGTCATTTTGTCACCTTCTATGGATGGGAGAATATGAACTTGTATCAAAAAGGCACATTGCAGAGTAAAGAGGATTAGAGGGTTTTTTCCCCCTCTTGGAGATACTGAGAAAACTGTGTGTGATGTGAATGTTCCTTAATGGAGATATCTCATCTGAGACAGAGCATTGAACTTGTGGTATCCTACCAGTGCCTAGAACATTTTGGATTTTAGCAATTTTGGATTTTCACATGATTTTAGACCCACACTTTTCTTTTCCATGAACAAACCTATTAGATGTTCATACATGAGAAGTGATAAGGGAAGGAAAACAAAGATATTGTTTGTGTTTATGAATACTTCTGTGTGTTAGGCTGTTGTCAATTTCTAAGTGGATGTCCTCATTGATAAAGAAGCAATAGGGCTACACCACAAGCTTCTAAGATACAAGCGTTTTCTTTCTTGGGTTTTGTTACTTGAATGTAACAGAATCTTTAAATATAAAGTTGATTAAATAGGGACAGTCTAAGCCATAAGGTTATGCAATAATTTTTTAAATTTATATTGATGTAGGAAGACTGTGATAAGGCCATGAGACTACACAAATGACCTAAGATTACATGATTAAATTTGCCTAAATCAAATAAATTTGACTTTTGTACATGTATGTTGTGTATATATGTGGAAATAAGAAAATTAAGTATAAATAAAGACTTAAGTTATATAGTATATCATATATTTGCTGAAATTTCTGATGTGAGTTTAAGTGGCCCCATATGCAAAACACTGCCAATATTGTATTGAATTTAAACTTTAGTTTATAATATGATCAAATCTCTTAAAATAAATACACCTTAGACTGATTAAGTTGTATGAATGAACTAAGATGGATATACCATGTTTCTACTTTTAGCTCTTATTGTATATAGTTTTACTGTGTTATAGTTAAAACCTTTCTTTTTATTTAGACAAAAAGGGGGAAATGTTATGGGATATTTGAACATACTGTGTAAAGATTCATCAATGTTTTCTTTAATAATTTATGAAAGTACCTTCTTAAGAAATTTGAGGAACATTCATAGCATAATTGGGTTACACCATATTCTTCCTATTACATTTCCTTTATTCACATATTATGTTTTTACTATTATAATGTTTAGTATATTATTATAACATATGTTATTGTATGTATAATTATAAAATTAATTTCTCATAATTCTAAGGAAATATTATTTTCTCTTTATAGCTAAGAAATGCAAGCTGCAGAAGAGTTGAGTAAATTGCCTATAGTTATAAACATAGTGAAGATGAAATAGATTCTTAGGCTCTGTATATATACAAGTTTTGAACCTATGTTTTATTTCCTTTGCTATGTTTCAAAGTCAATACTTTTTTCCAACTGATTTCTTTCAGTAGGGTCTTCACCAATATGTTAGGTATAGATTCCTCAGAATCTTTTTGCCAGCATTTCTGTATAAAGGATTTGGCTTTTATATAATGCCTTTGCTTTTGAGCATCATCAATAGAAAAATGTAGATTATAATGCTGTCAATCTTATGAGACCACAGGAAAAAAAAGGAAACACTATATGTAAAACACTTGTAAGAGTGTATTGCAGATATTCAGTGCCTAAAGAGTGTTAAAATTTCCTATCATTTTCTTGCCTTCCTCCTGTTATCATAATCATGCTTTCCTCATCTCCTTCTAAGAATGCCCATTGGCTTTATACTTCAAAATGTTGTTCATCATTTTAGCTAAAGATTGTCCACAGTAGCTAAAGATTCTCTAGTATTACCCATTAATGATTAAAGTGATAACAAAGTAACATTTCTAAAACATTATCTTAACTCTCTAAACTTTTTTTATACTACATATTTTATTAAACAATGTAAGGCAAAAAATATTCAATCTACAAAGGCATTTTACAAAATTAAAATCATACATAGAGAAACAGCCTTTAATTTTTAAAATTTATTTTATATGTTTAGGTATTTCACTTGCATGTATTTCTCTTTACCAAGTCTGTATACAGAATCTAGAAAAGCCAGGAAAAGGTATCAGATTCTCTGGAGCTGGAGATATAGACAGCTGCGAGGTATCATAAACATGATGAGAATTGAACCTGAGACCTCTAGAAGGACGAGTGTTCTTAGCCAGTGAGCCATCTCTCCAGCTCTGAAACTCAGTCTTTGTTAGACCAATTATAATGAAAATGACACTGATGGATTTACTAGTATATAGCATAAAAGAGATCACAAATTATTTTAGTTGTGCCATGTTTTATTTTAAAATTTTGATTATATGTTAGGTGATCATGAAAACTTTAGCAAATCACAAAGAGTAGAATTCATAAAATATACATATTGTTATCTCCTTTCAGGAAAAGGTGAAACAAGACACACAGAAAAATCAATGATAAATATAAAATTACCTAGAGATTACAATTATTTTGTTAAAACTGCTAGTTATGGAATCAGAGGAAAAATGAAATTCAGTGTTGAACTGTTTAGAAAGCAACACTGAAGACTACATCACTTTTTAAAACCTGTGAAAAGTTTTCAACAATGTGCTTAGAAAAATTCATGGTAGTAACATATGTCTTTATTACAAGACAGAAATAAGAGTGTTGGGGAGATGATTCAATGACAAAGAGTGTTTGTTGCAAATGTATGAAGTCCTAAGTTTGAATCCACAGCTCGCTCATAAAAAGTCAGCAAAGGATCCATGTGGTTTAAACTACCTCATTTGGTGAGTGGAGATTGGAGGATTTCTATTCCTTTTTTTAAAAAAAAACTTTTCTTTTTTTTCCAGCATTTTTTTTTTATTTTTTATTAAAAATTTCCACTTCCTCCCATTTCCTTATCCCTCCCTCACCCCCCTCCCCTTCCCTCTCCAGTCCAAAGAGCAGTCAGGGTTCCCTGTCCTGTGGGAAGTCCAAGGTCCTCCCCGCTCTATCCAGGTGTAGGAAGGTGAGCTTCCAAACAGACTAGGCTCCCACAAAGCCAGTACATGCAGTAGAATCAATAGAGTCAAAACCCAAAGCCATTGACCTTGGCTTCTCAGTCAGCCCTCATTGTCAGCCACATTCAGAGAGTCCGGTTTGATCACCTGCTCCTTCAGTCCCAGATCAGGTGGCCTTGGTGAGCTCCCATTAGATCAGGTCTGCCTTCTCAGTGGGTGGGCACACTCCTTGCATCCTGATTTCCTTGCTCATGTTCTCCCTCCTTCTGCTCCTCATTTGGACCTTGGGAGCTAAGTCCAGTGCTCCAATGTGAGTCTCTGTCACCATCTCCATCCATCGCCAGATGAAGGTTCTATGGTAATATGCAAGATATTCATCAGTGTAGCTATAGGATAGGGCCAGTTCAGGTGCTCTCTCCTTAGCAGCCCTAGGAACAAGCTGGGGACATCTCCTTGGACACCTGAGAACCCCTCTAGAGTCGAGACTCTTGCCAACCCTAAAATAGCTCCCTTAATTAAGATATATACTTCCCTGCTCGTATATCCACCCTTCCTCCATCCCAACTATCCCATTCCCCCAAGCTCTTCCCATCCTCCCCTTCTCACTTCTCTCTCCCCCTCTCCCCTTACCCCCACCCCACCCCATTCCCAATCTCCCTCATAAAAAGTCAGCAATGGATCCATGTAGTTTAAACTACCTCATTTGGTGAGTGGAGATTGGAGGATTTCTTGAGCTTGCTGGTGTTCCAACCTTGTGAGCCTAGGCCTAGCAATGAGCTGCCAGTTCGGTAAGAGACTTTATCCCAAAGCATCAAGACAAATTTGTATAGAGGAAGACAGACTCTGGATTTTCCATGAGCACACTCATATGCATGTACCATACTCAGAAGTGCATACATGCACACACACACACACACACATACACACACACACACAAACACACAAGCATTCACACATATACACAAATAAAATGTGAAAATAAATTATGGAAATCATCAATCTATGAGAGCAAAATCTAGTCCTAAATAAGTGAAAAGGAGAAAATTAATATAATCAGATGGTAAAATTAAATAAGCTAGGAATGGTAGATACATGGAATAAATCTACTTTGATCAGTGAAATTTCAGATATATTTTTAATCAAGAGAAGAGGCAAAATTCAAATTTACAACATTATAAATGAGAATCATAGCACATTGCTTGGTATCTGAAGAGATTTAAAGTTAACAGTAGCTTCTTCTCAAAGAAGCAACAAATGTGTTGGAGCACAGATATTGCTGATTATTTTGATTTCCTCACTGTACTTTGTGTACCTTGATTCAGATATTATACATGCCCCCTAAATGTGTGTGGCTATTGTGCAGATTAAAAATAATTTAAAATAAAGATAAGGAGGTATTTCTTTACAAATGTTTATAGATAGTTGGTAAAATATATACAAAAGTGATGTGAGAACAGAATTCTATATTGAGCAGTGAACCTAAGAACAAACCACATAAAAAACTGCAATATAAAGTATATAATATTTGAAACCACTGGCCATAACATGGAGTAATCAACATGTGGTATTCAGACCACTGGCTAATTCCACTAAAAATTGTGGTCTCTGAATAACAACAACATAAATTCAAGATCAAATATATATTAAAATTGTGGAAGGACTGGTGTGGCTCAGTCATCAAAGTACTCGCCAACAAGCCTGATAATGTGAATTCAATCCCTGGACCCACAAGGTGGAAGATACTGATTACCACAAGTAGTCCTTGAGGCTTTGGTCTTTAATATGACTATGCCCATGTCAACAACACACATGAAGTCTGGACTTCACTTGAACCCTACAGATTTCCTATATGGTATTTTTCTTTGTTGTAAAGCTCAAAGGAATCTAATTCACCCTCTGACTGTATAAATATTTATTTACACTTCACACTTGTGTTCTTTTTCTAAATTTTAGACATTTAGTTACATTTATTTGTGTGTTCATACTCATGTACATGTGGATGGCTACATATGAAGGATAGTGCATGTGAAGGTCAGAGGACCTCTACAAAAGTAATTCTGAATTCTTAGTGAACTGTCTTAAGAGAACATATGGTGTTATTACTGGTATTGTTTAGTTGCCTCATTTTTTTTTTACCAAGGTGTCTGCAAGAATTTTCCACTATAGTAATTAACAAGTAGGTTGGTAAGATAGACTTGGACATTGAGTATATCCTACTTAGAACCAAATACTTGGGAATACTCCAATATTGGAGGCTACATAGATGAACTATCCTGTAAGCAATGGAATATACAGTATAACCATTCTAACTAATATGGTAAGAGACTATTTATACTGTGAAAAGGTACTGTTTTTTAACATTCAGTGTACACAAAAAGCTGGTTTTGATGCTGTGGCACATCATTTCCTATTTTGCAGATATGTACTCCAAACCCAGATGAATGGATGCTATTGCACATTGTGTACACTCTAAAAACAGAAAACACCCTCAAGGGAATATAAGCATGAAGGAAGTTTATTAAGGAATGTTCTTTTTAAAAAAAATTCTCAATGATCATTGTACATGTTTATGGGGCACAATGTAGTTGAGGATAGAGGAAGGGGAGTGATTTTCCCCCTTCTTCCCCCCATTTCCATCTTTCTCCCTCTCCCTCTACCCCTCTCCAACTCTTCCTCTCTCTTAATTTGTTCCAATATGACCTTGAACTCAAGATCCTCCCAGCTCTGTTTCAAAGTGCTGGGAATATTGAGGTGTGATCCAAAGGTCAGCTGTAAGGGAAGTCCTCACTATTACATAGTAATTTGTCACTGAAGACTGTCTCTAGGAACAAGATATACCTTCATGTTACCTGTCTCTCTTTGCTAAGAAAACTTGCATAGTGCTGGGAACTGAAAGCAGGCAGCCACAACCTTGCCAAGGTCTTAGAGGATAAACCCCCTGATGAAGATTGGGCCGCACTGTACAGTATCTGTGATACAGCCATAATGTGGCTCACATAATTAATGATTATTTCTTTTTTTCTCATTTTTGCTTATATATTTTACAAATGTCTTCCAAAATTTATATAATATTTATAATTAACAGCAAACAAAAATTGCTGCAAGTGCTTTGGAAAATGCAGACTGCGTGCTTGTAGTTCTTTACATCTTTAGAAGTAGCATGGCATAATGAGCTTTGGCACTGTGTGAAACTATTTTCAAATTGAGTCTGCTTTATAGCCTTAGGCCTTGGTTCTTAATATCTTATTTAATATTGAGGTTTCAAATTCCTTATTTGTAGAGGGGTTAGGATGGGAGAAGGGAGAAGCTGAGTGTGGATGGGGTGAGAGTTGGAAGAAATGTTGTGAACATGACACAAGGGGAATAGAGATGAAGTGCCTACCACATAGTGAGAAATCAATAAATGATAGTCATTTTTGCTTATTTACTTAGATTATAAATTTTATTAGGCTTCTAGATTTTGCCATTTGTTTAAAAATACTATCTACACCTTTGGCATCTTCCCAGAAATTCTCTTTCCCTTAAGGCTAGAACAACTAAAAATAAAAACACTGTTCAAGCATATTCAATTTTTTAGTTTTCAGGAACTGAAGTCAGGCATTCTCTAGGTATTTGTTTAACCCTTTATTTTTAACTAACTGTTCATAGATCATACAAATGATCTGAAAGCAAAGGAATAGCAATAGCTTGTGTTCTTCCATGTCTAGAACAACATTTTAGATTTAAAGGTATATGATTTTTCTTGGTTTTATTCAATATTGCTCTTTGCTTGAAAATGTCCCTTTAATACCATGTTTTAGGCATTAGACAATAATCAACCATCTGCACAAAATTTCAGTTCTCATGATTACTTCTTGAAATTTTTGTAAGAAAGCACAGTGTGTTCAGTTAAAAGAAAATAATTTTACTGCATCTTTGGTGTGCTGGGCAATTTTAACTGCAATTACAACTTAGAGAATTTCATTGTGATTTTCACGTTATGCATTCCTTACTACTCTCACCTCCTCTGAAAGTAGCAACACACTTTACATTCCATGAACTACCTTTTTTCTTCAATGTATTTTATTCTTACTCTAAATCTTTGACTAAAGGTGTTGAAAAATAAAATTGCAATTTTTTAGCAATCATTTTTTACTGTTTTTTTTTGGATGCATTCTGTAGTGTTCTTAGATTCAATCATAGGATTAATGGTGGGGAGTTTTACTCATATGCTTTTCAACAGTAATGCATGATGACCTTTTGCATTTGGGATCTTTTCCACTTTATCTAAAAGTTGCAGGATATAAATATTTTACCCTATTTAACTGTTACCAAACCTAAATACTTAGAAAAGACAGAGTAATAAATTTAGTCAACCTGTAGGGTAAAAGGGGTAGCCAAAAGAAACCCACTCTGGCCCTGAACCCAGAACCAGTGAAGGAAAACCACCCAGGATCTGAAACCAGAGCCAACAATGTCTCTGACCAACTGAAACATGAAACCAAGTAATCCCTGAGCACCCTGACTCTGAACCCAGGGAAAGAAACACACCCTGGATCTGAGACATGAGCCAGGGAAAGAAACACGTTATCCCTGAACCCAGAAGCAAAGAAACAGTCCCTAACTCTGAAACCAGTGATAAAGAAACACACTTTGTCCCTAGAATCTGAGATATGAAAGAAATGTGCCCTGACTGTAAGATTAGAGCCAAAAAGCTAAAAAGAACCAGTGAAAGAACACAGTTTGGCACTGAAATCTGAGCCATCTTTGTTACTCCTTTGGGTCTGGTCCCTTTAAGGGGCAAGCCACGCCCACTCCCAGCCACTTCTGACCTCCTGGTCGCCATCTTAATCTCTTCTGTCCCCATCTCTCAGTGTGTACACACGTGACTCTCTCTGCCTCTATGTTTTTATGTCTCTATGTCTCTCTATCTCTGTCTCTTTGTCTCTCTGCCTCTTTTTAAAGTAATAAATGTTTAGCTTTATTTTCAGTCTTATGTTTATTTACTCTGCCATGCGCCACACCCGCCTGCCTGACTCGCCCGGCCACAAGGCGGCACCAGCATGCCTCCCTGGGGATCTTGCAGGGACCCACAGCTGTCCTTGTCGGACTAGTGGCTTCTCTGCGAGCCTGCCGGGGCACCCCAACATCAACATTAATCAACAACAATCTTTGCCCCTGACCAACTAAACTACCCATTCCCTGAGCTTAGCTGAAAAGCTTCTTCCTAGAAAAACTCCACCCCCAAGACACCATATATAAGGCTCTCTGCCTTTTCAGTTGCAGGCTGTCCTTCATCACCCTGGGAGAGGCAGCTATTTTCCTGGACTCTTCCTTCCCAAATAAATCTTTCTCAAAAGAGTCTTGCGTGTAAATCTTCATTCGCTGGCACAGAATAGAAAGAAGCTTGCTGGTATGTCCCTTAGAGGACTGAGCAGAAAAACTTTGCTGAGACATTCTCTAAGGGGGACTGAGCAAGGCTGAGCAGAACAGAAGAACAGAAGAACCTTTCTGGGACATTCCCTTAGTGGGACTGAGCATGACTGAGCAGAAAAAGTAACAACTTTTCTGCAGAAGCTACTGTTTAGCAGTGTAGCAGAGGTAATATTTTGGGCTGCAGAAGCAGTGGATAACTCTGCTAGGAAGCTCCCTTAGGGGAAGAGAAGAGCTCACCTGTAGAGGTTCTCTAGGAAAAATGCAGGATTGCTATATCTTGTGGGGAGACCATCCCCCACCACACCTGAGCTTCAGACAGGTTGGCTTCCTGAAAAGTCAGGATACCTTTCTCTCCAAGTCTGAGTTGTCCCTATTGTGACTCCAGCTTCCAGAGCTATCCTATGGCAGCTTCACCCCTTCAGAGCTGTCCTATTGTGGCTCTAAGTATAGCCTGGCTTCCAGATAATTCAGGATATCTTTGCAGTGCCAGAGCTGTAACACGCACACTCACACAAACAACTGGGCACTTAGTTAAAAAAAGAAAAAAGAAAAGAAAAACATCATGGAACAACATAAACTAACTACCCAGACAAAATCCACACTCAAATCAGTTGCTTGATGTTACAAAGAAACATAAAACATTTGAATGCATTTTGTAGTTTTAACAAACTATGGTAACATCAGGTATAGATAACATGATATTTTGCTAATCTTTATTTGTAACAGCTAACTTCATATAAACTATTCTGGGCCATAATGTCCTCCAGATATAGGGTGAAACTTTTGCCTAGGTATGTGTTTCTAAGTGAAATTAACATTTGATTTGGTTGAGAGAACAAAGCAGATAGCTCTCTGTGTTGTAGGCGGGGCTTTTATAGTCAAAAGAAGGTAGGAATAGAACCAAAAAGGGAAGATAATATGCCTTCTTGAGTAGGAAGAATTTGTCCTGCATGACAACCATCATCCTGAGGCACCAGCTTTTCCCCTGCCTTTAAAGTTGAACTTAAATATATTGATTTTTGTGGCTCTTGCAAATATTGGTGCTTAGACTGAAACATTGACTCTTGGGCTTTGACTGTAACCAAGCTCTGTCTCTCCTGGGGCTGCTATGTTGTTGATTCACTCTTCAGATTTTGAGACTTGTGTACAAAAAAATTTTGGAACTTTTTCTTTGGATATGTCAATGTTGTTGTTTCTGCTTTTCTAGATACTTCTGACTAATACATCTTTGTAGTTGCTATAGCTAATCTTGATTGGCAAGTTGATGGAAGTGGACATGTCTATAAGGGTTTTTTAAAATAAGGTTAATTGAAGTGGGAAGGCATACCCTGGATATGGATGATACTGTTCTATTATCTGGTGTCTGAATGGAAAACAAAAGTGAGCTGAGCCCAAATATTTATCTCTCTTGGTTTTCTGATTACAAATGCAGTGTGACCAATTTTCTCAAGCTCCTACTGCCCTGTCTTCCCTGTCACAATGGACTACACTCTCAAATTGTAAGCGCGAATGAACGCTTCCTTCTTCAAATTGCTTTTGTCTGATATTTTGTCACAGCAATGAGACCACATTGTAATTGGTCACCTGTAAGTATTTATAGTTTGCCATTCAGTGTTGCATCTTAATGCAGTTAATAAATTCAATCTTCATAACAACTTTACAAATAAAGTACATTTTTTGTGATCATTCCTAGAGGTTTGAAAAAGTAAACAGCATAAAAAAGTGTATAACATCCTTAAGTATTGAGACAGACATCCAAACCCAGGTTGTTCTGCTTTTGGGAGGTACTACAAAAGCAGTATGCTTTGTTTCACCTCATTTCTCTAATAAATCACAGCATCAGCTTAGGATCAAATGATTCAAATGACACTCAGATATTTGTCACATATTTTCTTGAGTCTCTCTTTAGTAGATATTTGATACTGAATGGGCAGATTTGTGTTTACTTCTCAGTTGAATTTATGCTGCACTTTCAGGCCAAATGTTTAAAATCATTCCCTGATTCAGCCACCCTTACAACATCTCTGTGAGGAAAACATGTATATCTGTTGCTCCCCTGTAGGAAAGGAAGTAAAAATCAATCAAAGACTAAACATCAAGTCATCCAATTCTTTGCAGAATTATCTGTTTGAGTCCTTTGTCCATTTTGAATTAGGTTGTTTGTTTTTGTTATTGAGTTATATGTTCCCCTATTCACTACATTTTTTTTACCCATCCTTTGCTGTGAAGAGATTTATAGTTTGATGTTATCCTACTTGCCTGCTTTTGCTTATATTTAATATCTTGTCAATGTTATTGTGAAGAAATTTCTAGCAGTAATACAATAAAGCTTTACCATACTGGTTTTACCTTAGGGATTTTATAGTTCTGGGTCTTATTTTAATCCATTAATCCACTTGAAATTGATTTTTATGTATGGTATAAGTTTAGAGGCTCTAAGTATGCTCTTTTGTAAGTGTATAGTCATATTTTGTCCAATATCATGTGCTGAACAGGCTATTCATTTTATATTTTGGCACCTTTGTCACAGATGTCACCATAGAGATGCTCAGTATCATCAATGCAAACCAAATAAATGTCAATCAAAACCACAATGAACTACCAACTTAATCTTGTAGGAATGATTATTAGTAAACTAAAAAAAGTGAGTGTATTAATTACTCCTCTGTTGTAACACTAAAACACTATGGCTCAGGAAACTTATTAAAGGAAGAGTTTATTTTGGCTAACATCTGAGGCATATTAGTTTATAGTCCTGGGGACAGCATAACAGCCAATTGTATTGCATGGCAGCTAGGGAAGAAAAGCTGTGAGATCATATCTTGAGCTGCAAGCAAGAAGCAGATAGAGAGACTGGTAGTAGGGCAAAGTCTTAAGGTCTTGAACCCTGCCCAGTGTAACATACTTCTTCCCTCAGTGATACACTGCAAAAACACCCAAAGACAATGCGACCAGCTGGAGAAAAAGTATTCAACCTTTTGGTACTATGGAGGACATTTCCTATTCAGACCACCACAAGTTACTGCTTGTTGACAGGCTGTGAAGAAACTGAAGTCCTTATGGTAATGTAAGAAGTTTCTGTACCCATGGAAAATAGAAGGGATGTTCCTCCAAGCATTAAAAATAAAACCACTGATTCAGAGCCCAACAGGAGTATTTTTGAGGAGTTATTGCATACTTATATGCCTTGTAACATCATTCGCAATTTACAAGGTGTGATAAAAGCCTACACACTCATGAAAAAACTAAATACAAGAGGAAAATGTGAAATATAGATGAAATGCAATACTCTTCAAATTTATAAAAGAACAAATAAACTGTACTGTATGTTATCTTACCTATAAACTTGAAGACTACTATGTTACAAGGAACAAGCCAATGAGGAAAATATTTTAAGATTATATTTCTCTGAGTTACTTAAAGTAGTCTAACTGATTGAATTCTACTGGAGAGTAGAATATTGGTGCTTCAGTAGCTATTGGGAGTGGGAAATAGAGGGTTACTGTAACTAGAGGTTTCTCTCCTGCCCACCAGTTCCCAAATAACCACTCTGAGACTTAATATTAATCACAAACTGTTTGGCCCTAACTTAGACTTATTATTAACTAGCTCTTACAACTGAAATTTACCCATTTCTTGTATTTTGTATTTTACCATGACTTATTACCTCACATCTTGCTTTTCCAGTGGCTGCTGGCATCTCCCAGACTCTGCCTTCTTTTTTCCTGTATTCAGTTTGGCTTTCCTGCCTAGCTATGAATGTCCCTACCATAGGCCAAAGCAGTTTCTTTATTAACCAATGGTAATAAAAAACATTTACAGCATACAGAGAGACATCCTATATCAGGTTGCTATTAAATGAACATAACATTTTAGTCATGAAAAATGAGTAAGATTTTGGGATCCATAATACAATATTGTACCTATAGTACATACTCTAATACTAACTTATATGTTTATGTAACAGAACATATGTTAAATGTCTTTGACACAATATAGAAAAACTTATTTTAAATGTCCTCAACCACAAGAAAAATTCCTTATAATTAGGTTGCCGCCATTTTCTACTATGTGCAGTTCTAGTTCACAGAAAAGTGGATAGATTTTTTTACTGTGATGAGTATAGGCTACTTGCATTTAAACTTTGAATAGTTATAACTTTATGAATAATTTAATGTGTGCTATATTTTACACCCAGTAGATCCTTAAAATAATATTAATTTCTTCCTATGCAAAGACAGCATTCATACTTCATTCAAAATTATATCAGAATATTTGCATTTTCCACACAAGCATTTCCACATTGTCTACTGCATATCTTGCATTTCTGGGTTATAGAGAAGCAAGGAAAACCTTTGCTTTTGCTTAAAATCATTCCTGGGTAGACTGGCACAAATGTGTTTTATGACAACCAATCAGTTTATTTTAGAAATGCATGCCAATTTCCTGTTTCTAAATTGCACAGTAAGTTCTTGATGGCAGTGCTTTCCTGAACGGACTGAAAATACATGAGCAATTTAGAAAATACAACCATCTTCGACACATTTTCTGTAAACCTTGTAGATTCTAATTTCTCTCAGGTTAAATAAGCGTTGGATGCTTTGTTCACCAGAGCAGGTAAAATGTGCCTTATGAACAATCTTAGACTGTACCAAATTCAGTGAAAATATAAAATACCTCAAATTTAGCCATTACCTATTAAAATTCCTCCATAAAACCTTTCAGTGTTAATTGAGACACAAGTATTCCAGAACAGATGGCATGAGTTCACCATCACATTTGGTATATAGCTGCAGAAGTGGACTTTTATTATTTTTCACTTCACAGATATTTATTTAAATATATTTTAAATTTGTTGGTTGAGATATTCATACATATGTACAATATATTTTGTTCAAATGTAGCCCCTAACTCCCATCCCTCCTGTTCCTCCTGTTCCCTGCAACTTCTGCCTCCCGTTTCTATGCAGTCTTTTTTTAAAAGTTTATTTAGTGCTGCCAATATGTGCATGTATGTGGAGACATTCATTGGAATATAGGCAATCAGAGTCTGTATCTCTAAAATAAATGACCCTTTCTCCCCAGCAAAGGACAATAGCTTCAAAGCCATGGGAGCCACTTAGAAACCTCTTCCGCATTCATGCTGGGAATTTGACTGTCTTAATCTTGTGCAGATATTGGACATGCAGCTACAGTTACTATGAGTTTTTAAGTGCAACTCCTTGATCATAGCCAGAAGACACCGATTTGCAGTTGGCCTCTAAAACCTCCAGTTCTTACAGTCTTCCATCCCCTTTTCAAGTTTCAGTTTAGGACTGAGCACTCTATACTCCCTTCTGCTCTACATAGGAACCAATCGTGAGTGTATGTATTAATTGCCATCTATTGCACATAGAAGCTTTTGTGGCAAGGGTTGAGAAATGCACTAATTAAACAGCCTTTAGGGAATACAACCAAAGAAAAGGAGTGCTCCTCTAAGTATTTGTGTTTGACCAGTGCAGTTAAAACTACTTGTATAGAGAGTGTAACTCAAAACATCCCCATTATCACTTCTTAGAGAACAAAGTGATTCTGCATCAGTCATATAGCCTTTCTTGAACCGCCTTTGAAAGCAAAGAGTTAGAGTACTCTTTTTTTTTTTTTTGAGAAAACTAGTCATGCTTAAAACACATGACTTAAGCTATAGAAAGATTAGATTCACTTAAATCACATGGCATATGGGGTCTGAGGAAAACAAAAAGCAGGAAATGGAAGAAATAATGAATATATAATGAGACAATACAGTTTTTGAGACTGGCGCTAAAATTATAAAGCTAATTCTTATGGACATACATAAAAGGAACTTGAAGGACGAGATAATAAAAAACATAGAAGCAAGAATTAACAATTAAAACCAAAAAAGGACAAAGTCAGTCCATGAAATGAAAGGTAATTCTTTGAAATTTTTATATAAACATTTCATGAATGAAGAAAACACATATAATGTTAGAAATGAAAAGAAAACATTGGTGGAGGATATCATAAAGAGACTGGATGATCTGAAAGCTAATAAGAAATGGTTTATTCATTTCAACATGTGCATATACCACCTTCTTTTTTGACATCAGAAACTGATTTGTACATAACAGTTATTTCTATTTAATTATATTTTCCATAGTGTAGAAACCCATAAAGCTCAATGTATATATACTCAGTATGGAAGTATGGAAGTAGAAAATCTGAATACTTTGAGTACCATTAAAGAAGTTGTATTAAAGCAAACAAAAGGAACATTTTCTTCATTATTACCCCATTCTAAAGGCTCAAGCATATATAATTTCTACCAGGCATACTGTTCTGGATAGTTTTTGTCAACTTGAAATAAGCTATTGTCATTCGGGAAGAGGGAATCTCATTTGAGGAATTGCATCCTGCGGCAGGTCTGTTGGGCACGTTTTTGATTGGCAGCTGATGTGAGAAGGCCCAGTCCACTGTGCCAGCTCTGGAAAGGTTGTTCTGGATTCTGAATTAAAGCACACTGAGTGAGCCCTGAGGTACATAATACCAGTAAGCAGCATTTCTCCATGACGTCTGCTTCAGTTTCTGCCAAGAGGTACTTGTCCTGCTTCAGTTGCTGTCCTGACTTTCCTGGATGATTGAGTATGGTGGAGTGAAAGTTGAAATATGAAATAGGCCCTGTCATCCCCAAGAGGCTTTGGGTATGATGTTTTGTTACAGCAATAGAAACCCTGACTATGATATGTACACATGTACATAGTTGGTTGCTATGTCAAATCTTATAATAGCCCCAAACAGAAAATAATTTAAATATCAGAGTTAATTAATGAACGGCACAGTTTTGATTAATTGGAATATTATGTAACAGTTAAATGAATGAGCTAGATCTTTATGTAATGAACACGAGTAAAGTGATATAAATTAATGAACTGAAGATTTATATATCAATATGTGTAGAGATCACAAGTTTAATGTGTAAAAACAAAAGTTGAAGAATGATGTGGATGGCATTTAACTTTTTAAAAATCAGTCTAAACAATATCATAAAATATTTCACGATTAAGTATTTGTTATACATAAAAACACAATGGGAAATATACACAGCAAACTCATGATCATTAATGGTTTTGAGTAGGAAAGGAGGGGTAACAATCTATACTATTTAATTTTCAAGAGCAGGAGAATTGTCAAGAAATTCTGACAGTATTGTCTAGCTGTTTTGAAACATAGATAATTGCATTTATATTTTACTGTTCTTTATAATTTCCTATATATTTAGATAAATTTTGAAATAAAATTGTGACTTCATTGGCAGAAAACATTCTACTAATGTTTTGTTTTTTGATAGAAGGCTCACTATGTAACCAGGCTAGACTCAAACTCGTGATACTTCTGCTTCATCCTCCAGAGTGATAGGATTAGAAGCAGGTTCCACCATGCCTAGAACATTTTAATAGTTTTAGAATCAAGCATTATTTGAAATTATGTGAAACATGCTTTCATAAATAAAATTGGATAAGATTTAAGAAGAAATAAAAGTATCGGAATATTTAATTACTAAATCACATAAAATTTTGATTCACCAGCTACCAATAAATAGAAATTAGAGTAATATATTAGGAAAAAAATTGGCTTACATAATATGAGCCATTGAATTATGTTTGTATATGTATGTATATATCTGTATACACATGTGTATCTGTGTATGCATGCACACATTCATATATATATATTCCTGTTTGTCTGCCATTCATCCACCAACCCATCTATACATCTATTTATTACTCTAATGCAGTTTCAGTTAGGGAGACACATACACTGCTCCAGAGAGTATAACATCTTTCTTGAAAGATATTTCTTGAGAGTTCTAAATGGACATACCATTTTCTTATTTACTCTTCTTGTAAACTTACCTTATGAAAATGAAGAATATTTAACAGAATGTTTTTTATTATAGTCACACAAATAAAATTTGAAAACAGCTTAAGTTGCCTAGAGTATCACATTAGTTGAATACTTTCTGATCTTTTATACATTGCACTTCAGTATAAGAACTTAAAATGATAACCATATCCTCTAGTAAGAGAACTTTTACAGTTTTCTTATTTCCGTGTATGCACATGCATGCTGTATATCTTAATTTCTTTTGCTGTTACTTTAACTTAAAGGAGAAAGGATTTATTTTGGCTCATAGTTCAAAGTTGTAGCACATAATGGTGGGGCAGTCAGAGCAGCAGGAGTTTGAGACAGCCATGTCATGAACTATTATTTTAAGAATTGTTACATTATTTCATGCTGCAGAATATTTGCTTAATGATGCAAAGATGTTTTATGTTGCATTTGTTTAATTTTGTGAAGCTGTGTTACTTTGCCTGTCTGAAACAACTGATTGGTCTAGTAAAGAGCTGAACGTTCAATAGCTAGGCAGGAGAGAGAAATATGTGGGGCTGACAGACAGAGAGAATAAATAGGAGGTGGGAGGCAGGAAAGAAAAACATGGAGAGGAGTGTGGGAACCTGTCCTCCATGATCCTTGAGGCCAAAATACTGGATGCAAATAATGTTTACGCTAACCAGCTAAGCTTCCTGCTAGTTCCGTCCTTGGTTCTGCTACAGCCTGGTACATTAGCCTGAGGGATCTATTTTACTTTAAAATGGTAATTTCTCAACCTGCCTCAAAGAAGCTCAGGCGCCAAGGCCCATCTAACCTGTCTGACATTGCCTTGAAACCTCGACCACCTGCCTGGGGAAAAACTCCCACAGAGGCCAGTTTCCCCAGCCCCCTCTGGGTGGGAGGAGTTTTCCTTTACTGGGGCCAAAGGTATTTTAACCCTGGATTTAGTTGAATAAAGGGGCATTCTCTTCTTGAGGATGACTGGAACTCTGTATCTGTGTGTGTGCGTCTTATGCTTTAACCCCTAGGACAATATGAAACTCGTGGGATGTGGGTGGCGTGGAAGGACGACCCCTACAGAGGAGGAGACAAGGGGCCAGCCACCCAGCCACACAACCAGCCATGGAGTTAGAAGGAAAAATGTACAGAAATAGAGAGAATTAAAAGCCCAGAGGCAAAAGATAGATGGGATAATTTAAGAAAATCTGGCTACAGACAAGTCAAACTAAGGCCAGGCATTAATAAGTAAGAATAAGTCACTCAAAGTGTAAAGAGTAAAAAAAAAAAATCCAACTACACAGCTGTAGTTTCATCCACAGTTAAGAAGTAGAAAGTTGTGAGTACATGTACTTTTTTAGCTTTCTCCATTTTGTATAGATCTAAGTCCAGGGAATGGTACTACTCAGTTTTAGTGTGGGGCTTTCCACCTTAATTAACCTAATCAATGTGATCTCTCAGAGGCTAAAGAAGGCCACACAACTATGCCTGGAGTTTGTCTCCTAAGTGAGTACAGATCCTGTCAAGTTAACAATAAATATTATAAATATGTATATGTGTATCTAGGTACATATACATATATGAAGATCAAGTATGTACCATATGAAGTACACAAATATGCATGACACACTCAGGAAGAAAAAGCAAACATTGACATTTGTAATTTCTGTATCTGGGAATGACAAGTGCTTTTAATAAATTTTTTTCAAAGTTTATTAAATTATAAAAGTTTCCATTTCCGCCCCCCTCCCAACACCCTTCCACTCCCCCCACTCCCTCTCCTCCTCTCTCTCCATCCCTAAGAGCAGTCAAGGTTTCCTGCCCTGTGGGTAGTTCAAGTTCGTCCCCCCTCCCTCCAGGTCCAGGAAGGTGAGTATCCAAACAGACTGGATCCCAAAAAATCCAGTATATGCTGAGGAAACAAGTCCCAGTGTCATTGTCAATGGCTTTTCAGAAAGACTCCGGGCCAGCCACATTCAGAGAATCTGGTTGGATCACGTGCTCATTCAGTCCCAGTCCAACTGGCCTTGGTGAACTCTCATTAGATCAGTCCCCTTGTATCAGTGGGAGAACGCATTCCTCATGGTCCTGCCTTTCTTGTTCATGTTCTTCCTCCTTCTGCTCCTCCTTTAGACCTTGGGGGCTCAGTCCAGTGCTCCAATGTGGGTCTCTGTCTGTATCGCCATCCATAGTCGGATGAAGGTTCCCTCTGGTCTTGCCTTCTTTGCTCATGTTCTCTTTCCTTCTGCTTCTCATTTGGACCTAGGGAGTTAAGTCCAGTGTTCCAATGTGGGTCTCTGTCTCTATCTCCATCCATCGCCAGATGAAGGTTCTATGGTGATAAGCAAAATATTCATCAGTATGGTTATGGGCCAAGGCGGTTCAGGCACCCTCTCCTCTGTCCAGAGAACAATCTGGGGATCTCTCCTTGGACCTGGGATCCCATTTATAATCAAGTCTCTTGTAAACCTAAAATGACTCCCTTAGTTGAGATATAGTCTTCCCTGATACCATATCCATCCTTCCTCCCTCCCCCCATCCCAGTCCCCCGAGCATTCCCCATTCCTCCCCTACTCCCTTCTCTCTAACCCTCTCCCCTTCCAACAACCCTCCCACCCTCCCCCCATGCACCCGAGGTTACCTGGGACTCTTGTCTATTTCCAATCTCCAGGAGGATAACTACATGATTTTCTTCAGGTTCACCTTCTTATTTAGCTTCTCTAGGATCACGAATAATAGGCTAAAAGACCTTTAATTATGGCTAGAATCCACTTACGAGTGAATACATACCATATTCCTCTTTTTGGGTCTGGCTTACCTCACTCAGTAAAGCGTTTTCTATGTCTATCCATTTGCATGCAAAATTCAAAATGTCATTGTTTTTTACCACTGAGTAAAACTCTAATGTATATGTTCCACACCTTCTTTAACCATTCTTCTATTGAGGGGCACCTAGGTTGTTTCCAGGTTCTGGCTATTACAAATAGTGCTGCTATGAACATAGTTGAACAAATGCTTTTGTGGTATGATAGGGCATCTCTTGGGTATATTCCCAACAGTGGAATTGCTGGCTCTTGAGGGAGGTTGACTCCCAGTTTCCTGAGAAACCGCCACACTGATTTCCACAGTGGCTGCACAAGTTTGCATTCCCAACAACAATGGATGAGAGTTCCCCTCTCTCCACATCCTCTCCAGCATAGGCTATCATTGGTGTTTTTGACTTTAGCTATACTGACAGGTGTAAAATGGTATCTCATAGTTGTTTTGATTTGCATTTCACTGATTGCTAAAGATGTTGAGCATGACCTTAAGTGTCTTTTGGCCATTCGAAGTTCTTCTGTTGAGAATTCTCTGTTCAGATCAGCACCCCATTTTTTAATTGGGTTAATTAGAGTTTTAGTGTCTAGTTTCTTGAGTTCTTTGTATATTTTGGAGATCAGACCTTTATCTGATGAGGGGTTGGTGAAGATCTTCTCCCAGTCATAAGGTAGCCTTTTTGTCTTACTGATGGTGTCCTTTGCTTTACAGAAGCTTCTCAGTTTCAGGAGGTCCCATTTATTCATTGATTCTCTTATTGTCTGTGCTGCTGGGGTTCTACCTAGGAAGTGGTCTCCTGTGCCTATGTCTTGTAGACTACTTCCCTCTTTCTCTTCTATCTGGTTCAAAGTGGTCAGATTAATGTTGAGGTCTTTAATCCATTTGGACTTGATTTTTGTGCATGGTGAGATATGGATCTACTTTCATTCTTCTACAGGTTGACATCCAGTTATGCCAGCACCATTTGTTAAAGATGCTTTCCTTCTTCCATTGCATACCTTTAGCCCCCTTGTCGAAAATCAAGTGTTCATAGGTTTGTGGGCTAATATCTGGGTCTTCTGTTCGATTCCATAGGTCAATTTCTCTGTTCTTATGCCAGTACCAAGCTGTGTAATAGAGTTTGAAGTCAGGGATGGTTATACCTCCAGAAGTTCCTTTTTTATATAAGATTGTTTTGGCTATCCTGGGTTTTTTGTTTTTCCATATAAAATTAATTATTATTCTCTCAAGGTCTGTGAAGAAGTTTGATGGAATTTGATGGGGATTGCATTGAATCTATAGATTGCTCTTGGTAGAATTGCCATTTTTACTATGTTGATCCTCCCAATCCAAGAGTAAGGGAGATCTTTCCATTTTCTGGTATCCTCCTTAATTTCTTTCTTCAAAGACTTAAAGTTCTTGTCAAATAGGTCTTTCACTTCCTTGGTCAGAGTTATCTCAAGATATTTTATGCTATTTGTGGCTATCGTGAAAGGTGAAGTTTCTCTGATTTCCCTCCCTGCTTCTTTATCCTTTGTGTATAGGAGGGCAACTGATTTTTTGGAGTTGATCTTGTATCCTGCCACATTACTAAAGGTGTTTATCAGCTGTAGGAGTTCTTTGGTAGAGTTTTTGGGGTCGCTCATGTATACTATCATATTGTCTGCAAATAACGCGAGTTTAACTTCTTCCTTTCCAATTCGAATCCCCTTGATCCCCTTATGTTGTCGTATTGCTATTTCTAGAACTTCTAGCACTATATTGAAGAGGTATGGGGAGAGTTTACAGCCTTGTCTTGTTCCTGATTTCAATGGAAAGGCTTTGAGTTTCTCTCCGTTCAGTTTGATGTTAGCTGTCGGCTTGCTGTAAATAGTTTTTATTATATTTAGGTATGATCCTTGTATCCCCAATCTCTTCAACACCTTTATCATAAAGGGATGTTGGATTTTGTCAAATGCTTTTTCAGCATCTAATGAGATGATCATATGGTTTTTTTCTTTCAGTTTATTTATATGATGGATTACATTGATAGATTTGCGTATGTTGAACCAGCCCTGCATCTCTGGAATGAAGCCTACTTGATCATAATGGATAATTTTTCTAATGTGTTCTTGGAATCGGTTTTCCAGGATTTTGTTGAGAATTTTTGTGTCGATGTTCATGAGTGAGATTGGCCTGTAATTCTCTTTCTTGGTTGTGTCTTTATGTGGTTTTGGTATCTGGGTAACTGTAGTTGCGTAAAAAGAGTTTGACAATGACTCTTCTGTTTCTATATTGTGAAATACCTTAAGGAGTATAGGTATCAGCTCTTCTTGGAAGTTCTGATAGAATTCTGCTTTGAAACCATCTGGTCCTGGGCTTTTTTTGGTCGGGAGGTTTTTGATAACAGCTTCTAATTCTTCGCGACTGATAGGTCTATTTAGATTGTTCACCTGGTCTTGATTTAACTTTGGTAAATGGTATTTATCTAAAAACCAATCCATTTCTTGTACATTTTCCAACTTTGTGGCATATAAACTTTCGTAGTAAGATCTAATGATTCTCTGAATTTCCTCTGTGTCTGTTGTTATGTCCCCCTTTTCATTTCTGATCTTATTAATTTGAGTGTTCTCTCTCTGCCGTTTGATTAGTTAGGCTAGGGGTTTGTTATAGCTGATTTTCTCCAAGAACCAACTTTTTGTTTTGTTGATTTTTTGGATTGTTTTCTGTGTTTCTATTTTGTTGATTTTAGCCCTCAGTTTGATTATTTCCAGTCTTCTACTCCTCCTGGGAGAGTCTGCTTCTTTTTTTTCCAGAGCTTTCAGGTGTGCTGTTAAGTCTGCATTATGTTCTTCCTCCGTTTTCTTTAATTGGGCACTTAGTGCTATGAACTTTCCTCTTAGCCCTGCTTTCATTGTGTCCCATAGGTTTGAGTATGTTGTGTCTTTATTTTCAATAAATTCAAGGAAGACTTTAATTTCTTTCTTTATTTCTTTCTTGACCTAGGGATGATTCAGTAGTTGACTGTTCAACTTCCACGCGTTTGTAGGCTTTCTGGTGTTCAAATTGTTATTGAATTCTAACTTTATTCCGTGGTGGCCCGACAAGACGCAGGTGGTTACTAATATTTTTTTGTATCTGTGGAAGTTTGCTTTGTTACTGAGTATGTTGTCAATTTTCGAGAAGGTTCCATGAGCTGCAGAGAAGAAGGTATATTCTTTCCTATTTGGGTGGAATGTTCTATAGCTATCTCTTAAATCCATTTGATTCATACCTCTAGTAACTCTCTTATTTCTCTGTTGAGTTTCTGTTTGATTGATCTGTCCATTGGTGAGAGAGGTGTGTTGAAGTCTCCTACTATTAGTGTGTGTGGTTTGATGACTGCCTTGAGTTCTAAAAGTTTTTCTTTTACATAAGTGGGTGCTTTTATATTAGGGGCATAGATATTCAGGATTGAGACTTCCTCCTGATTAATTGTTCTTGTTATGAGTGTGAAATGTCCATCTGCATCTCTTCTGATTGATTTTAGTTTGAAGTCAATTTTGTTAATTAAATTTGAAGTCAATTAAAATGGCCACACCCACTTGTTTCTTAGGTCCGTTTGCTTGGAAAACCTTTTCCCAACCCTTTACTCTGAGTAGATGTCTATCTTTGTGGTTGAGGTATGTTTCTTGTAAACAGCAGAATGTTGGATCCTGTTTTTGTATCCAGTCTCTTAGTCTGTGCCTTTTTATAGGTGAGTTGAGTCCATTAATATTAAGTGATATTAATGACCAGCGGTTGTTGATTCCGGTTATTATTATTTTTGTGTGTGTGTGTAGTAGAGTTTGTGTGTTTCTCTTCTTTGAGTTGTGGTTGTGAAGGGTTGCTAGATGTCTGGGTTATTGTAGGCAGTCATGGCAATGTTGGATTCCTTGGGTTGCGATTTTCCTTCTATTACTTTCTGTAAGGCTGGATTTGTGGATACGAATTGTTTAAATTTATTTTTATCCTGGAATATTTTGTTTTCTCCGTTGATAGTGAATGATAGGTTGGCTGGGTATAGTAGTCTGGGTTTGCATCCATGGTCTCTTAGTTTCTGCAGTACCTCTATCCAGGATCTTCTGGCTTTCATGGTTTCCATAGAGAAGTCTGGTGTAAGCCTGATAGGTTTACCTTTATAAGTCACTTGACCTTTTTCCTTTGCAGCTCTTAATATTCGTTCTTTAATCTGGATGTTTTGTGTTTTGATTATTATATGACGAGGGGATGGTTTTTTTTTTTTTGATCCAGTCTATTCGGTGTTCTGTATGCTTCTTGAACCTTCATAGGAATATCGTTCTTTAGATTGGGAAAGTTTTCTTTTATAATTTTGTTAAATATATTTTCTGGGCCTTTGATCTGCAGCTCTTCTCCTTCTTCAATCCCTATTATTCTTAGATTTGGTTTTTTTTTATTGTGTCCCAGATTTCTTGAAGGCTTTGTGAAGAGAATGTGTTGGATTTGCCATTTTCTTTGACCAGAGCGTTTATTTTCTCTATGGTATCTTCAGAATCTGAGATTTGTTCTTCTATCTTTTGTATTCTATTGGTTATACTTGATTCTGTAGTCTCCGTTCATTTACCTAGGTTTTCCATATCCAGCCGGTTCTCAGTTTGTGTTTTCTTCATTGTCTCCATTTCAGTTTTCAATTCTTGAACTGTTTCCTTTACCTGTTTGATTGTTTTTTCTTGGTTTCTCAGGGTATCATTCACGGATTTACTTATTTCTTCAAACTTTTTGTTATACTTCTCATCCATTTCTATACTCATTTCTTCAAACTTTTTGTTATACTTCTCATCCAATTCTTTAAGGGAGTTTTTCATATCCTGTTTAAGGGACTCTATTGCTTTCATAATGGTACTTTTTTCCACTTCTTCTGGATTAAGGTGTTCCAGTCTTTCTATTGTAGGGTCGTTGGGGTCTGGTGTTTTCATGTTGTTTTTCAGATTGTTGGACAAGGTCTTGCCTTGGCGTCTGCCCATCTCTTCCTTCAAATGCTCTCTATTGGATCTTCTGGTACTGGGTCAGGTTCCCTGGATGGAAGCCCTCCAATGACCCTCTGCTGGATGGAAGCCGGGATGGCAGGCAGAAGAGCTTAGCATGGTGGAGCCAGCACTGCGGGGTGACCTGGGAGTCTATGGGGTCGGGGGAAGTCCGAGCTCCTCCTCGCCGGGCCCCTGCCGTGGGCCAGAAGCAAACTCACCCTTCCAATGGCCCTCTGGATGGAAGCCCGGATGGTAGGTGGGAGAGCTTAGCAGGGTGGTGCCAGCACTGCAGGGTGACCTGGGAGTCTATGGGGTCGGGGAAAGTCTGAGCTCCTCCTCGCCAGGCCCCTTCCACAGAAGGCCCATTTTTTTAATGTGTATTTTCTTTAGACAATACTTAAATACTACTGCCAGCTCATTAACACTCTAAATAGTGGTAAATTTCTCCATGTTACAGATACTGTATCACTACTATTCTTGTTATATGCTTCTACCAGATACTGAGGTTAAAAAAGGGAAAAATTATTTATGTCGGTAACAGTTTACTATCATTATTAAATATTAGGTGTCATATATGATTTGCATATGCTAGAGTTTTATGTAATTTTCAGTGGATTAGGTTTCTCTCACCATAATCACCATAAAGATGTTAGAAATGCATTGAATTACAGTGTTACTATAGTTAGGGCATCACTATGTGTCTTAGGTTTACTATTGTTGTGAAGAAACACCATAACCATGGCAACTCTGATAAAGGATCATTTTGATTGGAGCTCACTTACAGTTCAGAGGTTCAATCAATTTTCATCAAGGCATGGCGCATGGTGGCATGCAGACAGTCATAATGCTCTAGAAATACCTGAGTGTCCCACTTCTTGCAGGAGACAGGAAGTCAACTGACTACCACAATGAGGAAAGCTTGAGTAAAAGAGGCCTCAAAGTCCACCCCCACAGTGACACACTTCCTCCAGCAATGCCACATGTCTAATTTTGTCACTCCCTTAGGGGCCATTCTCTTTCAAACCAATACACTATGTGATAGGAATAATTTTTTGGTCCAATAGTATATGTTGTCATTAAGTAAGAGTTTACATAGCGTATGACCATATTTAAAACATCAGAAACATGATAACTTTTGTTCAATGGCATTCATATCTATTATCATTTGTGATATGACTCAAAGAGAATATGAGGAAAGTCATATAAATTTAGATAGTAAGTGTTTAAAAATGATTTTGGTAGAGTAATGCCTCATTTGACTTGAATGGTATGTTCAACTTAACATAATCTTAAGCTTTTTTTATCTCCTAGGTGCTTATTTGCTTCAAATAGCCTTTTATTTTAAAAATCATATTTCAATACATACACTGAGTTAAGATCAGGAAATGGAGATATCACAGGACACAACTATTTATAGCTTTGGATTATAATTAAAGGCTTTATTCCCTGACGGAAATTATGTATTCTATTATTTTCAGCACATTGCACATTTTTGAAAATGTAATAGGTGTTTAATAAATGTTTAATGAATAAAAATGTCTTTTTTATATTCTAATTCCTTTCTTTGCTGTCAGCTGTCATATCTTGTGGTAGACTGTATTTATCCTTCTAATATGATTTATTTCCAATCAGTTATATATCTCTGCCTATTATGTACAGTATTACACTTCAAAGCTTTGAGAGGTGCAAAGATGAGCAGCATAAAGTTCTTTCCCCAAAGGAACTTAGAAAGCTTCCCTTTTAGTTGGTGCAGCTGGGAATATAAGAAAAAATACCTCCAATGAAAGTATGTGGTAAATGTTAGGCACCAGTGAAAACCTGGGCAAATCAAATAGCCTTTTCCTCATTACCTTGACCTTTCCTCAACCTTCAAAGGGCTTCAAAATAGGAAGAAAAAGTTCTTTACAGAACACAAATGAAGAAACTGGCGTGATGGAGATTAAAATAAATTGGAAGCAGATCTGCTAGTAAAGAACTTCCAGATTAGGTTAGTGGGGAAGGGAACAGATTTACATAAATAACTGGAGTAATAAGAATAATTTTTATGTACTGTGAGAGCAGTATAGATAATAAGCAAGGAAAACTGAGAGGGAGGAAAAAGATCATGCACTTATTTCAGGTTTATTTTTATGTGCTTTTACTGACAACTGGCCTCTTGGGAGACTTGTTCTTTTTTTTTTTTTTTACAAAGGTTTGTGACGTTTTTCTTGATGGTTTAAGTTACTAGAGATTTGTTCTTTGAACGAAGACATAGTTCTTCACGCATTTTTATGTAGAGGCAAAGAAATAGAAGGAAGAGCAGAAGAATATGGGGAAGCAGGTTTTCTACCACAGTATATGCTTCATTGAGGGAAGATGAATCTTTGGGTGTGGAAACAATGGTTTCTTTCCTTTGCTGGAAAAGGGAAAAATAAACATCAGCATAGAGGCAGCTGATAAAGGAAAACATTGATTTTATAATTGTCAAAAAGAAAGCCTGTTCCATTGCCTAATGTTACTATATTTTATATGAAATATTATTATTATGTAATTAAAGAGAGATATAGTAAGACAAATATCTTAATGAAAAACACTTTTGATTAGCATACATAAAACTGTTGCTATTTGGAGTATGAGCATCAAATCTTTTTAGTAAAATAACTATGCACAAATTGACTGAAAACAGGTTTCTTTGCTTGCTTGTCAGATTTTTTTCCCTGAACATAGAAAGCACTTTTTTTTTTGAGGGAGGGCGATTATTTGAATGGAAGACTTGGTCAGCTGGGCTATTATCTGTGCAGAAGGATTGAGCTGTGCAAAAACAACATCTGGCACAATTAAACTTGACTGCCAAGGTAGAGCCAACGGTGAAGGATAAGAGTGTAATAAAATTTTACTCATGTAGGCAGAGTCATTGTACCAGAAATAGCATAGTGAACTAGAAGAAAGGTACTGTGAATGTACTTCAGTCCAAAAAGTCAGTGAGACTGACATGCTGCATTATTTTAGGAAATTTCTAAAAGGGGTATGACATAGCTTTTTCCTCATCAGATCCCCATTAAGATTCAAGGCATTGTTGAAAGGAAACATAATACCAGATAATAATGCACAAGATACTGTGTTTATAAAATAAAGCTCATTTGTATGGAAATCCTTAAGGGTAGACTAAAAATGGCAATGAGCTGAGAATTGTATATTTCTATGCACTAAAGTGTCTCCATTGTTCCCTACACTGAATGTGGAAACATTTAGTTATCGGTAGCACAATGTCTATTCATTCATAGGTGTCAAAAGTGATCTCTACAATACTATGATAAAGGCTGGGAAGAAGGTTTAGTAGATAAAGCTTTTGTCATACTAGTGTGTGGAACAGAGCTTAGAATCTTGATTGTTCTCTGGGGCCTCCCCACCACAAAGCCAGTTGGAAAACTGAAAGTGCACCTGTAATCAAAGTGCTTGAGATGTGGAGATAATGGGGCCCTGCAAGCTGGCTACTGAATCAACTGAATTGGGGAGTTCTGGGTTCACTTGAAAGAGCATGCCTCCATGAATAAGGTGAAGAATAATTGAGGAACACATCCAACATCAATCTCAAACTTCCACACACATTCACATACATATCTACAAACATGCAAACAAGCTTAGACATATGTACAGAACATAAGCACATGAGAAAAAGTTTTATTTTATCTATTGAATAAAATTTGTTCATATAATATTAAAACTGTGTTATTTTATGGAAACAATAAAATGAGAGAATTAATAAAGATGTTCTTTTATTTGCTAAAATAGCAAACCAAAATGATAAAAAATAAGTTCACATGTTTAATTGCCTAAAAGTTTTCACATAACTATTTATGATGAATAGGTATATGAGTTTTGACTTGACATTTTGAAAAGTAAGGGCTATTGGAAGAAATCTAGCATTTCATACTACCTCCAATTATTGAATAATTTCTTTTCCTCTTTTTAAAAATACTCTGATATATCTAACGTACAAATAGCAGAGAGTTTTAGGAATACTCAAATTTAAAACACATTGAATAGAAATATCATTTTGAAAATTAGAGGAAATACCTTAGTTTATTTTCTTGTAGAAATTTTAGTGGAAAAGTCATTCAGTCTATTCTGCTTGTCAATATGCTTCCTTAGTCTTTCCCCGAAATAAAACTGATGCAATTTTGAGAATCCTCTAAGTGCATGAACTGTCAAATATGAATGGCTCATGATACGACTATAGTAATTTTATGCATATGTGCTATGCATAGATCATAGAAATGGAAGAATCAGTGACTATTCAGAGCTTCAGAAATCTTGTATTAATCTTCTGAGTAAAAAGAATAAGCATGCAAAAACATCAACTTTTTCAAATTTTAATATAATATTTCATATAGAGTATGAAAATGATAGCAATGGAGGACTATCTTAATGATACATGAATATATTTGGCAGTTAACAATTCAAATTCTAGAGATAGTAATGTTGGTAGGACAACAGTGAATCTCTAGAGGGGAAGACATTTCATATTTCTTATAGTCATTTTTTAGCTACTGAAAAGAAATATTGTCAGGATTGTATCATTATTCCAAGTGGACCAGATAATTCAGTTTTTAAACAATATCAAACTATCATCACAAACACAAAATGTCTGGTTGAGCAATCGACTACATGATTTTTTGAACATTTTCAATGCGTTCAGACACAATCTTATCTTCCAATACCAGATATAGTATTTCAGTAATAAAGCTTTTCTTAATTACTACAAGTGTGCTATTTATCTTAGGGGGAGTCTTCCAAATGGCAGTAGATAGATGTAATCACATATCATGAAGCAGTTTTTTTTAGATTCAGCTTGCATTAGATCCTGTTAATCTTTTTAGTAGATTTATTTTAATCACCAGCTAATTGAGAATGATGTGGGATTCCCCTCTGTATGCTGTGAATACCATTGGTTAATAAAGAAACTGTCTTGGGCCTGCGCAGGGAATGGAGGTAGGTGGGGAAAACTAAACTGAATGCTGGGAGGAAGAAGGTGGAGTCAGGGAGAAGCCATGGAGCTGCTGCTGGAGACAGATGTGCTGAAACTTTGCTGGTAGTCCATGACCTCATGGTTATGCACAGATTAATGAAAATGGGTTAAATTAAGATGTAAGAGTTAGCCTGTAGGAAGCTGAAGCTAATGGGTCAAGCAGTGATTTAAATCATATAATATCTATGTGATTATTTCAGGACTGAGTAGTTGGGAACCAAAAAGCAGCCCTCATTACAACAGATTGGCACCAATGTGGGGCCTGAAACCATGTCTTGGAGATAGAGTCTCATGCTCTACTGACTGAGTGCCCAAATGTGCACAACTCCATCCACAGAAAACCCAAAATAGCTTGGGAAGTAATTCTAGCACAGAATAACAGCGTTAAACATGGCTTCTTGATAGCCACAATTTCTTGTGTTTGCTCTCTTTGCTAGAGGCAAGTGCATCTCATTTAAGAGAGGCTTCCTGATTCAGCTTTAGCTACCAAACACTTAAATGGTGTTTATGAATTACTGACAGCATGCTTCTTGGTGGTGTCAGGGACCTTGAAACTCCATAGTTGTGGCAATAATCATGGTACCGGCCAGTACCTCTGCTATGAGGGTGGACTCTCAGAAAGCTAAAGAATGGGCTGGATCCAGCTATCAAAGCCTCGGCTTTAATTCTAGCCACATCACTTAGCAAATTAAAAACTCATGTGGCCAGAAAAAGAAAGATATACAGTAAAGATAGATTCAGATGAAGAAAACTTCTAAGTGGTTTACAGTGTGTTTAGAAATATATGTAGGCTTGGGAGAGAAAAGATAAAAGGATAAAGTCCTTAAAAGAAAAAAAAAAGAAAAAAAGAGAGAGTAATTGGGTGTGGTGGTGCACACCATTAGTTCCAACACTTGGGAGGCAGAGGCAGGCAGAGATCTGTGAGTTCAAGGACTGCCTGGTCTATGGAGTGAATTCCAGGATAGCTAAATGTACACAGAGAAACACTGTTTCAAAAAAAACCAAAAATTAAAAATAAAAGAAATAGAGTTTAAAATAAAGCCACATAAAGATGAAAAATACACAGAGTAGGGATATTGCATATTATTGTGTTGTCTTTAAATTGTTTGATGCTGAGGAAGAAGTAAACGCTGCTAAAAGATATTTGATTATAAATGCTGCTGGATTAATCCAGCATATATATTTTGAAAATGCCTTGACTTCAAAATTTAAGTTAAAATATATGTTAGGGCCTTTGTTTTTGTTTCCATAGGAAATGAGAGGCGATGGATTCATTCTGGGCTAAGAAAAATCAGGTTTGATCATGGAAAACTTCCTGAGAAATCTTCAATAGGAGTAAATGGCTCAGATGATCCAATGTTTTAGAGGACCTCTGTTGGAGTTTCCTCTGAGTTCTACATCCAGAACAGTTTCAATACTGCTAGCTGAGATAATCAAGCCTCACATAATTTTTTAGTCAGGACTTGACCATAATTCTAAATTTTCTTTAGGTCCCTATAAGATTATCAGCATCGCCAATCAGCAGGAAGTAGCCTGGAAAACGGCACCTGCATTCCCCCAAAATGGATTGTGGATGTTTGCCTTTGTTTAGAATGTTGGTTACAAGTTGTTATGGATAATGGTCAGGAGAAGAGCTAAACAAAGGAGATTTGATTCAGAGTTCTTTTTTTGTTGTTGTTGTTTTGTTTTTTTTAAAAATGGGGGGAAGTGCTATGGGACAATGGTCTTTTTTCCTGTCTATTGTATTTTAAATAAATGCTGATTGGCCAGTAGCTGGGCAAGAAGTAGAGGCAGGGCAATGAGAACAGCAGAATTCTGGGAAGAGAATGAGTCAGTCTTCAGTTGTCACCCAGACAGAGAGGAAGCCAGACACAGAGCAAGCAAGATGTAACTGCCTCGCCAAAAAAGGTACCAAGCCACGTGGCTAACACACACAAATACTATGGATTAATATAAATTATAAGAGTTAATAAGAAGCCTGAGTTACTAGGCCAACCAGTTTATAATTAATGTAGACCTCTGTGTGTTTCTTTGGGGCTGAACAAATGTGGGACCTGGTGGGACAGAAACCTCTGTCAACATATCTTGCAAAGGTTTTTTTTTTGCTCATAAAACGTGCCATATGAGTTCTGCATTCAATGTAATGTTAGGTGTCCACTAGTGAGGACTCTATGACAATTATGAGAGATAATTCAAAGGAGCCTCAGAATAAGTACGAATTTACATTTTAAGTTAAAATTTTATTTATTTATTTTGTTTAAGAACATGTGAAGCACCACTAATAAAAACTCAGAGACAGATACTGTGGTTCAATCTGAAGACCAGAAATGCAAAGCAACCAGCCATTGACTCTTACCTTGACCTCAGTCCAAAAATGATGATCCTGCCTCCAGGAAACCTCAGAATAAGACTGAGTCTGAGAGCTGTCTTCTCCTGTTTTATAATCCTCTTTAGTTCTGGGATTAAAATGTATACAACTACTGCCTGGTTTCTATGGCAAGATAGTGTGACTATTGGAATTAAAAGTGTGTCATTGTGGCTACTGGGACTAAAGGTGTATGTCATTGTGGCTTTTGGGATTAAAGGTTTGTGTCATTGTTGCCTGGTCTGAAAGGCTTTCTAGTGTGGCTGTTTCACTTTTCTGATCTTCAGAAAAGCTTTATTTATTAAAATACAAATGAAATGCCACTATCGACTTATATGTTCAATGACGTGTGTGGATGTAAGAGGGCAACTTGCAAGAGTTGGTTCTTTCCCCTACGACCTATAGGTTCTGAAGATGAAACTAAGGTCCTGAGACTTGGGAGAAAGCACATTTTCTTGCTGATCCATCTTATTAGCCCATAAGACTTATGGTTTTATATTAATGAAAATTCTAAAAGTGAATCTGTGTTCATATAATGGTGATCAAGGATCTAATTTTACAGGACATTTGTTCTTATTGCTCACATTTATAAATGTAAGATATAAAATAAATAAAATTTACACATAGGAAAATGTGTGTGTGTGTGTGTGTGTGTGTGTGTGTGTGTGTGTGTGTGTGTGTGTAACTACAAGTTGCTCATTCTAATTTTGATGTCACTGTGTAACCCAATCAGGACTTGAACTTAGGTGGCTCTTCATGCCTCTGTTTCCAGAGCAGCTGAGATACAGCACTAGACTAAAAGGTATGGCTAAATGGTTCTTGAATCTTAAGCACACACACACACACACACACACACACACACACACACACACACCTACACATAGAGACAGAGACAGAAATGACTCATTTGGTTTTGAATACTCTTTGGAGATGACGGAGCTAGTCTTAAAATATTCATATTTAGAATGAAGGTAAGTCCCTAAGAAGTATTAGCAAGAGTCTCCCAGTAAGGGCTTAAATAACACTGTTCAGACAGATTTTGTGGGATATAGACCTAGTTACTTTTCCAAAATTGAGTGGTCAGAGCACCATAGTGTACAACCAGCAGAAAGGAAGAGAAGTAGGCAGGATCTCATTAAGAAGCCTAATTGCCTGCACATGAACCATTTTAAGATGACTTATGATTATTAATTTATGAAGTCTCTGTGAATCTATACAATTCTGAAAGTGTAAGTATAGGTGCTTAGAATAATAGCTATGCATAAATATATTATAGAAATTCCAAATACAATCAATGTATGTTTTAACAACTTTTGATGTTCTTATAAAAGTAGTGAAATTTAAAAAATGTTACTATGATATTCTGGCATTTACAAGCTTTCTTCCAACTCTTCCTCAATATTCCCTGAGAAACAGATGTAGGAGCTGCGATGTAGATATATCTGTTGGGGTTGGGCTCCACATGATCCACTGATCTCTGCATGTATCCAGTTAGGGTTTTCTGCAGTGGTCTCCATTGATGTAAAGAGAAGCTTCTTTGATGAGGGGTGGTTTACTACACTATAAGGATAGAATTTAGAACATAGTAGGGAATTAAACTGAACTGATCTAGCAAAGCAGCAATAGATCCTTTCTAAGGTCTATGATTTCACACAAACAACAAGAATGTACTCAGAAGGTTATACGTATATATTTGTACATACATATTCAATAATATTAAGGAAAGGAAAAAAGCTATCAATTTGAGAGTGGAGAAATATAGGAGAAGATGGATAGAGAGGAAAGGGAGTGGGGAAAGTTATGTCATTGTATTTTAATTAAAAATGCAAATAAAATGCTACTATGAACACATGCATACTTATTTTGGCACCAACCCTTAGTAAACTAGTGCCACAAGTTTAGGGAAAATCAAAGTTGATCATCTGTAATGACTCTGTAGGAAAAACTCTGAGAACTACAGATCAAAATGAGTGAAACCTTTGACTTTTCCAATTATGAAGAAATGCCTGTGTCATCCTAGTATGTACCCTTGTAAGACATACTTCTAGAGGCTACACATCTCATATTCTCTATGGGACTCAGCAGGGCAAGTTACCCAGCAATGGCAAAAGCCCAGTGGCCATGCTTCTGGACTGAAAGCCTACAAAATTGCTCCTCAACTCTTTCATCTCTTAGAGTGACTTACTTCATCTAGTGTCTTGGACCTGCTATTTTTACAGCTGCCTTGCAGGCAATTGTGAAGGAAAGAGAATAATTTTAAATTGTAGAGCCTTCAATGAAGAAATATGCTCCTAACTTTGTATTTTAACTCTAGTCTGAAATTTCTCTTATTTAAGATATGGCTTTTTATTATTTTGTATGAGAAATTTATAAGTCATAACTTCTTTTATACTTTCTTGTCTTGTATGTAGTGAGTTTTAAGTGATGAATTTTAGTGTAGGTAAGCATGAGTGTATAAAGCCAAATATGATGGTACATGCCTGTCATATTTGGGAGTCAGAGGCAGGAGGATTATTGTTAGAGCAAGGCAATCATGGTCCACACAACAAATTCCAGTGCTGCCATTGTTACATATGGAGATTATGCCCCTACCCTCAGCAAATCAAAACAAAACAACAATGACAACAAGAAAGTTGCAAGCAAAACAAAAAGAATGAAATTAATGTGGAAGTTGCTCTGGCTATGCGTTCGGGGGTGAACTTTATCTTATCACAGGGGTACCTGCACACCTGTGTTTATGGCTGTACTGTTCTTCATAATAGCACATAAATTGAAGCATCCTAGAACTCCATCAACAGCAAAATTGATCATGAAAATGTGGCATATTTACACAATGAAACCTTACTCAGGTGTTAAGAAAACTGAAATTAGGTAATTGGTCAGAAAACAAATGGGACTAGGACGTATCATATTATGCAGTGAGGTAATCCAGTCTCAGAAAGACATGTATCCTATGATTTCTCTCATATGTGGATCCTAACTTTCAGTGTTTGTGTCTATGCAAATCAGTATTGGAGAGAATAGGTACAGACTATGAAACTAAATAAGAGACCACGAGAGGCAAGCAAAAGAAGCTGAGAAGATGGGGACATAAGTTACATGTGACATGAGGGTGGAAAGGAAGCTATGTTGGGAGTGGGTAAAGGGAAAAGGTAGGGAAACAACAACAAAAACCCAAGTTTTGTTTTAAAAAGTACCATAATGAAAACTATAAAATGGCTTCTATCTACATCTGTTTCTCAGAATTATAGGTTTATCTCTTTGAATGATTTCTTGTTTTTCATTGTTGTTGTACCTGTCTCTATTCTCTTACTTCACATATATTTATACCTCCACATATGTGTGTGTGTGTATGTGTGCACATGTGTGTGTGCACAAAGTATTTCAGTAGTCTATGTGTTTTTGCTGTATAATCCTTCTCCTTTTCGGTCCCTTCCATGGTTCATGGTTTGCAGATGTCCCTCTAAAAGCATGTGTGCTTGAAATATAATCTTTAATACAATCCTGTGGAGGGGCTGGGTCCTATGGAAAGTGTTTAGACCAGGAGGGAAATCTAATGACTTAATGCCATAATTGCATAAATTAATTTGATAGAATCTGGAGTAGGGGCAAGGAGGTGCCTGCTTCTCTCTCTCATCTTTTCTACATATTTCCATAAGAAGACTGCAGAGCATGAAGGCCCTTGCCAGGTGCTAGCCTCCGTACCTTTTACTTCCCTTCTTCTAGCATCATATACTGATGCATTCCTGTTCACTAGAAGTTTACCAGACTGAACCTGTGCACATCTATAGTGAAGAGATAGACAAATTGTGAGTTCCATGAGAGCCTAAGCTACATAGTGAAACATTGTCTCAAAAACATTGAAAAAAATACTTAATTATACAGCCTGTGATATTCTTTAACTGAAGTACAAGAAAGAGTAGCACAGTGCCTTCTACTTTCAACTCTCATTTTCTTTTCTCCTTATTTTGTTTCCCTCCTAAAAGCAATGTGTCTCATTGATTCCCTTTGCTCCATTCCCATGGCAGTAGATTCTGACTTCTGCACTTTCTAGGTCTGTTTTATATTGTTGTAATGCAACAATAAATAATGTGAAACCTATGAAGAAACAAATTTATTTGTCATGGTTTGTTATTTTGTTATTTTTTCACTTTTTTCATACCAATCACAGTTTTCCTCCCTCCTCTCTTCCTGTTTCCTCCCCCCACCTCCAATCTATTCCCCCGTACACTCCTTCTTTTAGAAAGGGGCAAACCTCAACAAAACATTTCATGGTTTTTGAGGCTACAAATTTGCTAGCAAGGTGTTGTCATTTGGTAATTATTGCTTATGTCATAACATGGTAGAGAGCATGATGTGGTAAGAATTAGTGTGAGAGAAGAGAGTGAGGCTAAGAGACCAGAGAGAGAAAGAGACACACACACAGAAAAATAAACACAGCACTTGTGTTTTGAAAGTTAAATGATCGTTTTTTTGTCTGCAAAGGCACTGCTCGCTTCAGAGCTCTCAAAGGCTTAGTGACTCTTAAAGGTCCAACGTTCCAATTTCATAACACTGACAATTTCTTTCAACCTAATTTTGGAAAGAAATATTCAAACCATAACATTTCCCAGTCCCCCTTATCTATCCTTTTTTCTCCATGTGTTGATACACATCCCTTGTAGAATACACACATACTGTTTCCTTATAAGTCCCTCCTACCCGCTACTCCCATTGCCTTTCAGCTCAACCGGATCTATTTCCTTCTCTTGACATTTCTGCGAGGTTTCTGTCAGCATCTTACTCTATTGGGGATGTCTGCTGGTGTGTTTTTCTGTTTTTTTTTCTTTGTTTGTCTGCTCCTATGAGCTACATCTTATATTTCTCTGCTTGTCGAGTCTGTTTATTTTGGGTGTGTTTGTCCCTTTTCATCTAATGTGTTTCCCTCTTTACTGGACATGTCTCTGTATAGCCTGCCACAATCTCTCCCCTTTGAGTTTTTAGCACTCATTCACAGGACTAACAAGGACTTTTGTCACAGTATATCACTTTTTATTTCTGAGTGGCAGGCATAGTGATTGCTGCTGAGGCACGGGGCAGTGAAGGCCCAGGAAAGAAAACCCACATTTGAATCCTCTGCATATTAATTTAGTGGGTTCCTTAGCTTATTTGCTGAACTGATAAGTTAACATGACTCATCTAATTTATTCTAAAGGGAGTCACTTGCATGCGGTTAAAAGGTGGTTCCTTTCAACCATTCCTAGTACCGCTTGATCTATAAGATGCCCCTGTAAATGAATCACAAGTATGCAAGAGGGGGGATAGCTTTCCTTCCAGGATGAAAGAGATTTCTAGGAATCGAGAAGGCTGAGTGCTTCTGAAAAATGATTTTTTTTCAAATAATCTTTTAATTTTTGCACCCTTGAGCCCATACTTGTTTCTACTGACAGTGACTAATTAGTAAGTAAGCCTTCGGGAAATCTTCTGAGTCAAGTTGGCAGGGTTGTTGGCTTTTCTGCTACCAGTTTTTATTCACTTTTCCTGGGAAATATTGAGTCATTTCCCATTTCATATATATGTTGTAGCTCCTAAATTCTGTCAGTGTTTCTCCTCGACTATTCTTGTGTGTGTGTGTGTGTGTGTGTGTGTGTGTGTGTGTGTGTGTGTGTATCTTTAAGTTCACTGTTGCTTTTTTGACTTTCCCCTAAATATTTAAATATTTATTTCTCTTGGAAACATATTTCATTTTGCAGAGCAGTTTTAGTTTTTGTCGTTAACTGATCAGAAAGGTCAGTGTTTCCATATAGTCTGTCTTTTTCCTTCCTTCCTTCCTTCCTTCCTTCCTTCCTTCCTTCCTTCCTTCCTTCCTTCCTTCCTTTTTTCTTTCCTTCCCTTCCCCCCTTCTCTCTCTCTCTTTCTTTCTCTCTCTCCACCCTCTTTCTTTCATTTTTAGCTTGACACAAGCTAAAGTCATCTTAGAAGCTGGAACATTAATTGAACCTATGCCTCAATCTGATTGACCTGTAGGCAAGTCTGTAGGCCATTTTCTTAACTAATGATTCATGTGGGAGGGTCCAGCTCATTGTGAGTGGTGCTACCACTAAGCAGGTGGTCTCAGATGCTATAAAAAAGCTGAATGAGCAAGCTGTGGACAGTAAATGAGTAAACAGCACCCCTTCATGGCTTCTGCATCAGTTCCTGCCTCCAGGTGCCTGCCTTAAGTTATTTTCCTGATTTTCCTGCATGACAGACTACAAGCTGTGAGATAAAATAAACCCTTTCCTTCCCAACCCTTACACTGCTTTTGGTTACAGTGTTTTAACACAGCAATAGAAGCCTTAACTAAGACAGAAAGCAAACTAATGCATATCCCCTCCATCCCACAAGTGCTATATACACAGTTTCCCCTATCACCACCATTTTATGTTTGTCTGGTACATTTATTACAATTGACTCAGTATTGATACACTATTACTAAAATTTGTGGCTTGGGACTTATTCTTTGTATTGTTCAGTTAAAAATGGAAGTTATTGTCTACCAATTGTTAGACTACCACACAGAATAATTACTTTGTACCAAACATGCCATGTGCCAAACATGTTATCCCTTACTGCCTACCCTAGGATCTCTGGGAACCACTGACCCTTTACTATCTTAATAGTTTGTCTTTACCAGTATGCCATGTCCTTGGAATTATGTAGGACTTAACCTATTTGGGATGGTTAACTTCACTTAGCATTGTGCATTTACATTTTCTTTACTTAGTTTGAGAGAGCACTTCTTTTTATTACTGAATAGAACCATATTGTGTGGGAATACTATCGTTTGCTTATTCCATTAAAGGACATTTGGGTTTCTTCCAAGTTTGAGTAGCAGGTATAAGTACTTGTGTGCAATCTTTTGTGTAGACATAATTTTCAAGTCATTGAGTAAATACCAAAAAGTTAATTTGTTGACAAGTATGCTAAGACTTTATTTAGAATAGTAAGAAACTTCTGTAGTATCTTTTAATGGTGGTGCCAATTTCCATTTTCATTTTCAATAGCACAATGTGATAGATCTTGTAGTCTACATCCCCACCAACTTCTGATGCTTTTAGTATTTTCAAGTTTAAATATTATCTTAGGGTAGTGGTTATCTCATTATAGTTTTAATTAGTAATTCTCTAGGGGCCTATGCCAGTGATATCTTTCATAGGCTTATTTGAAACCTATGTACCTTCTTTCATTATTTTCTCATTCTGATCTTTTACTCATTCTTTTTTTTCTTTTTTTTTTTCTTAAATTATAAAAGTTTCCATTTCAGCCCCTCCTCCCAACACCCTCCCACTCCCCCTACTCCCTCTCCTCCTCCCTCTCCACCCCCCAGAGCAGTCAGGGTCTCCCGCCCTGTGGGAAGTTCAAGCTCCTCCCCCCTCCCTCCAGGTCCAGGGAAGGTGAGAGTCCAAACAGACTGGAGCGCCAAAATCCAGTATATGCAGAGGAAGCAAGTCCCAGTGTCATTGTCAATGGCCTTTCAAAAAGGCTCCGGGCCAGCCACATTCAGAGAATCTGGTTGGATCACGTCCTCGTTCAGTCCCAGTCCAACAGGCCTTGGTGAACTCTCATTTTATCAGTCCCCTTGTATCAGTGGGTGCTCGCATCCCTCGCAGTCCTGATTACTTTTTTTATTTTCTTCATCCTTCTGCTCCTCATTTGGACCGTGGAGTGCTCAGTTCGGTGTTCCAATATGGGTCTCCATCTGTATCGCCATCCAATGTCGGATGAAGGTTTCCTGTGCCCTTGCCTTCTTTGCTCACATTCTCTTTCCTTCTGCCTCCCATTTGGACCTAGGGAGCTAGGTCCAGTGTTTCAACGTGGTTCTCCGCCTCCATCTCCATCCATCGCCAGATGAGGGTTCTATGGTGACATGCAAAATATTCATCAGTATGGTTGTGGGCCAAGGCCGGTTCAGGCACCCTCTCCTCTATCCAGAGAACCATCTGGGGATCTCTCCTTGGACCGGGGATCCCCTTTATAATCAAGTCTCTTGTAAACCCTAAAATGATTCCCCTAGCTGAGGTATATACTTGCCTGATCCCATATCCATCCTTCCTCCCTCCCCCCCATCCCAGTCCCCCGATCTTTCCCCAATCCTCCCCTACTCCCTTCTCTCTAACCCTCTCCCCTTCCAACAACCCTCCCACCCCCCCCCCCATGCACCCGAGGTTACCTGGGACTCTTGTCTATTTCCTACCTCCTGGCGGATAGCTAAATAATCTTCATCACGTTCATCTTCTTATTTAGCTTCTCTAGGATCACGAACAATAGGCTCAAAGACCTTTAATTATGTTTAGAATCCACTTATGAGTGAATACATACCTTGTTCCTCTTTTTGGGTCTGGCTTACCTCACTCAGTAAAGCATTTTCTATTTCCATCCATTTGCATGCAAAATTCAAGATATCATTGTTTTTTACCACTGAGTAAAACTCTAATATGTATATGTTCCACACCTTTTTTAACCATTCTTCTATTGAGGGGCACCTAGGCTGTTTCCAGGTTCTGGCTATTACAAATAGTGCTGCTATGAACATAGTTGAACAAATGCTTTTGTAGTATGTTAGGGAATCTCTAGGGTATATTCCCAAGAGTGGAATTGCTGGGTCCTGAGGTACGTTGACTCCCAGTTTCCTGAGAAACCACCACATTGATTTCCAAAGTGGTTGCAAAAGTTTGCATTTCTTATCTCCAATATTTATCTTCTCATTGATTTTATAAAAGTAATTATTTTTATAGTGTTGTTAAGAGGCCTACTAAGTGAATGAAGCCTAGTTTTACCAAATGTAGAAATGTTTGTCTCTTTAGATATGTAGTTTCAAACATTGACTTAGGTCAGTGAGACAGCCCAGCAGGTAAAGATGCTTACTGAAACCTGAGTTCTATAGCTGGGACCCACAAAATGTAAGGAAAGAACAGACTCCAACAGGTTGCACTCTAACTTCCAGATGTATGATGCCTCTAAATAAACGTAATTTTAAAAATCAGCATAGGTATGGCTATGCTAATTACATACATTTTATAAAGTGGTCAAAATTAATCTGAATGAACAGTTGCATGTAAAGGTATTCGACAACACCATCAGCTTGAGGGCAAAACTAGTTTCTAGAGTGAGAATTCAAAAGCCTTGAAATGAATGTCTTTTTTGTTTGTTTGTTTATTTGTTTCTTTTTCAGTTCAACTCAGAAAGTATAGGAAAATAAAACAGGAGCCTGGCATCAAAATGAGGCATGAGGCCATGAGGTTGACAAGACTAGTGTAGTCTCGTTGAAGCTTTTCATGGTTGAATTCTCATAGTTCTTTGTTTAATTAGGGTACCAATGCATTATGATATGTGCTTCACAAGTAATTTCTCCTAGTAATTTCTCCTAGTTTGTGCCTTGCCTTTTCAATACCTTAATGCTGGTTTTGAGAGAGGCTTTTTAAAATTTTAGTGGTTTCTAGTTTTTATTAATGCTAGAACCTCTTTAGGAATTTTGTGTTTCTGCTGCTTTCCTTAGTAGCTTGGCTTCAGTTTTATTGGCCTTTTCTTTACTTTTACTTTTAATTTTATATTTAGTGTTGTACCTAAAAGCCAATGTAAAACAAAAGTTCACCTGTGTTCCCAACTGCTGCCTTCTTTAACTTTTGTAGTTTGGTGTTTTAATTTTGATCTATGATCCATTTTGTATAAATTTTTATGTAAGTTCGAAGGTCTATCTGAATTTTTTTATTTTTAATTATTTTTTATTTTCATCAATTTTATAAATGTATATATAATGACTTCTGGTAATTTTTATGTCCTGTCACCCTCTCACCCCCACCTTTTCCCATTGAACTCTTCTTCCCTAGAAGTCCCTGTCCTACTTGTGTGTGCACGTGTATGTGTATGTGTGGTATGTGTGTTGGGGAGGGAGCATACTCCCCACTGAGTTGAATTACAATTACTTGCATGAGTATGGGTGGGAGGTTATTTACTGGACAATATCACTAAAAACTGACCTCCTTTAACCCAGTCACCATTTAACTGTCGGTAGTCTATCAGGGAGGAGTACTGCCTCAAGAATCTCTTTCCCTTCCATAATTGCATGTTGATAGGCCCAATCTTGTTCAACTTTTGTGTACTGTGTATTTTTTTAGTTTCTTTTTTTGTCAAATTGACACAAGTGAGAATCATCTAGGAAGAGATACCCTCAACTGAGAAAGTGCCTCCATCAGATTGACCTGTAGGCAAATTGTAGGGCAATTTCTTCATTAATGATGGATATGGGATGGTCCAATCCACTGTGGGGACTATATCCCTGGGCAAGTGCCAATCCTGGATTGTATAAAAAAGCAAACAGAGCAAGCCAGTGTGCAGTATTCCTCCTTGGTCTCTGGTTAAGTTCCTGATTCCAGGTTTCTGTTTTAATTCTTGCTGTGACTTCCCTTCATGACAGACTATAATCTGTAAGGTACCCTTTCTTCCCCAGGTTGCTTTTGGTCATGATGTTTATCACAACAAACGAAAACAAAACAGGACAATAACTACAGGTCCAGTGAGTTCATGAGTGCGATGACCATGTAAGAGAATGTCTTTGGACAACATACCTTCTTATTTCCTTTTTTCTTTTCTTTTGTTTTGTTCTGAAAAGCAGAGAAAAGAGGTTTATTCAATATGTCTACATTGGCAATAATAGATAAAGGGGTCCACTAATGCAGCATGGTTTTGTTGAAGATAGTTGATCATGTTCATGAAGCTCTGTCTTTGGGTCTGTTCTATTGAGAATGAATTTTTTTTACTTACTTATTTTGTTCTTTTTTGAATTGCTTTTATTGAACTATGCAATTTTTAAACATTTCCCTTCCTTTCTTCCCTTTCCCCTTCTGATGCCCCCCCCCCATGATCCCAATTTACTCAGGAGATCTTGTCCTATTTTCCTTCCTAAGTGAATCCATATATACTTCCTAGAGTCATCATTGTTGTCAAGGTTCTGTGGGGTTGTGGACTGTTGACTGGTTATCCTTTACTTTATGTCTAAAATTTGTTTATGAGTGCATACTATATTTGTATTATTGGGTCTGGGTTGCCCCACCTCAGTGTGGTTTTCTCTCTTTCTGTCCATTTGCTTGCATATTTCAAGATGTCATTATTTTTCACCACTGAGTAGTACTCCATTGTGTAAATGTACCACATTTTTCTTATCCATTCTTCAGCTGAGGGGCATCTAGGTTTTTCCCAGGTTCTGGCTATTAGGAATAATGCTGCTATGAATATAGTTGAGCAAGTGTCCTTGTGGTATGATTGAGCATCCTTTGGGTATATGCCCAAGAGTGGTATTGCTGAGCCTTGAGGTAGATTGTTTTCTAATTTTCTGAGAAAACACCATACTGATTTCCAAAGTGGCTGTCTAAGTTTGCACTCCCATCAGCAATAGTGGAGTGTTCCCCTTAGTTCACATCCTCTCCAGCATAAGCTGCCATCAGTGGTTTTGATCTTGGTCATTTTGGCAGGTGTGAGATAGTATCTCAGAGTTATTTTGATTTGATAGATATTGCATTGAATCTGTAGATTGCTTCTGGTAAGATTGCTATTTTTACTATGTTAATCCTACCCATGGGAGATCTTTTCATTTTCATTTTCTGATGTTTTGTTTGATTTTTTTATTAAAAGATTTAATGTTCCTTCACTTGCTTGTCTGAGTTACCCCAAGATACTTTATGTTGTTTATGGCTGTTGTAAAGTGTGATGTTTTCTCATTTCCTCCTCAGCCAGTTAATCATCTGTATATAGGAGGGCTACTGATTTTTTTTTTTAGTTAATCTTGTATCCTGCTACATTGCTACAGGAATTTATCAGTTGTAGGAGTTCCCTGGTAGATTTTTTTGGGTCACTTATGCATACTATCATATCATCAGCAAATAGTGAATGTTTGACTTCTTCATTTCCAATTTGTATCTTTTTGATTCCCTTTTGTTGTCTTATTGTTCTATCTAGAGCTTCAAGTACTATGTTGAATAGATATGGAGAGAGTGGGCAGCCTTTTCTTGTTCCTGATTTCAGTGGGATCACTTTGAGTTTCTCGCCATGTAATTTGATGTAGGCTGTCTGCTTGCTGTATATTTCCTTTACTCTCTTGAGGAATGTTCCTTGTATCTATGCTCTCTCCAAAACCTTTATCATGAAGGAGTATTGAATTTTGTCAAAGGCTTTTTCAGCATCTAATGAGATGATTGTGTTTTTTTTTCAGGTTGTTTATATTGTGGGTTACATTGATAGATTTTTGTATGATGAATCATCTCTGCATCTACAATCCATTCTCCTCCTCTTCTATGGGCTTCGCAGAACTCTGCCTAATGCTTGGCTATGGGACTAAATTTGTTTCCATCAATTGCTAAATGACAATCTTCTCTGCCACAAAACCTTTACTTCCACCAAACACAAAATGGACCTGTTCTCTTCTGACTGGAAGAAGATCTTCACCAACCCATCATCAGACAAAGATCTGATCTCCAAAATATACAAAGAACTCAAGAAACTAGACACTAAAACTCTAATTAACCCAATTAAAAAATGGGGGTACTGAACTGAACAGAGAATTCACAACAGATGAACTTCGAATGGCCAAAAGACACTTAAGGTCATGCTCAATCTCCTTAGCGATCAGGGAAATGCAAATCAAAACCACTTTGAGATACCATCTTACACCTGTCAGAATAGCTAAAGTCAAAAACACCAATGATGGCCTATGCTGGAGAGGATGTGGGGTGAGGGGAACACTCATCCATTGTTGGTGGGAATGCAAACTTGTGCAGCCACTGTGGAAATCAGTGTGGCGGTTTCTCAGGAAACTGGGAGTCAACCTCCCTCAGGACCCAGCAATTCCACTCTTGGGAATATACCCAAGAGATGCCCTATCATACCACAAAAGCATTTGTTCAACTATGTTCATAGCAGCACTATTTGTAATAGCCAGAACCTGGAAACAACCTAGGTGCCCCTCAATAGAAGAATGGTTAAAGAAGGTGTGGAACATATACATTAGAGTTTTACTCAGCGGTAAAAAACAATGACATCTTGAATTTTGCATGCAAATGGATGGAAATAGAAAACGCTTTATTGAGTGAGGTAAGCCAGACCCAAAAAGAGGAATATGGTATGTACTCACTCATAATTGGATTCTAGCCAAAGTTAAAGGTCTTTGAGCCTATAATTCGTGATCCTAGAGAAGCTAAATAAGAAGGTGAACCTGAAGAAAATCATATAGTTATTCTCCTGGATATTGGAAGTAGACAAGATTGCCAGGCAAACTTGGGTGCACGGGGGAGGGGTGGAAGTAAGAGGAGATGGTTAGAGAGAAGGGAGAGGGGGAGAATTGGGGATGGCTTGGGGGAATAGGGTGGAGGCGGGGAGGAAGAATGGATATGGGAGCAGGGAGGTATATATCTCAACTAAGGGAGCCATTTTAGGGTTTGCAAGAGACTTGATTCTGAAGGGGTTCCCAGGCCTAAAGAGAGGTCTCCAGATTGTTCCCTGGGCAGCAGAGGAGAGGGTGCCTGACCTGGCCTTGGCCCATAACCATACTGATGATTATTTGACATATCACCATAGAACCTTCATCTGGCGATGGATGGAGATAGAGACAGAGACCCACGTTGGAACACTGGACTTAACTCCCTAGGTCCAAATGAGGAGCAGAAGGAGGGAGAACATGAAAAAGGAAGTCAGGACCGCGAGGGGTGCGTTCACCCACTGATACAAGGGGACTGATCTAATGAGAGTTCACCAAGGCCAGCTGGACTGGGACTGAACGAGCATGTGATCAAACCGGATTCTCTGAATGTGGCTGACATGGGGGCTGAATGAGAAGTCATTGACAATGGCACTGGGTCTTGTTTCGTCTGCATGTACTGGCTTTTTGGGATCCTAGTCTGTTTGGATGCTCACCTTCCTAGACCTGAAGGGAGGGGGGAGGAACTTGAACTTCCCACAGGGCAGGAAACCCTGACTGCTCTTAGTACTGGAGAGGGAAGAGGAGAGGGAGTGGGGAGAATGGGAGGGTATTGGGAGGAGGGGAGGAAGTGGAAAGTTTTATAAATAAGTAAATTGAAAAAAATGGACCTGTTCTATCTTCATTCACTCCATGATAAATATACTATTCCAGCCTCGTGTAGTAGCACATGTCTATAATACCAGCACTCAGGCTCACGGGCAATTGGAGCTCTGTGAGTTCAAGACCAGCCTGGTCTACACAGCAAACTGCAGAACAACCAAGACTACATTGAGAGATCTTTAAAAAAAAAAAAAAGAAGAAGAGCAGTAAATACTGATGTCCAAGTGTTTATGTAGTGTGGGCCCATATTTCATACAAAATATTTACAGGCAGGTTCACTGGCCACTAGGCAGCTGCAATCTTGCCAAATAAGCAAGATAGCCACCTGACAAAGGCCAGGATATATTGTTCCTTCTCCTTTGTTATAATGTAGATCACCTGGTGTTTTCCAAAGCTGGTGAGTTAAGTTGCAGGTGTTCGGCCAGCCCCGCATCCTTCGGAAAGAGAATATTAATGAGTATCCACCTTGGTTTACCTGGAAGATAAAAGGTGTTTTGTATAGTAAAAGCAGGTAGATCTTCAGGAATGGAGGAAGCCAGAGATGCCCTTCCGTGATGACTGTGTGAACTGTGTCTCATTATTTCTCATGCCTCCATACCGGTCCAGTTAGGAGAAAAATAGTTTCTATGTTGGGGCGTATGGGCCCTGACACCGTAATAGGCTACAGAATAATTTGGGTATATGCTCAGGAGTGATAGAACTGGGTCATGTGGAATATGTAGTTCTAGCTTATTGATAAACTTCCGCTATGATTTTTCTAGTAGCTGCACTAGTTTGCACTAACAGTGAATAAGTGTTCTCCCTTTATATCTTAGGCAGAATTAGTTGTAATTTGTTTTCTTGATATTAACTATTAAATTTTTAAATTAAATTTATTTATTCATTTGTTTTATATCCTGGCCACAATTTTTCTTCTGTCCCCTCCTCTGAGACTCTCCCCACCCATCTGTTCCCACTCCCCAACCCACACCTCCTCCATTTTGTTAAAAAATGGCAGGATCCAATGAGTATCAAGAAAGCATGGGATATCAAGTTGCAGTAAGACTAAGTACCCTCCCCATGTATTAAAGCTGGGCAAGGCAAACCAGTATGAGGAGTAGAGTCCTAAAAGCCAGTAACAGATTCAGAGACAACCCTTGTCCCCACTGTTAGGAATCCCACAAGAAGACCAAGGTACACAACCGAAACATATATACAGAAGGCCTAGGTCAGTCCTACACAGGATCTATGGTTGTCGGTTCAGTCTCTGTGAATCCCTATGTGCCCAGATTAGTTGATTCTGTGAGTTTTGCTGTGGTGTTCTTGACTACTCTTACTTCTACAACCCTTTCTCCACCTCTTCTATGGAATTTTTAGCACTCTGCCTAATGTTTGGCTGTAGGTCTATATCTGTTTCCATTAATTGCTGGATCATGCCTCTCTGATGAAAATTGGACTAGGCACCAATCTGGTTACAGGAAATGGCCACTTCAGGCTGTGTTTCTGCTATTGCTAGGAGATTAAGCTGGGGTCTTCCTTCTACATTCCTGGGAGATTTCCTTGCTCTAGGTTTTTACCAGACCCCAAAATGCTCCTCCACTTTCCAGCAGTCCCTGCCAATACTCTCCACATCCCCCATACCCTTACCTGATTGCTCATGTTCCCATTCCTACCCGCCCTCAGTCCACCTAGGAAATTTCTTCTTTTTCCCTTTTCTAGAGAGATTTGGGTGGCCCCTAATGAACCCTTCTTGTTATCTAGTACTCTGGTACTATGGATTGTAACATTTTTTTTTTAATTTCACAGCTAGATATTTGCTATTCTAAATGACTGGGAAAAATGGAATTTCAAAGTAGTTTTAACTTGTATTTCTTTGATGACTTATCTAAAACATTTTTAAGGCCTTTGTAATTTTTCTTTTGAATACTCTCTATTCAATTCCATAGTTCTCCACCCCTACTTTGTTATTTTTCTAGACAGGTTTTCTCTGGCTGTACTGTAACTCTGTACACCAGGCTGGCCTTGAACTCTCAGAGACCTGCTTGCCCCTGTCTCCAGAGTGCTGGGATTAAAGGCATGTACAACCACTGCCCAGCTCCACAGCCCATTTTTAAAATGCATAGTTTGTTTTCTTAATGTTTAGTTCTTTGAATTCTTTTTATGTTTAGACACTACTAATCCTCTGTCAGATTGATTACTGATAAAGTTTTGTCCCATTCTGCATGCTGCTTCTTCTCTCCATTATCAATTTCATTTGACATAAAGAAACCTTTTAATTTCCCAAGCATGTATGAAAACATGTATGGTAATATCTCCAACAGGAACTTTGTTGTTCACTGCTGTTTTGGCTATCAGAATCTTTTAGATTTTCATATAAATTTCAAGATGTTTTCTAATTTCTGTGAAGAATTATGTAAGAATTTGCATTAGAATGACATTGCATCTGCAAATTGTTATTTTTATGATGCCATTTTTACTGACTAATTCTGTCAACCCAAGAGCATGAGAGATCTTTCTACCTTCTAGTATCATCTTCAATTTTTTTATTTGTTTTTTTAAAGATTTCAATGTATATATAGGACTTTAACTTTATATCAACAATGAAATTGTTTTTCTGATTTATTTTTAAGTATTTTTATCCTTTGAATATAGAAACCCTTGATTTGGGTAGGTTGATTTTCATTCCTAAGTCTTTGCTAAAACTGTGTGTCAGTTGTACCTGTTTCCTGATGGAGCCTTTGAAGTCTTTTATGTATAGACTTAACATTGTCTGCAAATAAGGCTACTTTCTTCTTCCTTTCTGTTGGTAAACCTTTTATTTCCTTCTCTTACTGATCTAGATACGATATCAAGCACTATATTGAATTGTATGGGAAGAATGAAAGATTCATTTAGGGGTGGGAATTGGTGCAACTTGTTGTTTCAATATCCTTCTTTGAAAAGTGTATCTTCCTTTAATTGCCTTTGCCCTTTTGTCAATGATTAATTGTATCTAGTTTGTACTGCTTTCTGTATTTGAATTTTGGGATTTTACTTTAATTTCCATTAGCCATTTGTCTATTATTTACCTACTATCACATTGTTTATTATATACACAAAGCCATCACACAGACTTATGATAGTGTAGTCATCACTGGAATAATATCAGCCTTTCAACTTTTTCTTCAAAACTGTGTTAGATTTTATGGATATTTTGGCTTTTAAGTTATGTATTAAAATAAGCTTATTAGCATCCAAAACACAACTTACTGAACTGCACAGAAAAAAACTTAGAAAGAACTCATATGTCAAAAATATCATCTTTTTTGTGCATGAACATGGACTGTTTCTCTACTTTGTTTAGGTATATGGTTTTCCTTTATTTCCTTAATTAGTGTTTTGCAGTTTTCTCCACAGAGATGTTGCTCATGTTTTGTTAGATTTATATTGATTTAATATCATTGGTATTAATGTAAATGGTATTATATTATAAATTTCCAATTCCAATTTCCATTGCTTGTTGTTTAGTTACTTTCTATTGCTGTGATAAAGCACCAAGACAATGGCATCAAGTAGATGGAAGAGTTTATTTGTCTTATGGTTCCAGAGAAATAAGAGTTCATCCTGGCATGGAAGGACCAGGCATGGCAGTTAGTGCTGGAAGATGAGACCTTATATCTGAAACCATAAGCAGGAAGTAGAGAGCATAGTTAAAATGGTACAAGCCTTTCAACATTCAAACCTACCTCATGTGACATACTTTCCCCAACAAGACTATACCTCTTAAGCTTCCCAAACAGCACCATCATTTGAGGACCAAATATTCAAATGTCAGAGACTTGGGGAACATTTCTTATTGAAAGCATCACACTATATCCACCATATCTACCTGCGGATATATGAAAACACTATTTGTATATTATTGTTGTGTGCTACAATATTATGGGAAAAGTTCTGTTGATAATATTTTGATTTCTTTTTACATAATATCATTTCAGATGGGAACAAACATAGTTACCACTCTTTCACATCTCTATATATTTTATTTCCTTTATTTATTTTCATTTTGGTTAGGATTGGTCTTGCTCCTGAACTTAGAGAGGATGCTTCTAATTTCTCATCATCTTAAATCATAGATGATATGTTAAAATAGGGTCACATTTTGTAGCCCAAGCTAGCTGATTTCAAACTCATAGTAATTCTCTTTCTTCAACCTATCAATCCTATCTGGGATTACAGATATGTACTATAATACCCAGTTTAACCTTAAGACTTTTCAAGATTTTTCTTTAAGTTAAGGACATTGCCTACCATTCTTAATTTACTGAGAGACTTTAAGAGACTATATGAGGTAGTTATTGATTTTTGTCAAATGATATTTTTCTGCATTGATTGATATCATTTTTAATTTTAATTATTTTTGAGAGAGGGTCTCATGTATCCCAGGCTTTCATCAAATTTGCTATGGAGCAATGACCTTGAACTTCTGATCCTTCTACCACCTCCCAAATTATGGACATATAGGCACTTGATACCACATACCATTTATGTGCTACTGGAGATAGAACTCAGGACTATTCATTCTAGATAAACACTCTACCTATGAAGCTACATCCAAAGTTATTCATAAAGTTTGTTATTGTGTTTAATAGCATTAAGTAATTTTCAAAATTTGAAGAAACTTTATGTACCTTAAATGAATCACAGTTTGTTGTGATGTACATATAATTTCTTTTACATATTGTCATGCTCAGTTTGTTAATGTGTTTGTTTTTGAGGAATTTGTCATCTATTTTCATAAGAGATATTGACATATAGTTTTTTCCCCTCTTTTAGAATCTTTGTCTGTACTTGATTAGTGAATTTTTTACTTTATAATGTGTTAGGCCTCATGAGGCCCAGACATGCGGCCCAGTGTAACTTCCTAAGCCTAACTTGAGTTTAGTGAGGCCTAGTGTAACTTCCTGAGCCTAGCTCGAGTTTGGAGACCTGTCTCTGGCTACCCAACCTAGGTCCACCTCTGCCCAGCCACTGCTAATATGGCAGGATATTATTGGCCCATTATTCCTTGCTCTTCCCCATCTCAGCCTATATAAGTTCCTGCCTGATGCAACTAAACAAGATCATGTTTCCACAGACTTCCCACTCAATGGGTGTGTTTCTACCCGGTGGCCAGGGGTGAGGGCTGGGTTGTTCGATGCTCGCCATCCTGCTCAGCCCCAGGGAAAGTCCAACCATCCAGCTCTGTGCCCCCGCCCCCTCCTTCTGCCAGAGAACCCGGCAAAAATGCATATTAGAATATATTGTCTTCTATTTTTCTGAGAAAGATTGCAGAGAATTAGTGTCATTTCCTCCCTAATAAAACTACCTGCTCCTGGTGATTTTTGTTTTAAAATACTATCAATTTAAATTATTTTGAAACAAGGTCTCACTATGTCATCCACGCAGGCTTACAAATTGAGATCTTCCTATTTCAATATTCTCAATATGTAGAAGCAGAGGTATAGACCCCCTCACCTGACTCTAATATCTTTAATTAATATAGATATACTTAGGTTATTTACTTTTCAGAATGTGAGTTCAAGTAATGTGGTTCTTTCAGAAAATAGGTTGATTTGGTGTATGTTTCATTTATCTGAGCACAGAGTTGTTCATATCTTTTATTATCATTTTTAAATTCAGAAGCTTAAATTTAATAAGTTTTCTCAGAATAAAAACAATCATCTTTTTGATGTTTATAGCATCAATTGTGATGGCTCTTCTTATACTTAGTAATTTGTATTTTTTCTCCTTTTTCCATTGGGTTAAAAAAGTCTAGTTGGAGATTTTATTATCCTTTCCAAGAACCAGCTTTTGGTTTTCATTGATTTTTTTTTTTCTGCTGATGTCCTCTTTTCAATTTCATTGAATTCTATCCTAATTTTTAGTTTAATTCTTTTCTGTTTAGATTGCATTTTAATTGATATTCCCTTTTACCCTGTCATTAAAAATACTTGCAAATTTCTTTTAAGATTTCCTCTTTCATTTATATGTTATTAGGAATTAGATTGCTTAATCTACAAGCCTTTCTGGACTTTTCTATCTTTCTGCTATTGATTTCTTACCTATTTCTTGTTTTCTAAAAATGCTGTATTTTTATTCCTATCATTTTATTTAGAAGATTAGGAATTTTTTGCTTTTATTGCATATTTTTTTGCACTCTGTCATTTATTTTCTTCACCATCGTTTGTTATGATTTAAATCAGTAATATTTTCTCAAAGCCTCATATGTTAAAAGACTTGCTCATAACATGATCAGCTTTTGGGAAGTGAATTAACGACTTTTCCTGTTGTGACAAAAGCAAATCAATGAAGGATTTACTTTGTCTCATAGCTTAACAAGGTAATACTGTTAGTTTTGCAAGTCACAGAAAAAATTGTAGACTCAGATATGAGCTTGGTCAGGATCAGGTGCATAGAAACTCATAGTTCTATAGCTCACAACAGAAACTGAAGAAATAGACAGGATATCAAGGCTAAAATCAGTTAAGTACTGAAGCCTGCAAGTTCCACAATTCACAACAGAAGATGTAGACAGAGTGGGGTGACTTGAGCTCTTCTAGAACTAGACAAATAGGAAAAGGAATTCCACAAGATATGATGGAAGAGGTGGTGCCAAGGAAGGGATCAAAACTGTAAAGCACATGCACATACAGGTCCCATAACCTATGACAGAAGCTTCAGAAGCTGGAAGAAGACCTGAGATGATGTAGGATAAGGTATGCAGGTGCTGAGAAAACTTCAAGTAACATGAGATGCTGAAAAAGTCGGCATTGGGACAGAGCTCCCTTAGGGTAGAGCTTTCCATCAGTGTATGGAGAGCCACAGCAGATAACAGCATAAGTGGGCTCCCTCTGCAGTATGTTGATCCTTCAATAGTAACTTATTTCAGACAATAGCTGGATCTCAGAATATGAGGGATAGAGGTTTTGACCCAGAGGAAAAAGAAGAAAAGGACTCCTAAACTGACTGTACCATGACTTATTCCCTTTCCCAAGCATTGTAAATGCCTGCACTAAAAGAAAAAAGATAACTTTAATATAAAAAGAGTCAAAACAAAACAAAATGGAAAGCCTAACTGACTCTGGATGCAGGAGTTTCAGTGTGGAAACAAAAACAAGACAACATATCTTCTCTAAACACTACTAATCCTGTAATAATGACCCAGATGAGATTGACTTGAAAGAACTTGCAGACAAAGAATTTGAAAGAATGATTGTATTTATGTTCAATGACTCAAAGAAAACATGAATACACCCAAAGAGAACAAAAAGAAAGCTAAATAAAATAAGGAATTCAATTTAAGATCTGAAATAGAATTCAATAAAGATATAGAATTATTGAGGAAAACCCGAGTTGAAATGATGCTGGAAATGAAAAAGTCAATGAGCCAAATAAAAAGCTCTGTGAAAAGTCTCATCAGTAGGATGGATCATGTGGAAAACAGTATCAATACTTAAAAATAAGATAGAGGAATTGAGCAAAGAATAATGATACATACATACATACATACATACATACATACTGTGTGTGAATGAATGAATGAATGAATGAAACATGGGAGAGCTTGGAGTAATATAGAAAGACTACAAAATAAAATAAAGCCTTTGAAAAAATGTAGCATCTTTCATTACGAAAAGTCATGGGGAAACTAGGAAAGGAGCAAGTATACTGTAACATAATGAAAGCTACATAACAGACTTATATCCCCCATATCATGCTAATGGAAAAATATCTCAAAGCATTCTCAGTAGGATCAAAAATAATATAAGTATGTTTACTTCTTCGACTCATGTTTAATATAGTGCTAGAAGTCTTAGCTTGCTTAATCAAGGAAGAGAAGGAAATAAAAGGAATTTGAATAGGAAAAGAAGCAATCAAAGTAACACTCTTCACAGTTGATATAGTTCTCTACATAAAACACTCTAATAACTATATCAGAAATTTCTTAGAGTTAATTGGTGTGGGAGGTCCTTCTGTTTATGTGTTGCTTTTATTGGTTAATGAATAAAGAAACTGCTTTGAGCCTATGGCAGAGCAGGGCAGAACATAACTAGGAGAGAAAAACTAAATTGAATGCTGGGAAAAAGAAGACAGATTCAATGAGAAGCCATGTAGACAGATGCCAGAATTTTACCCGATAAGCCACAGCCTCATGGCAACACACAGATGAATGGAAATGGGCTCGTTTAGGATATAAGAGTTTGGCAGAAATATGCTTAAGATATTGGTCAAACAGTATTGCTAATAATATGGATTCTGTGTGATTATTTTGGGACTGAGCAGCTGGGAACTAACTAGTGGCCTCCTACAACAGTTAATAAATACTTTCAACAAATGACACAATACAAAATTTATACACAAAATCATTAGTCTCTCTCTATATAAGAGACAGTCAAATTGAATAAGAAATTAGGGAAACAATCAGATTGACAATACATACACACAGACACACACATGACATACAAATACCTGGAGTCTGGAGAAAAATATACTGAAGGCTACAAAAGTCCTCTATGTTGAAAACTTTAAGAACAATGAACAAAGAAATTGAGGAAGATATTAGAAGATGAAAATACCTATCACGTTCATAGATTAGAATTAACACTATGAAAATGATCACCCAATCAAAAGCTATTGATAAATTCAACAAAATTACAATCTAATTTCCAGGACTATTTATCACTGGTGAAGAAAAAAATCTTAAAATTTATGTATAAAGATGAGAGATGGAAAACAGCCAAATATTTTGAATAAAAAGAGTATTGCAGAAAGTATCACGATATCTTATTTCAATTTATAATAAAGAGCTATAGTAAAGAAAAGACTGTGGTACTGGCAGAAAAATAAGATAAATTGAAAAATGGAGTAGAATTGAGAACCCTTATAAATATCCATGCACCTACAGCCATCCTATTTTTGACAAATAAATTTAAAGTACACATTGGAAAAAGACAGCATTTTTAACAGATTGTGGTAAGAAACCTGAATTTTAACATGCAGGTATTGCAAAGAGGTCCTTATAACTCATCCTGCACAAAACAACTTCAAATTAATCAAAGACTTCAACATAAGACTTGGTACCCTAAAACTCATAGAGGAAAAAGTAGGGACCATGCTTGAACACATAGGCATAGGTAAGAACTTTCTAAACAGGACTATGGAAACACTGGAACTCAGAGTAATAAGTGGCAGACAGGATTTTACAAAATAAATTATCCCACAGAATGGAAGAAAATTTTGCCATCTGTGCATTTGATAGAAGAGTATTGTCTAAAACATAAAAGATGTTGAAGAACTAAACATTACAACCCAAATCTTCTAATCACTAAATGGACTAATAAACTGAACAGATAGTTTTCAAAGAAAAAGACACAAATAGTGAATAAAATACCTAAAAAAGTGTTAAACATTCTTTGAATCAGGGAGATGTAGACTAAAATTACTTTAAGATTCCTTTTCACTCCCGTCAGAATTGTTAATGTTAAAAAAACAAATGACAAAGTAGTGAGTTAACACAGATCCAGAAATTTAAGCACCACATGTTCTTCTCTGTCATATGCAGATAATAGCTTCACATTTTAAAAACAGATTTTCATATATAGAGAATATCAGAAGAGCTTTACATGAAAGAAACAAAAGAATTTGTTGGGGAAAGAGACTGATGGTATAATGCATGTAGCCTGAAAATAGAGAGAGGCAATACTTGGGGTACCAAGGTTTTAATAGTATATATAATAGTATAATAATATATATAATATATAATAGTAATAGTAGTTAGGGTAGAAAAAATTTGGGGTATAAGGAGACCACTTACCTAAACTAAGACCTTTTGAAGATGTTTTAATGGAAATGAACTATAGGCTAATTAATAATATGGTTTTTAAAAGACTTTTAGTGGTATTACCATACATTTTTGGATAATACCTGTGGTGATTTGAAAGAAAATGGCCCTCAAAGGGTATGTGGCACTATTAGGAGATGTGGCCTTGTTGTGTCACTGTGATGCATGCTTTGAGGTCTCTTTTCCACAGACATTCCTTAGTTTAACAGTCAGTCAACTTCCTGTTGCCTGCAAGATGTAGCATTCTCAGCTCCAACATGTCTGCCTGAATACTGCCATGCTCCCCTGCATGATGATAATGGATTAAAACTCTGAAACTATAAGCAAATCACTCTCAATTAAATGTTTTCTTTTTAAGAATTGCCATGGTCATGGTGTCTCTTCAGAGAAATAAAAACACAAACTGAGACAGAAGTTGGTACTGGAATGAGGTATTGCTGTGATAAGCTTTTGTTTGTAATAATATGGACTTTAAAGCAATGGAACACTTAAGCACTGTTTAATGGAGCATAGCAGTAGGAGTATGGAAGACAATGGTATTGTTAATGATTTCTAATACTGGGACCTGGCTCAATAGGTTTAGAAAAGAATTTTAGTATTTTGTCCAGAAATAATTCTTGTGATATTTTTGCTGAAGGAAGTGGCTGCCATTTGCCTTTGTCTGAAGAGTCTGCCTGAGGCTAAACTGAAGAGTTTTGGATTGATCTGGTTGGCAGAAGAAATCTCAAAATAGCCTAGTATAAATTCTGTCTTTAGGATTTTAATGGTAATTCTGATGAAGATTTGTAATGAAAGTAGCAAGCTGAGCATGGTGAATTACAAAAAGTATATTTTGAGGAGAAAAAAATCACACATGAAGATGCAGAGTTTAGAGTTTGTCCAACTGGTTTTCTGTCTTACTTTGGTTCAGCATTTCCTCATTATGTTCCTTTTCCTGTGTTTTGGAATGGTAACGCATATCCTGTGCAATTATATGTTGAAAGTATGTGATCTTATTTTTGATTTTGCTTTTTACAGGGGGAATTACAGTTAAGAGATTGCCAGTCCAGGCAAGAGCAGTTTTTTTGCCCAAATGGCAAACCAACTCCATAAGGAACCTCTTCAATGCCTATCTTCCTCTTAAAGTAGCTGGTGTTGCCAGGAGCTGATGTGTCTCATTGTCATGAAAAAACCCTAAGTTATTAAAAATTTTTAAATGCCATTTTCTGTAGTCTTTGAAAGATATGAAAAATGTCCATCTAACTGAAATATATCTCTATATATCTAGAAAATCTAACTAATATGACTACAAGCTTGACTATTTTCGATTATCCATTAACAACCTATATTTTCTAATTAAACATTATATTTTTAAAGGAACTACACAATCACAATACCTCAATTAAGATTAGAAATATGCATATAACAAAATTTACCTTAAATTAATATCAGTAAAACAAGGTTCATATCAGTGCAAATTATTCATATCTATATCAACATACAGCCTATTTATGTTGTCCTTGGTTACCACCACTCAGAGGTGGAAGGAAAGTCCTAATGCTGAAGGCACTATGTATTTCAGACACTGGACACAGATGACACTGAGCAGGTAATGACCTGAATGTTGCCTCCTTGAGGATTAGCTTTAATAATACCAGAAGTTACTACCACCAGACTTCCAAATGGCAGAGACAACCATCAGTCCTACTCATCTATGAAGCTAAGAATGACATCAATGACTAATGTGTCATGATAACCTTATGGGTGTAGTAGGGGCATACACAATTTGGCAGTAACCAATAGTTTTCTAATTGTATTTAAGACAGGTTGAACAAAAAAAGAAAGCTTGTCTGATACTGGTAACCTAGCCAGCTACTCAGTACTAGTTAAATCATGGATCTTGGAGGAGAATCTACAACCACCATTTTACTAGACCAGCATAAACACTAATTACAATCTAGGAATTTGTCCTAGAACCCACAGGTGAGTGTACTCCTCACCCCTAATTGAGGAAACTTATTTTTGCAACAAACAGAGACCATTAAAGACAACCACAAACAATCAACATGGAGATGGAGCCCAGTCCCAATGTATATAACTACAAAACATTCTTATACCTAAGGCTCAGAGAACGTTGCCAAGAAGGGGTGAGAATGTTGAAAGAGCTAGAGGATCAGGGAGTGTGCTGTGAGACTGGGTCTCCTAGGAATGTCAGAAACTACATCCATATAATCTCATCAACATTACTGCCCAAATGTGAGCTGAACAAGGATGAAAATGGACAAGCCAAAGAGGTTATGGAAAAGTCCATGTGATGTAGAAGAAACAGTGGGCTGCATTCCCGCCTGGATCCCGCATGGCTAGCTTTACACCCAGAAATAACAACACACAAACTGTATTCATTTAAACACTGTCTGGCCCATTAGTTTCAGCCTCTTACTGGCTAATTCTCACATCTTGCTTTAACCCATAGTTAGTAATCTGTGTAGCACCACGAGGTGGTGGCTTACTGGGAAGCGTCCTAACCTGTGTCTGTCTCGGAGAGGAGAATCATGGCGACTGCTTGCCTCTGCTTTCTTTCTCCCACAATTCTGTTCTGTCTACTCCACCCACCTATGTTCTGACTTATCAGTCCAAGCAGTTTCTTTATTAATCAACCAATGAAAGCAACAGATAGATAGAAGACAATCCTACATCAATGTGACCACAACAATACACAAAGAACTATAGGTAATTGAGTAAAGCTAGGAGCAGAAGAGATGATCTTCCACAAAGAAGAGCACATCAATTGGTTATCCAGTGCCAGATGGTTAGCTCTGAAATCATATATTCAAGTAACACTCATGGGTTGAGTAGGTTATATTGAGGAATATGCATATATATATATATATTCAAGAAATACCAATTACTGACAAAAAGTTTATGAATTTGAAAGAAATATAAAGTAGGTGTATAAAGGAGGGTTTGGAGTGAAGAAAGGGAAGTAGGGGTATAAAGGAGGTTTTGGAGTGAGAAAAGAGAAGAGAGAAAAGGTATAATTAAATTATCATCTCAAAATTTAAAAAATGATAAGTTAAGAAAAATGGCAAAAACCTAACAAACACACACAAAAAAACCCACCATTCTCCTTAAGCCGTTTTTGTTGCTTTTCCCACAGAATTTAGTAAGGAGGAGCTATTTTCATCCAACGTCTTACATATGAAATCTCATTTTATAAACAAATAATTGATACAGTAATGACAAATTTATAACTGTACTTTAAATCAAATCTCCTGAAGTACTTAATTATACTTGGTTTTGATTTGTCTTAATTACTGACACTTAAAAAGCAATTTAAATAACGTTTTAGAGATGATCTTAGCTTTTCAGTGACCAAGTCTGGCTTTCTAGTTTGTCAGAATGACTGAAGCTGAATTAGGAAGAATGCTCTTTGTTAAAACTGTGGGTGAGCAAAGTATAAAGCCAATCTATTTGGAAGGAGTTTCTACTTTGCCACCTAAAAGTTTTGGGATCTCTTGGACAAGACACTTAACATTTCTATGCTTTAACCTCCATGTCTACAAAATTAGAACAAAAGTAGCTGGCCCAGAGTTTCTGACAATAAGTATCTTAACTTTCCATCTTTTAAAAATAACTGGCCCAAACTAATAAGTATTCATACTTTATGAAATTTCAAATTTAATAAAAGTGCCTGAATTATTGTAAGTTTCCTTGAAATGAACAATGGTTAACTTTTTTTTGAATTGTTTAGGCTCTCTCAGTACTTCCTATAATATGGTTTATGAGAAACCTATTTTTTTCTTTTTGAGATTATAATGTATCTACCAAATTTCTTCCTTCTCTTCCCTCTCTCCAAACACTTCCATAAACCCTGCTTGCTCTCTTTCAAATTCATAGCCTTTTAATTTTTGTTACATGGTGTATATATATATATATATACTATAGTTATGTATATGTATATATACTTACAGAACACATAGTATATGTATATATGTATATATGTGTGTGTATATATATATATTCTTAATAAATTCTTAAATAAAACTTGATCAATTGGTGTAATGTTATTGTATATATGCTTTTAGGACTGACCATTTTCTATTGCATAACCAATTAAATAACCAATTAAAATGTTTAGGGAAAACCTATTTCATTGCTAATTTCATTGCTATGCATATGTCACTTATTCATATATCAAATATGTATTTCATGTCATTAGTAAAAATCTAATTTTCTCTTTAAGGGTAGTAGAGCCAACAAAAATTTGTTTATATACTAGAGAATGTTGCCTGGAAGTGGAATCCAATGTGGACCAGAAGAGATTTCTAAATTATGTGAAGTGTATGGTCTTCTGAGCATAAAAATCCTGAAGATGTTACTGTATTTAACTTTATTTCTATGAATCCGACTCAACCAAGTCAGAGAGGGGAACATGTGTTAACGTATATTTTTGCATCCGTGAAGACCTGAGTTTCTATAACAAATTTGAACATGGACACATAGACCACACTTTCAAGTTGGAGAAGACTTAGTACACATTATCAGACTCTAGAAATTCTAGAAAATGAATGCTTTGACTCTGGGGGTTCTAGATCATGCAGATCTTGTTATTACATAGATTATTATTACCAAGTCATGTGCCGAGTCCAATTTTACTAGCAAAGTCCAACATCAAGGACACTTCAACATTAAGGTCATTTAGCCTCTGATCATGTGGCTGCTATTGCCATTTGGTAGGTAGGCTCTTTTCTTCCAGTCACATGAAGACTGTAGACTTCCAAATCCTAGAGATAATGTAGACCCAGCTGTCATGTGGACTTTACATTTATATAATAAGTTCAACTCTTTCCATCAGATAAAGATTATTTGCTCCTGAACTGTGAATGTCGTATGTGGTCATGTAACTTACTTCAAGACCTGAATTTGACATATGACTATAGGAAGTGATACTCATGTGTCAAATCCAGGCCTTGAAGAGTCTTTATTTTTTTAATTAATTAATTTATTTATTAAAAATTTCCACCTCCTCCCTGCCTCCCTTTTCCCTCCCCCCCACCTCCCCCTCCCTCTCTAGTCTTAAGAGCAGTCAGGGTTCCCTGTCCCATGGAAAGTCCAAGGTCCTCCCCCCTCCATCCAGATCTATAAAGGTGAGCATCCAAACAAACCAGGTTCCCACAAAGTCAGTCCATGCAGTACAATAAAAACCCATTGCCTTTGTCCTTGGCTTCTCAGTCAGCCTTCATTGCCAGCCACATTCAGAGTGTCCATTTTGATCACATGTTCCATCACACCCAATCCAGCTGGCCTTGGTGAGCTCCCATTAGATCAGTCCCACCGTCTCAGTGGGTGGACGCAACCCTCATGATCCTGACTTTCTTGCTCATGTTCTCCCTCCTTCTGCTCCTCATTTGGACCTTGGGAGCTAAGTCCAGTGCTCCAATGTGGGTCTCTGTCTCTATCTCCATCAATCGCCAGATGAAGGTTCTATGGTACTATGCAAGATAGTCATCAGTGTGGCTATGGGACAAAGACAGTTCATGCACCCTCTCCTCTGCTGCCCAAGGAATAATCTGGGGACCTCTCCTTGGACACCTGGGAACCCCTCTAGAGGCAAGTCTCTAGCCAACACTAAAATAGCTCCCTTAATTAAGATATTTACTTCCCTGCTCCCATATCCACCCTTCCTCCATCCCAATTGTCCCAATCCCCCAAGCTCTCCTGAATCCTCTTGAAGAGTCTTTAAATTCTCTTACTTATGTATAGGTTTGAGATGCAAAATGCTTTAAAAAAAACCTTCTTAATTCACTTGTTTTATTTATATTCCCATATCAAAGATATTCAAGACTCATTAGGGAAGAAATCAACTCTTACTATTTGCAAATGATAAGATTGTTTACATAAGTGCCCTGAAAAATTCTACCAGGAAACTTCTACAGCTGATAAACATCTTCAGTAATGTGACAGGATGCAAGATTAACCAAAAAAAAAAAAAAACCCTCAGTATCCCTCCTATATACAGATGAAAAGCGGTCTAAGAAAGAAATCAGAGAAACATCACCCTTCACAATAGTCACAAACAATGTGAAATATCTTGGGGGTAACGCTAACAAAACAAGTGAAAGACCTGTAAAACAAGAAATTTAAATCTTTAAAGAAAATTCATACATCTATGAACACCTGATATTTGACAAAGAAGCTTAAGTTATACAATAGAAAAAGGAATGCATCTTCAGAAAATGGTTGTTTCTGGATGTTGATATGTAGAGTGCAAATAGTCCTTATCTATCCCCATGGACAAAACTCAAGACCAAATTGGTCAAAGACCTTAACATATATCTAGCCACACTGAACCTCATAGAAGAGAAACTGGGAAGTAGCCTTGAACACATGGTCACAGGAGACAACTTCCTAAATATAATACTAGTAACATAGACACTAATAGCAAAGATTAATAAATGGTACATCCTGAAACTGAAAAGCTTCCATAAGGCAAAAGACACAGTCAATAAGACAAAACAGCAACCTACAGAATGGGAAAAATCTTCACCAACTCCACATCTGACAAAGAGCTGATCTCCAAACTATACAAAGAACTCAAGAAACTAGATGTCAAAATATCAAATAATCCAATAAAAATGGGATAAAGACTTCAGAGCAGGCACGAAAACAATAAGAACCTTAAAAAAGACATAGATGGATCCCCCTGTGAAGGATAAGTAGACAAGATCTCCTTAGTAAATGGGCAGTAGAAGGAGGAGGAGGAAGGTAATAGGGTAGTGGAGAGGGGAGAAGGGAAGTAGAGAGGAGAACATGAAGAATCAGGAGTGTCAAGTTGGGTGAAGGAAAGAGAGGGAGAGCAAGGAAAGAGATACCTATAAAGAGGGAGTCATTATGAGTTTAGCAAAAAAACCAGGTACTAGAGAAATTCCCAGGAATCCACATGGATGACACAAGCTAAGAAATAGTGGAGAGGGTACCTTAACTGCCCTTCTGCTGTAATACGATTGATGATTACCTTAGTTTTCGTCATAGATCTAGTAATTGATGGAAGCAGATGCAGTGTTTCACAGCTAAACACTAGGCCAAACTCCTGGAGTGCAATCATTGAGAGGGAGGAACAATATTATGAGCAAAGGGGCTAATATCATGTTAGGGATACTCACAGTAATAACTGACCTGAGCAAGTGACTCACTGACTCTGGATTGACAGCTGGAGAATCTACATAGACCGAACAAGGCCCTCTGAATTTGGTGACACTTGTGTGGCTTGGCAGTCTCAGGGACCATTATTAGCAGTGGAACCAGGATTTATCCCTAGTGAATGAACTGGCTCTGTGGAGCCTATTCCCTATGGAGGGTTACCTTGCTCAGTCTAGATATGAGGGAGGGTCTTGGTCCTGCCACAAGTGATGTGACAGATTTTGTTGACTCCCCATGGGAGGCCTCACGTTATCTGAGGAGTGGATGGGGAAGTGTGGGAAGAAGGATGACGGGAGGGAGAGGAAACTGGGATTAGTATGTAAAATAACATTGTTTTGACAATAAAAATAAGTAAAAAGTAGTTTTCCAACTGAAAAGAAAAGACTCATTAGAATTTCTCTTTAACAAACCTTAGCACTTTTCCTTGGCCTTTGCAGACATGTTGAGGTTTTAAATGAAAGTCCAAATTGTACATAGTTATGTTGTGCAACATAAAGATTTAATATATACAAATCCATTTAGATTGAAATATCTAAATTTCAGTAATTAACATAACTATTGCCTTATATAGGTATCAAGAATTTGTGATGAGAACATTTAAAAACTATTTTAAACAACTTTCAAATATATATATAATGTTTGAAGAAGAGTTTTAGAATTGTGACCCATGTGTAAGTTTAATGAGGCTCTGGTTCATTTCCTGATCTTTCCAAAAAAATTTTGAATTCTACTTTACTGAGTGGTATTCTGGTGGGAGGGGTACTGGTAAGTACTACAATTTTTCTCAGAAAATTAGTCACTAAGCAGTCTCAGGCCAAGGTCTCAATTCAAATTTCAGAAAGTCTTATAGAAGATTGACTGAAAGTAGAGCGATTTGACCAGAGAAAGAAATGGCTCACCATTTTAAAGGAAGTACCATTCTTCCAGAGGTTCAGAGTTCAGTTCCCAGCACCCATGTCAAGTGACTCACAACCTTCTGTAACTCTAGCTCCAGGGATCTGAAACAATCTTTTCTCCTTCATGGGAACTTGCATGCATGTGCTCATTTTGGTGATCCCCATTTCAGTCTCATGACCAATAAACACCAAAAGCAGAAACTGTAGAGTGAAGAAATGATGAAACCCACTACTCTGTATGCAAAACTAAAAGGAATTTAAAGTAAATTGCAACTAAATTAACTAATTTCTATATATTCAAGATGTAAAATATAGTGTTCTGATATAAAGATACATTGTATCATGTCTCAAGTGACTGTTATCATGAGAAGATTTCCACATTAATCTGATTATGATGTGATTAAGTACTCCAGAGACACCCTGGTTGCCATTTTGTGCAGACAACTACAAAGGTTAATTTTAGGAAAGTATTTGATTCCATGAAGCTTCTTTTTCTATAGCTTTGAGTTACTTCTCCAAATCATCATTATAAATATGTACTCAGGCATAAACAAAGGAAAGTAAGGGTTCAGACTAAAAAATAAAAATATTTTAATTATAAAGTAATTATTGTCTTGTAAAATTTAGATTAATTTTCATCAAAAAGCACAAAAAGATGACAAGCAATGAAGTGAAAAGTTAACTCGCGCACATTTTTCATGGGAATGTAAATTAGTTCAAATTTTATGAAAAAAATGCTATAGTAATTTCTCAAAAAATTAGAAGTGTCACTGTTATATCTCTGAGCAGTCAAACTTATGGAGGTGTATATATAATTATTTAAATGGAGATATTAAAAAAGTAAATCCTATCCTTATTATTGCACTATTCACAGTACCCCATGTGATCATCAGTGAATGAACACATTTTATAAAGGGTTTATCACAAATACACACATAAATAAACAATGCAATCTTATTCATCTTTACAGGGGAAGGAATTATTCTCATGAATAATAGTAGGTATAAACCTCGAGGACTTCATATTAAGTGAAATAAGCCAGCCACAGAGAGACAAACAGTACAAAAACTCACCTGTGTGTGAGATCTAATCAGTAGAAATTGTAGTGGTAGCCTGGTGTAGGCGGTTCTTCTGTTTCTATGTTGCTTTCATTGGTTGAATAAAGAGACTGCCTTGGCCTTTTGATAGGGCAGCCCTTAAGTGGGAGGAGTAGACAGAAAAGAATGCTGGGAAAAAGGGCAGTGTGGCAGACACCATGAATCACCGGCCTGAGATAGACATAGGTTAGAATCTTGCCAGTAAGCCACAGTCATGTGGTGATACACAGATTTAATAGAAATGGGTTAATCAAGATGTGAGAGTTGGCCAAGAAGAGGCTAGATATAATGGGCCAGTCAGTAATTAAGTTATTTGCAATTTCTTTGTGCTTATTTCAGGGCTAAGCTAGTCAGGCGGCGAGATGTGGCCTGCCGTTCCTCTTTACTACAGTAGCCAGGAAGTAGAGGTGAGGGAGCAATTGGAAATGGGAACATTTTGGACAAAGTATCCATCAGTGTGTTCAGTGAGACAAGACAAGCAGTGGAGCTCTGTTACGCAGAAAGACATTTAACAATAATGCATTATAGTAGTATGATTTGCACCTAAAAATTGCTAATACAGTAGATATTAAGGAATATAACCATAAAAATTCTAAGTATCTTGAGTAATATACTTCCTATTGAAATTTTATTTATAATTTCATGTTTACATATGTTTTCCCCGTATATATTTATGTATATTCATACATATACCAAAAAATCACTTTATATACCATAAATATGTTTTGTTATTTATACTTTAATAATGCTTCAAAACATTGATATTTTAACAGATGTGTCAAGACATACCTCCTGTGAAGATTCAAGATGACTTTTGTCTATTTACTTTCAAGTTCAGTATACAAAGTACATGTAAGGGTGAGGATAGAATAATTGCCAATGACTTCAATTAGTTTAGCCAAACATCAATCTTTCCTGGTTTTCTTACTAATTTTATAACCAATTATTCCTTAGATTTCTTCCTTGAAATTGCACTGGTTTCTGCCTATGAAAAAAGCATGAACCACTTTGCTCCCCTTTTCTTTCTCCAAGTAGAGAAAAGCCACCAATTATTCATGATAGACAAAAGGTAAGAGAACACTTCCCTCACAGTTCATTGACCACAATAATTCAAACCAAAGAGGTCAAGAAATGCAGACATACTATGCATCTGGAATCAAAAAGAAAGGAAAATATGACATTGGACAAACCCACTACTGACTTCCACTTGAAGACATTCAAGCTCAGAGAGAACAAATCTTGCCTAAAATCACATAGATAGTGGCACAGCCACAATACAAATATGTGTGATTTTAAAGTTTGTTTTTCTGCCACTGTGATAGTCTTTTTTACTGCATGCAATTATCTTTTGTCCCATATATAATAGAAATCTTTTTACTTCAATGCATCTTTAATTGAATAGATATTACTATAGTCATTAAAATCAAAACTATTGATCAACTTCACATTTTTTCAGAAGCTAAGATAATAATAGAATATTTTCATATCCATAACTCAATGATGAGCTTATAAAATAAGTCATGTTGGTATTCCCTATTACAAAGGGGCAAATAATGTGAATAAGAACAGAACTGAATGAAATTGATCACAAATGTAATTTATTAATAATGCTAAAGTTGCTACTTTGAAAAAATAACAAAAATTCCTCTAACAAAATTTATTAACAAAGTAAAAACAGGAACAAATAAATTACAATAGAAATAAAAATTATATCATGGTTGCCTTTACTACAAATATTCAGAACCATGAAGTACTGAAATTTTTACTAAAATTTACAATGTAAGTGAAATAGATAAATTGATAGGAAAATTTATACTTATAAAAATATAATATTTCCTATTTCTCTCAATTCAGCTGAAAAGTTCATTGCTTATCACAGAGAAACCAGTAGGTACAAATGATTTTACTGATCGACTTTAGTTAGGCAGGATTTTAGGCTTAGGATCTTGCCCTTGATGTTATAACTGTGAATGTACTATGTCGAATGTCAAAGAATTTGCAGTTGTAATTAATGTTGCTTATTAGCTTATTCAAGAAAAAAGGAAACTCCTTTCTGCACCTGCAGCTGCATGGTACCAACTTCTATGACCTGATGACCCTCAAAATGGCTTCTCCCCTAGAGGCTTCTGAATGGAGTAGTCTTGCTGACAAGGCTTTCCATCCATGAAAATCAAAGAGCAACAATTGGTCCTGCCTACCTCATTTCTCACTACAGAACTGCAATAAAAATAAATGGCTACTATTTTCAGCTGCAACTGAAAGGGTTTTGTGGCAAAAAAGTATCTCAGCAATGGGAGCCAAGGAATGTCATAAAAATCACCCTATGCAACAGACATCACAAAGCAATGACTTTTTTCAGTTACTTGCACATACACACACACACACACACACACACACACACACACACCAAGAAAGAAAGGAAGGAAGGAAGGAAGGAAGGGAGAGAGAGAGAGAGAGAGAGAGAGAGAGAGAGAGAGAGAGAGAGAGAGAGAGAAAGAGAGGAAAACTAATTAATATATATCTTTCTTTTACCAGGAAGATTCAGTTCACAAGAAACTCTTTTTTTGGAGGTGGGGGGATTGATCAAAAGAGAATCACTCACAAATTTATTTTATGAGGCTGTAATGATCATAATTCAAAAACTTGGCAAAGGAGGTGACAGCTGTTCCTTTCAAATTGGAAAATTTAAAGAAGACTCAGCCATTAAGGAGGAAGCCCATTCCTCCCCAGTCCTATCCAGACACCGAAGAAGGAAGATGTGACCTGCCCCACTGAAAAAGGTACCAAGCCATGTGGCTAACAAAAATAAGAATAATGGGTTAATATAAGTTATAAGAGCTAATACAAAGCCTGAGCTAATCGGCCAATCAGTTTATTATTAATATAGACCTTCGTGTGATTTTCTTTGGGACCTGGTGGGAGGACAGAAACCAGACAGGACAGAAACTCCAACAAGCAGGCCCTCATGTTACAATAACCGATAATGTTACTGTTCACTTTAGTGTCTCCAGAACTCATTTGTCAGTCACTTCTGCTAACTCAAATCCCCCATGTACAGCATCATTTATATCTTAGCTGTCTCATGTTAGACATCCATATTAACCCTTACATATTCTTATTTTGAACATTCAGATTCCTACAGACAATCATTTCATGCTATGTCTAGATCCCAAGTAGAGGTGGCAATTGAAATCCCTGGTCTCTAGTACAAGAAAATTGCTAATGAAACTGGCAAAAAGATGTGCAATCTCACAATCTGATATACATGCATATTTTTGCACTCTCTAATTTTGTTCTTGTCCCATTTAACCCTACCAATTCTGTTGTTTCAGGGAAGTCAGATTAGGTGTTTTCCCAGTTTTGAGAAGAGCACACCTAAGTTCATTTTTCTTGAAGTCACTGTCTACTGTCATTTATTCTTTACTCTGGATATGTATGGATAACTGAATTCAAGTTATTGGATTACACAGAAGCAAGGTTCTGAATGGAAGGGTCTTAGTAACAAGAATAATATGAAGAAGTTAAAAATCACTGACTATTTTCAACTGAGCAAAGAATGTTAGAAAAATATTAATTAATAAAATCAGCTGCAGGTCTAAGGAGGAGTCTATCACAACAATGTTATGCCTATCTGAAAAGTGCAAGGTCTCTTTACCTTTACTACTGGGAAGTAAAAAAGTGCAACTCATTGCATTAATAAGAATGAAGTGTTAAAAGAGCTTTTAGAGCAAGAGAAAAGTGACTCTTACAAAATTAACCATTATCATGAGACCATAATAATGAAAATGTCATCAAACCTGGATTAGAAGGATACTTGTCCTAAATATGACTGATTGCATTACCTGCCTCAGCACATGAATTTACCTTTTGTTAATACCCCATGAAAACAACATCAATGATAAATTACATGCTAACATAACAATGCAATATTAGCTAGAAAATGAGAGGATATAAATTTTTAAATAAACCCTAAACTACCTGTAGAGGACAAAATGAATACATGTAAGTAGGAAACTTTAGAATATCCTCAGGAGCAATGCCTCCCTTCCTTTTTTATCGTGTCTTTTACTGTCTCATGCTTCCTGGTGCAGGCAAGTCATGCAAACTACATTTTTTATCAAGTTGGTTTATAATAACTATGCTCTGTAGGAAGGTGGAAGCAAGGCTACACAGAGGAGCCAAGACCTGACCAGATATACTGCTTTCCTCACTCAGTCATATAAGCAATAAATCATACTCTCAATATCCAATCAAATCTTGCAGGGAATGCCTAACCTTTTAAAATTATTTTACTATTTTTATTGTTTGAAAATTTCACATATATATGTATTTTTATTAACTCCTTCACCATTCCCTTGCCTGTAATTCCTCCCCAATTTTTCTACTACTTTTCTCTCCTGGATTTCTATGTTCTCCTCACCCCTCTAACAAACCTCACTAAGTATGCTCAGTTCTGACTGTATCTGCTTAGATTTAGGGTTGCCTATTGTAGCATGGATAGCCTTTTATAGACCCTATCCCTGAAGAAGTAAGTACTTTACCCTCCCTGAAGCCCTAGTTGCCAATAGCTCTTCAGCTAGTGCTTGTGTTTTATGAATCCCCCCCCCCTTGCTTTTTGGGAACTTGACTGACTTGATCTTGTTGAGGTTTTTTGTGCATGCAGTCTTAGCCACTGGAAGTGCATGTGTTCAATGACCCTGTCATGCCAAGCAAATAATGTTTTGGTACAGACTTCTACTGATTCTCTTTCTTAAATTTTTCTACCCCTTCTTCTGTGATGATCTCTGAGCCTTGGGGAAAGAAAGTGTGAGACAGATTCCTCATTTGATGTTGAACATGCCATAGTATTGAATTCTTTGCAACTTGTTTATTTCTATGCATCAGACACCATTTACTGCAAAATGAAACTTTTCTGATGAAATTACGAGATGCACTAATTTATGGGTTAAAAAAGTAATTTAGGGGCAATTTATTACTACATCCATTTAGTATAATCATAGTGTTAAGTTCTCCCCTGTGGTTTAAGAGTTAACAAGTAACAATTTTTGACTCAGGTAACAGTAACAGTCATGGTATCTGTCTTGCGGAGTAAACTTTAACCAATTCAGGAAGAGTTTGGTTACTTCCTAACATTCTTGTCACTTCAGTACCTGGGCTTATTTTTACTGACTGGTTTTTAATTATTGTTCACAGTGTTCACTGTTTTTTACTTTATTCTCTAGCATACAAGCACCTTTGATCACTATGAAAACTGGCTTTTAAGGATGAAACTTCCACATCAGAATGAGGTTGTGTAGACTGAGGGCCAGGTAATTGGGGTTTCTATCCTGTCCAGATCCCACAGTCTTTAAGTCCCAAAGAAATTCACACAGAGAGTCTATATTAATGATAAACTAATTATCCCATTAGCTCAGACTTCTCATTAATTCTTGTAACTTATATTAGCCTATTATTCTAGTATATACTAGTCACATGGCTCTGTACCTTTTTCAGTGAGGCAGGTCACATCTTCCTTCTTCCATGTCTGGGCAAGACTGGGGAAATAGCTTTCTTCTTCCCAGAATACTCCGTTCTCATTGCCCTGTCTCTACTTCCTGTCTGGTTTCTGGCCAATCAGCATTTATTTAAAACATAATTGACAGAATACAACTGTCACTCATCAAGGTTGTTTGGTTTTTTTTTCTTTTCATGTTCTGTGACTCAAGTATGTGAAATCTTTAGCAATATGGTCTTATTGCCTAATTTGGGGTGGGCATAACCAAGAAAATCATGCTGGTAAAACAGGATAATTACAGGTGGAACAATGAATATCGATACCAATCTCTCACCTGAAACAAAATTCAAGAAACTCAACTTAAGACCTGATACTCTGGATCTGATAGAGGAGAAATTTTTGCAAACACTTCACCTTAAAGATAAAAGAAAAGACTTTCTGAACAGGACCCTAATGACACAGAGCTAAAACCAATAGATGATAAATGTGACCTCTTAAAACTAACAATATGCACTGGATATCAAAATGTAAGAGAATGAAAATAGATCCATATCTATCACCATGCACAAAACTCAAGTATAAATGGATCGAAGACCTCAACATAAAGCCAACCATACTGAACCTCACTGAAGAGAAAGTGGGAAGTACACTTGAACACATTGGCACAGGAGACCATTTCCTAAATATAACCCCAGTAGCACAGACACTGAGAGAAACAATTAATAAATGGTACCTCCTGAAACTGAAAAGCTTCTGTAAAGCAAAGGACACAGTCAACAAAACAAAACAGCAGTCTATAAAATGGGAAAAAATCTTCACCAACCCCACATCAGACAGAGGACTGATCTCCAAAATATAAAAAGAACTCAAGAAATCAGCCATCAAAAGAACAAATAATCAAATAAAAATGGATTACAGGCATAACAGAAAACTCTTAACAGATGAGTCTAAAATGGATGAAAGACATTTAAGGAAATGTTCAACATCCTTAGTCATCAGAGAAATGCAAATCAAAACAAGTCTGAGATTCCATCTTACACCAGTAAGAATGAACAAGATCAGAAACACTGATGATAGCTTATGCTGGAGAGGGTGTGGAGTAAGGAGGACACTCATCCATTACTGGAGGGAATGCCAACTTGTACAACCACTCTGGAAATCAGTATGATTGTTTCTCAGAAAATTGAGAAACAACCTACCTCAGGACCCAACAATACCATTCTTGGACATATATCCAAAAGATGCTCAATCATACTACATTGACATTTGTTCAACTATATTCATAGAAGCATTATTTGTAATAGCCAGGACCTGGAAACAACCTAGATTCCCCTCTACCAAAGAATTGATAAAGAAGACGTGACACATTTACATATTAGTGTACCACTGAGCAGTAAAAAACAATGACATCTTGAAATTTACATGTGAATGGATGGAACTAGAAATAACCATCTTGAGTGAGGTAACTCAGACCCAGAAAGATGGACATGGTATTTACTTATTCATAAGTGGATACTATCTGTAAAGCAAAGGATATTGAGCCTATAGTTCATGATCCTAGAGAAGCTAAGTAGCAAGGTAAACCCTAAAAAAAAAACATGCATGGATCTACCTGAAAAGTGAAAATAGACAAGATTGCATAACAAAATTGGGACTGTGGGGGTGGGGGAATAGGGTGGGTGGAAGGGGAAGACGAGGAGAGAAGGAGAGAGGGGAGGAAAACATGAGGGAATAGGATTGTCGAAATGGAGGAAGGACAGAGATGGGAGCTAGGAAAGAGATATTGTAATTGAGGAAGTCATTATGAGGCTAACAAGAAGCCTGGTACTAGAGAAATTTCCAGGAATCCACAAGGATGACCCCAGCTAAGACCCTAAGCAATAGTGGAGTGGGTACCTGAACTAACCTTGCCATGTAGTAAGACTGATGAATATCTTAAATAAGACCTTTATTCAGCAACTGATTGAAACAGAGGCAGAGACCTGTATTGGAGCACTGGACTGAGCTCCCAAGTCCAGTTGATGAGTGGGAGGAGTAAGACTAGGAGCAAAGAGTTCAAGGCCATGATGGATACACCCATTGAAACAGTTTACCTGGGCTAATGGAAGCTCACCAACTCCAACCGGACAGGGAAGAAAACAGCAGAGGTCCATAACTCCTCTGATTGTGGTCCATAACTCCTCTGATTGTGGGTGACAGGTGTATGGCTGGGTCAGAATGCAGGGTTACTGGCAGTGGCACCAGGATTTATTCTTACTGCTTGTACTGACTTTTTTGGAGCCTATTCTCATTTCATGAATACTTTGCTCAGTCTAGATATAGTAGGGAGTGTCTTAGACCTTCTTTCCCAAAACAATGTGCCTTGTTCTCTCTGAGGAGTGGATAGGGGGTGGGTTGGGGGAGTTGGTGGAGGGAATGGGAAGAGGAGAGGGAGTTGGAACTGGGATTGGTATGTAAAATGAAATAAGATAGTTTGGTTTCTTTAACAAAATACAAAAAAGTGAAAAAAAATGGGCTATGAAATTGAGTAGAGAGTTCTCAAAAAATAAAAACGAGTGGCATAACGTTTGTTAAAGAATTTATCATTCTAAGCCATAGGGAAGCCCAAATTAAAACTACTTTGATATTCCACCTCTTCCTATTATGGATGATATAAGATCCACAATAACAAATGGTAATAAATATAAGTGTGGATGTGAAGAACACTAACTTGTTGCTGATGTGATTTAAAACTGGTACAGTCACTATGAAAATCCGTGGGGATGTTCTTCAAAAAATAGAAATAGATATACCACAAGATACAGTTATACTGTTCCTGGACACAGTACCTATGGGTTTTATAACTTATCCCAGAGAAATGTGCTTTTATATGTTCAATGCTAATCTATTCATGATAGTCTGGAAATGGAAGCAGCCTAATTGCCCATAAACTATAAATGGATAATGTAAATGTGGTTCATTTACACAATGGAAAATTATTCAACTATTAAGTAGAATTATGAAATTCATAGAAAATGGGCGAAAATGTATTTAATCATTCTGAATAAGGTTACCCAGACATAGAAAGAAGTGACACAGGTCTTTGTCTTCATTAGGGTTTGTATTGTTGTGAAAAGACATCATGACCTCAGGATCTCTTATAAGGAAAACATTTAATTTGGCCTGACTTTCAGGTTCAGAGGTTTAGTTCAATAACTTCCTGTTGGGATGCATGGAGGTGCACAGACAGATATTTTCCTGGAGGAGGTAAAGTTTTATATCTGGATCACAAGAAGCAGAAAGAAAGAATAAGCCACTGAGTCTGGCTGGAATTTCTAAAATTTCTAAGCACTATCCTAGTTACACATTTCCTCCAACAAGGCCATACCTCCTAGTAATACCACTCCCTTTGAGTCTATAGGGGCTGTATTCATTCAAACTACCAGTCTTCCTTATATGTATATGTTATATTTGAGTCTTTAGATATGTGGGTTTAAATTGGAGTACCAAGAGAAATCAGAAAACCATCAAGGATTCATATATATGGTGACAGGAAATGTAAAGGGAAGGGATAAAGAACACATGTGATATGAAAGTAGGAAAAGGAAATAATGGAAGGATTAAATGGGTGTCAGATGAGAGGACAGTGTCAAGGAGGGAATGTGGGAAGGGATAATTAACAATAAAGTCCTTTGAACATGTTATATGGAAACTTACTATCATAGAAGCTTCCTCAAATAAATACAGAAAAGGTGTTTAGATGGAATTACCCTATAAAGGTGGAGGAGCAATGTCTCTGCCACAGATCATAGACTATCAAATAAAAATATTCAGTGCAAGGTATGGGTTGACTCTTTATGAGGTATTGTTCAGTGAAATCCTTCAAAACCCCACTAAATGTTACATGCTATTGCCATTGCTCTTGCTTGCCGAACATTTTTGCATTGCTACTTGATATTGTCATCTGCAAAGTTTATGTTTGAGAACCATGTCATAAAGTTGCAAAAATAAAATCTCAAAATAACCCTCATGTTTTAACAAAGATTATGATTTTGCATTGGGATGAATTCATAGCTGTCCCAAAGTGCATGCAGGTGCATATGACTGGATATTTAAAATCAGAAAAATAAATTATTCATTGACCTCGGGTCATCACGATAAAGATCCAGATGTGTATTAGATTTTACTAGATGAATCTGTTCTGCTTTTACTCTGCTAGCCTCCCTCTTTAAAGTGTTGGTCATAACAGCTTGTGATGGGCAGAAAATAGATTCTACTTTGTTGACAACAGCTACTTCATAATAACCACATGGAGTCTTTTTTTATAGGTAGTTTTGAGATTGGTAATAAATTATTTGTTTATTTATTTATTAAAAATTTCCACCTCCTCCCCGCCTCCCTTTTCCCTACCCCTCCCCACCTCCCATTTCTCTTCCACTCCCCACACTTTCCTTCCCCTTCCCTCTTCATCGTAAGAGCAGTCAGGGTTCCCTGCCCCATGCTAAGTCCAAGGTCCTCCCCCTCCATCCAGGTATATAAAGAAGAGCATCCAATCAAACCAGGGTCCCACAAAGTCAGTCCATGCAGTAGAATCAATACCCAGTGCCATGGTCCTTGGCTTCTCAGTTAGACCTCATTGACAGCCACATTCAGAGGGTCCAGTTTGATCCCAGTTCCATCACTCCCCGTCCAGCTGGCCTTGGTGAGCTCCCATTAGATCAGTCCCAACGTCTCAGTGGGTAGACGCACCCCTTGTGGTCTTGACTTTCTTGCTTATGTTCTCCCTTCTTCTGCTCCTCATTTGGACCTTGGGAGCTCAATCCAGTGCTCCAGTGTGGGTCTCTGTCTCTACTACCATCCATCACCAGATGAAGGTTCTATGGTGCTATGCAAGATAGTCATCAGTATGGCTATGGGACAAGGCCAGTTCAGGCACCCTCTCCTCTGCTGCCCAAGGAACAATCTGGGGACCTCTCCTTGGACACTTGGGAACCCCTCTAGAGTCAAGTCTCTTGCAAACCCTAAATGGCTCCCTTAATTAAGATATTTACTTCCCTGCTCCCACATCCACCTTTCCTCCATCCCACCCATCCCATTCCCCCAAGCTCTCTTGAATCCTCCCCTTCTTCGTCTCTCCCTCTACCCATCTCCCCTTACATCCACCCCCACCCCCGTGCACCCAACTTTTGCCTGGCAATCTTATCTACTTCCAGTATCCAGGAGAATAACTATATTATTTTCTTTGGGTTCACCTTCTTATTTAGCTTCTCTAGGATCACTTATAGGCTCAAAGACCTTTAATTATGGCTAGAATCCACTTATGAGTGAGTACATACCATATTCCTCTTTTTGGGACTGGGTTTCCTCACTCAGTAAAGCATTTTCAATTTCCGTCCATTTGCATGCAAATTTCAAGATTTCATTGCTTTTTACTGCTGAGTAAAACTCTAATGTGTATATGTTCCACACCTTCTTTAACTATTCTTCTATTGAGGGGCACCTAGGTTGTTTCTAGGTTCTGGCTATTACAAATAGTGCTGCTATGAACATAGTTGGACAAATGCTTTTGTAGTATGATTGGGCATCTCTTGGGTATATTCCCAAGAGTGTATATTCCCAAGAGTGGAATTGCTGGGTCCTGAGGTAGGTTGACTCCCAGTTTCCTGAGAAACTGCCACACTGATTTCTATAGTGGCTGCACAAGTTTGCATTCCCACCAACAATGGATGAGTGTTCCCCTTACTCCACATCCTCTCCAGCATAGGCTATCATTGGTGTTTTTGACTTTAGCTATTCTGACAGGTGTAAGATGGTATCTCAAAGTTGTTTTGATTTGCATTTCCCTGATTGCTAAGGAGGTTGAGCATGACCTTAAGTGCCTTTTGGCCATTCGAAGCTCATCTGTTGTGAATTCTCTGTTCAGTTCAGTACCCCATTTTTTAAATTTGGTAAATTAGTGTTTTATTGTCTAGTTTCTTGAGTTCTTTGTATATTTTGGAAATCAGACCTTTTTCTGTTGTGGGGTTAGTGAAGATCTTCTCCCAATCAGTAGGTTGCCTTTTTTGTCTTAATTACAGTGTCCTTTGCTTTACAGAAACTTCTCGGTTTCAGTAGGTCCCATTTATACATTGTTGTTCTTATTGTCTATGATACTGGGATTCTACCTAGGAAGTGATCTCCTGTGCCCATGTCTTGTAGGCTACTTCCCACTTTCACTTCTATCAGGTTCAATGTGGTCAGATTAATATTGAGGTATTTAATCCATTTGGACTTGAGTTTTGTGCATGGTGATAGATATGGATCTACTTTCATTCTTCTACAGGTTGACATCCAGTTTTACCAGCATCATTTGTTGAAGATGCTTTCTTTCTTCCATTGTATAATTTTAGCTTGCTTGTTGAAAATCAGGTGGTCATAGGTTTGTGGATTAATATCTGGGTCTTCGATTCGATTCCATTGGTCAGCATCTCAGTTTTTGTGCTAATACCAAGCAGTTTTCATTACTGTAGCTCTGTAAAAGAGTTTGAAGTCAGGGATGGTAATGCCCCTGGAAATACTTTTACTCTATAGGATTGTTTTGGCTATCCTTGGTTTTTCCAGATAAAGTTGATTATTGTTCTCTCAAAGTCTGTGAAGAATTGTCTTTATATTTTGATGGGGATTGCAATGAATCTATAGATTGCTTTTGGTAGAATTGCCATTTTTACTATGTTGATCCTCCCAATCCAAGAGCATGGGAGATTCTTCCATTTTCTGATATCCTCTTCAATTTCTTTCTTCACAACTTTAAAGTTCTTGTCAAATAGATCTTTCATTTCCTTAGTTATAGTTACCCCAAGATACTTTGTGCTATCATGAAAGGTGATGTTTCTCTGATTTTCCTCTCTGTATCTTTGTTCTTTGTGTATAGGAGGGCAATTGATTTTTTTGAGTTGATCTTGTATCGTGCCACATTGCTAAAGGTATTGATCAGCTGTAGGAGTTCTCTGGTAGAGTTTTTGGGGTTTCTTATGTACACTATCATACCATCTGCAAATAATGAAAGTTTGACTTTTTCCTTTCCAATTTGAATCCCCTTGATCTCTTTTTGCTGTCTTATTGCTATTGCTAGAACTACAAGCACTATATTGAAGAAGTATGATCATTAAATGGGCATTACATGCCTTTGAGTTTCTCTCCATTTAATTTAAAGTTTGATGTTGGCTTGCTGTATATTGCTTTTATTGTATTTAGGAATGAACCTTGTATCCCTAATCACTCCAAGACCTTTATCATAAAGGGATGTTGAATTTTGTCAAATGCTTTTTCAGCATCTAATGAAATGATCATATGGTTTTTTTCTTGAGTTTATTTATATGATTGATTACGTTGATAGATTTTCGTATGTTGAACCAATCCTCCCTCTCTGGGATGAAGCCTACTTGATCATAATGTATAATTTTTTGGATGTGTTCTTGCATTCTTTTTGCCAGTATTTTATTGAGAATTTTGGCATAGATGTTCATGAGTGAGATTGATCTTTAATTCTCTTTCTTGGTTTAGTCATTGTGTGATTTTGGTATCATTGTGACCCACTGATACAAGGGGACTGATATAATGAGAGTTCACCAAGGCCTGTTGGACTGGGACTGAACGAGGACGTGATCCAACCAGATTCTCTGAATGTGGCTGGCCCGGAGCCTTTTTGAAAGGCCATTGACAATGACACTGGGACTTGCTTCCTCTGCATATACTGGATTTTGGCGCTCCAGTCTGTTTGGACTCTCATCTTCCCTGGATCTGGAGGGAGGGGGGAGGAACTTGAACTTCCCACAGGGCAGGAAACCCTGACTGCTCTAGGGGATGGAGAGGGTGGAGGAGAGGGAGTGGGGGGAGTGGGAGGGTGTTGGGAGGAGGGGCTGAAATGGAAACTTTTATAATTTAATAAAAAAAAGAAAAGAAAAAAAAAGATTTCCTTTGATTAAAAAAGAACCTGTAGGTATGTTGGACAATCTTACCATTCAAGGCTTTCAAAGTCTTTTCACTTACACTCTGGGTGAGGTTTTATAAGATGCTTATGATATCCCCCTTGCTTGGCTATTTCTTGGGCTTACCATTTTTTTCTC